>NC_142009.1:109314609-109621276 GCF_049901735.1 Notechis scutatus | reverse complement strand
AAAGTAGGCAAAATCAGTTCTTTTGGTCTTAATATTAGGTAATGCAATGTCAAATATTTTTTCTCAGTGACTGTTCAGTAAGGACCGATTGCAAACATTGTACTACTGGAGATTGAATTAAGGGGATAGAACAGTAACTTGCATGGTTCATGATTGTACCATTTTTTAAATATTTTATATTGAAGATAAAAGTGATTTATGATACAACTGTGAAATGTATTCTACACTCTATTTGTATTGATTATTAATATACATTGTCTATCAACACTGGACAGACAAGAAATGCTATTAAAATATTTTTGCCCTTTTTGCACTGCCTGGAGGTTTGGAAGGAGAGATAAAGGCTTAAACTTAAAATTGACTGACACGTGGTAGATGTGGTTCTCAAGGTTTTAAGAACTGGAGATTTGCCATCTTTGTTTTGCATGGACTGGATATGTTTGCCATCTTAAGTTATTTGTAAAGGTAATACAATTTAAAAAAAAAAATACAACTGTAGTTCCAGAGAGAGAACTGGTGGACACTGGAATGTGGGGTGGGGGTTAGCTCCCTCTAGCCAGGAAAACCTTTATCCAGACTGGTCTTGTGTATTAGTTGCATGTTTTCCTGGCCCATGATTTCATTTTCATAGCCACTATGCGTTAATTATCTTATGTTTGGACTACTGCTATACATTCTATATGGTGCTGCCCTTGAAGACAATTCTAAAGTTGCAACTAGTTCAAAAAATGGCTACATGGGAATTTATAGGTGTGCTCAGTAGAAATACGACATTTTAGTTGCCTAAAGCACTCTATGTAATTTCTGGTTGCCAGTGTGATTTCAGGTGAAATTCAAAGTGCTGGCTGTAACATCTAAAGATCTTCAAGCAGGGATATGGAATTTTCAGGGATTACCTTTCCCCCATTGTTATTACCTGCCCTGTAAGAATCAACAGAGTAGGCTTGTTCTGATTCTATCATTAAAGCATCTGAAGGGTCTTAGGAAGTGTGCCTTTTCTGTTGTGACACCTGACCTCTGCAATGGCATCTCTCCAGAAATTTGCATTTCAATTCTTGCATCTTGCATCAAGCAAGTGTCTTGAGGATCTAGTTCTTTCCTGTTTGGATATCTTATTATATCATTCCTTTTGAGTTGTGACCTTACTGCCACAAAGTAGGCCTTAATAGCAGCTCTTACTCCTGTTTGATCGTCTTCGTTCTTTTGTGAGGGTCAGCAACACTCTGGACATCTCTTCTCCTGTTTCATCTCCCTCAGCTCCTTCATAAACTATGGGGAGTGATAGGATCCACAAGAGAGAGGTCACATAGGTATAATCCAATTCAAGGCCTCATATTCCAAGCAGTAACTAAAGCTTTGGATGAACCATACAACAAACAAACAGAGAAACCCTCAGCTCCCTCTGCAACCCCTCTGGATCCATCAGTCGCTGAGGGATAACTAATTTGATAGATCCAACCTCCCTGCAAGTGTAAGAACTTGTAAGAATTTTAACATTTAAATTAAAAGTGATTCTGTAAGTATTTGAATGGACAGAATTCCAAATTTTCTTAACAAAAAAAAAAAAAATCTGTCCTAGAAATTCACATGGTAAAGGAAACTAATTCTGTATAAAATAAAAAGATTATTCTTAACAGCAATTAAGATGGTAAAGCGAGAATGCTATTAGTATATATACATTCACTAATTCAAAGAGAAACCTACAAATAAGATATTGCTTTCATTTGATCACTTGGATAAAAATACAAGGCGGAATTCCTAATTTTTAATTTCCCAGTAGCAAAGAAGAGCTCAAAGCCAAGAAGCCTAGAGTAGGACAGCTAAAACATTTTCTCCATCTGTTGTAACGAATGCTTTCACAGAATACCACTACCTTCCTACTTTATTTATTCTGTAATACCAGTAAGGCATGGAACTTCATTCCATTTTTTAAAAAAGAGGTGGGAATAATGGATAAAAGACAGCCTATAGACATAATGTTTTAAGACGCAAAGACTCAATAAATCCTGGAAAGGGAAAAAAAAAACTACTGAGATTTGAGCATGACAAAAAATGCATAACTACTATTTACACAGTCAGTATTAATAATACATTTGCATTTTTAGCCTCCAATATATAGCATAGCATAATGCTTTCATTAATAACAGCAAATTATTTATGATTATTACTCTTTTTCATAATGCAAATAGTTGCTGTGTGTGTGGGGTGAGAGAGAGAGAGAGGGAGAGAGAGAGAGAGAGAGAGAGAGAGAGAGAGAGAGAGAGAGAGAGAGAAGAAAGAAAGAAAGAAAGAAAGAAAGAAAGAAAGAAAGAATGAAAGAAAGAAAGAGATTTAAGTTAAATAAATTTACAGCCATTTCTCCTCTAACACTTCTGTTTGTATTTTTAACAAGAGAAGTACTTCAACGAAAAGGCATGTTTAACTGAATGAATAAGCAATGTTCTGATATTTTAAGGGAAAACATTTGAGTAGTTTATTACTAACTCTGATATGATTTATCTTGGGTTAAACAAACACATATTATAAACAGCTTTTCTCAATATTATTATTACTGTGTTGCCAGTTACAACGACTCAACACTAAAAAGCATGGGGTGGAGGTCTTATGTGCCCTCTGTCAACCTTTGGAAAGGGCACAGGTAGCTCTTGACTTATGATCACAATTGAGTTCAAATTTTCTAAGATATTTGTTAAGTGAATTCTGCCCCATTTTACAACCTTTCTTGTCATGGTTGTTAATCACTGCAGTTCTTAGCTTAGTAGCATAGTTATTAAATGAATCTGGTTTCCCCACTGACTTTGCTTGTCAGAAGGTTGCAAAAGGTAATCACATGACCCTGGGACACTGCAAATGTCATTAATGTGAACCGGCTCCCAACTGGTCGAATTTTGATCATGTGACCATGGGGATGCTGCAATGGCTGTAAGTATGAAAAACAGTTATAAGTCCATTTTTCAGTGCCATTCTAACTTCAAACAGTCAGAATAACTGTCGGAAGGGACCTTGGAGGTCTTCTAGTCTGACCCCCTGCTTAGGCAGGAAACTATATCATTTCAGACAAATGGTTGCCAATCCCTTCTTAAAAACTTCCAGTGTTGGAGCACTCACAACTTCTGGAGGCAAGTTGTTGCATTGATTAATTTTTCTGTCAGGAAATGTCTCCTTAGTTCTAGGTTGCTTTTCTCCTTGAAGTCACTAAATGAATGGTTGTATTTATGTCAATGACTCCCTGTAGGTCAAATGTATTGAAACATATTTCTCCAGTGGTCTTTTACTCACATCTACAATTAGGTCTTTCAAAGAATCATTCAATGAATTATTTCATGTTGGTCTAATATTTTATAGTCTGGTGCATCAGATCATCCTGTTCGAATCTGTGAAGATTCCATCACCATAATTCTCAATTGGTTCTATCTGACTGGTGTTGAGCTTACTTTCCAAATATTGTTTAAAATATTATAACTACAGCAACTTCTAAAAAAATAAATAATGTTCATTCCACAATGCAAGTAACAGATCTGACTGTTCTTTTCTATAAACTTGTTTCTTATAGTAAAAAACTACCTGGAATAATTGGTTCTAGGAGTATAACATATTCAGATAGCTGGTTTGACAAAAGAACTTCAAGTCTTATTTTTAACATATTAAATTTATGATTAAATTTGTATACTCCCTAATGATTCTATTACATGAAAAATAGTCCAGTTCATGAAAAAAAACAATTGTCACATACTGTCAGCCTCAAAACCAAGAATGACGCATGATAATTCATCCAAGCTGAGTTCTTTGTTATGTCACATCTACAGACAAAATCTTGCCAGACTGAGGACTCCATTATCTGCATCTACAATATATTCTTAGGGAGATTCTGTCTTCATTCTTTTTCTCTCACACATGATATCTCAGCTAAGTTGCCTCTTACTTCATGCAAAATCAAGCAAAGAATAATTAAGAACTAAACCTGCCTGAGTATGTATAGCCAGAAATAGTTCAGGTTCAGCATTAACTATTGGTTTTGGGGTGAACATGCTATGTCACCTATTATAGCATATTTTTCTCTGGTTTGACAGGGGTCTATAAAAGAAGTTTGTAATTCTTAAATCCCTTTTGGATAATTTTATTGTTTTATTTATGAATAGACATTATGTGTGCATTTATGCCTATTTATGTAGTAATTGTACTTTATACTGCTTTTCCAGCTTTACATTTTCCAGATTGTTAATTTTAATTTCTTCTTGTTGTATACGTGTAGCCTTTGCAAGACTTTTAGCATATTCTGATTTAATACTGTCTTTTAGTCATTTTTTTTTTGTCTGTATGCACTTTTATTAACTATCCTGACATTGTCAATTTAGTGTTGGATATTTTGAATATTTGAATACCAATTCTCTGGTGCTGGTTAATGACTGCAATAAAGTTAAGGAGAAATTATTTCCTGAATGCTCATGAGAACAAGCTTTTCTGAAGGACAGATAGAATGTTCTTCTTTCTTCTTTTTAAAGAAAAATGCAATTAGGAAGTTAACTGAATAGATGCCAAGAACATTTTATAGATCTTTTCAAAGGCACTAGTTTTCAATGTTTGGGTCACATGTAGGGCATATTTTAAAAAAGAGAAGAAGATTAAAAGAAAAATGAACAAGACCTTATGTCAGCACTAGACTATCCTCTGATATTCTCCTTATGCCATTCCAAATGTATGGTTTATTACAAAGTATCTGAACTTACAAATGAAGGCAAATATATATGTCCCCGGATAATGTTCAAGTTTGAATCTGGGTTGGTCACTGGGATCAGAGGTTGACTCTTCCATAAGTTATATGGAAGCTTTAATCTGAACTTATTCTGAATTATACTTCTTTACGCAAAGAAAAAAAATCAAGATGAATTTGGAAATGTGATATTCAAAGGGAAAGAAAACAACATTTAAATATGGCGTACAGAAGAAGCACTTAAAAGCTCATCACTTTCTACAACAAATACCCCAAATGAGTAAGAACGACTGTATTCGGATTCCCCATACCCTTTAATACCTTTAATACAGGGGTCTCTATTATGGCTGGCTAAGGAACTCTGGGAGTTGAAGTCCACAAGTATTAAAGTTGTCAAGGTTGGAGACTCCTGCTTTAATAATAGACATGTTTTAATTATCTTCTGAACTAAATTGAACAGTATTTATTATGGAATCACTGTCTAGGTGGTTTATGCCAGAAAAGAACAAGTGGATTGTTTTGTTATGCATTTTTCAACCTCTTTTTTAATCAGTAGAAAATAGGGTAAAGCAAACACCAAAAACAGTCTATTGCTTTTCTTTTTCTTAATAATTCCTATTTGTTCATATAATGACCCCATTCCTTGAAATCAAATTAATTTTCATTACTCATATTGTTTTTAAGTATTTAACTTTCCCCCGCAAAGGACTACCAGGATGAAAATGGATGTACTTTTAATTCCTCTTAATACAAATCCATATATCTCACATATCACATTATTTGCAAGCATAACGGCAACCCCATTTGTAGGCAGATTTTTTCCTTTCCAACAAATCTAACACCCAGGAAACTTATATAAAAATGGGCCTCCCAAATATTGGTACCTATATCCCTGAATGAAAGATAACTGGATAGTAATAGGATGATGAAGTATTAAACTTATAAATCAGTTGCTCTTTTCATACTTAGAAATGGGGATGCAACTGTACAACTTCATTACAATATGATGCTATATATCGTATTCTTATTTGTAGTTGGACAGTTCTATATCCTTTGGATGTAGGAGGGAAAATAATTTGACAACCAAAGCCTGCAAACTTTACAAAAACCTTAAGTGAAATTCAGTTCTAATTATAAAATAGCTAGGCTGCCTCAGTCGATCAAGTCTGCCACAAAATGTGTCCCTATCAAGAAATGAAAGGCAAGATTTTGGCCACTCAGGTTTCCTGGCATTGTGGCAACCAATCTGAAAAACTAGAAGACACTATTTAGCCCTATTAAATTGCAGGTGTTTGTTAGAGCAGTCATTTTCAATGGATCATGTGACTGCAATCCAATTAAGTGTTTTATTTGTCAAAATAGGGGTATAGTCTGTTTGCAGAAGAATACATTATTTCATTAGGTCAGGGTACATTTCTTAATATGTTTATATTACAGAAGAACAGCAAGAACAGCTAAGAAATTCTACTTTTGCATTCTATAATCTTTGATTCCACAGGCTGTCATTTTTAGACATCCTTTATTTAAAAACTTTAGAAGGATGACTCATCTGATTTCCAGATGGAATTGAGAAAAATCAAAGTATTGATATATGAAAAGTATAAGTTCTAGATGATGTTATACACAAATACATTCTGAATAAAAACCAATAAGCCAACTTTACCTGATGCCCAGCTGTTACTTGCTTCAACACATTTTCATAACAAACTTCATCCATATTAATCAGCTGCTGTACCTGAAATTCAGGACACAAAATTTTATTTTGGAATCATAGTTTTGGGTTTGTTTTATCTTTTTTACATATGACACATATTTTTAAAATGCACATAATATATCCCACCATTTGGTAAACAAAAGATATTATATATTTCTCTTTCCATCAGTGGTAGAAACACACAGTATGTATTACTTTCAAACAGGAAGTAATGGTTAAGAAAAAACACAGCTTAAAATGAAAATGTTGCTGTTGCTCAGTGATTTCTGGTCCTTCGTGACCGCTTGATAATAGTAAGGTAGGATTATCTGCAGTTAGGAACGCCTTTTTTGGATATTGATAATATCTATCAATCTTGTCTTTTGCCAATCTCTTTTCTAATCAGTTCTTTCATGAATCAGGATCTTCTCTGAAGTTTTTTGCTTCTGAAGTACATGTCCTAAATAAGCTTTAGCTTTATTACTGGTGCTTTCAATGTGCTGCCTGAATTTACTTCAGCTAGTAATATGTAATTTGTTATTGCTAATGAATGATCTCTCAATCAATTTATCCAGCCTCAGAACTTCAAAACTGCTGATTTTTTTGACAGTGACTTCTCTGATGGTCCAGCTATCACAGCCATGTTATGACTGAAAGATCAGAGACAAGAAACTACTCCTTCAGCTATCTATGTTATATTGGCACTACTACTTGAGGTCATTAAAAAAAAACAACACCAATAAGCAGTCCACCTTTCACATTTTTCTCTTTCACTTTTAGCAAGAGGTTACTTGAGACTTTCCTCACTTCCAGTCACCAAACTTCATCTAAGATTAGTATTCTTTTCCATCAATTTTAATTCCATATTGTATTTCTTTTAATGGAATAATTCTCATCATATGTTCCCAATATAAGTTAAAATGAAAGTGGGTCGGGATGCAGTCCTGGCACAAACCTTCCTCAATTTTGAATCAATTAGCTATTCCACATTTCCATTTTAATTGTCAGCACATAAATTCCTCATATGCAGATGTGAACTGGTTACAAGCATGTTTTTAAGGACTGCCCCCAATTTCTTGTGATCTATGCAATTAAAAGCCTGCACAATCAATAATGCAAAAATAACTGCATTTTTTAAACTGTCTTCTTTTATGGAGGTGTTTGCAATGTGATCACAGGTGCTTTGCCCCATTTGGAAAGCAGCTTGTATTTTTGGTAACACTGATTATTCTCATTCCATATATTATTGAAATATTGTTGAATGAAGCTAAGAGATTCAAACTCAGAAATGGTATTCTGTCCACAGCACATCCTGACTAAAATAGTAATTGACCACACTGAATAAATAATCTACAGCGCAGGAAAAAATATAAACCATTATCTGTCTTTTTACAACAAACTATGAAAAAATGAGAACAAAACACATTCAGTATGCCTACGCAGAATTCTTGATTCCAAAGTTAAGGAAGCATAACATTACTAGAATCTTCAGTGAGGAAAAAAGATGCCAAATAGTAATTCTTCCTACATAGCACAATTGCTCTATTACTAAATACTATCAGTTGCAAAAATACAATATTTCATAAATCATTTCTATTCCACAGCAATTGACAACAAGAGGTTCACATCGTACTACTGTAACAATGTACTCTATTCAGAAGTTTTGCTACCCAGTGGGATACAACTTGAGTTGCAAATTCAAATCTAAACTGAGCTAAGGACTCACTAGTAAATTAGAGTTCCTAATTTCCAATAGATAAGTGATTAAGAACTTTGATGCTTTGATTTTCAGAATTACTTAGGTAATTATTGAAAACTAAACAAACACATAAACAATTATTAGATAGTATTGTTGTTTACATTTATGTAAATTTAAGGAAAAAAGAATACTATATAATTTAGAATTTGCATGGGAAACAGATAATATTTTAGGTCATACTTATGCAGAAATAGTGAAAACTCAAAAGGTTTCACAAATTTTTAAACACTACTGTAAGTATATCCATCTGCTTATTGTTAATAATGTTTTGAGATATTCCTGTTTCTTTCTCAATCTCTGAATTTCATGTACACAACCTTTGCCTACCAGGGTGAGCGTGGCCAGTCATAAATAGTCAAGTATCAGATGCAGGTGACATTTACAGGATGTTCTCTACTTCTCAGTGACAATTTTGTGGGGCTGAATATTTTCCTGAAAATAATTATATTGTGGACTAGTATAATGATTTGCAGCATATTATTTTATTAAAGGAATTAGATGAGGCAGATGATGCTCTTAAGCACCAAGGGATAGATCTAGAGATCCATGATGTTCTTATGTCTAACTAAAATTATCTATCATGACTAGCATCTTCTCAGGTTTAGGTAGCAACTTTGTGTAGAACATCAAAAGTTAAATCTGGGTCCTTTTGGCTACAAAAGATACATTCCTTAATTATACTGAAACATATTTTTGAGAAAAATGAATTCAACTTTGTATCCTATTATTCAATATTACCTTATTGGTTGTCTTGATTCCTATAAATGTCTGGCCAAGTGGAACAGGTCGGAAATGACCATCAAAATAAAATAACCCAATATAAGGATTAACATGCAGAAATGTAGCAACATCAAGATAATTAGGTAGTGTGGCTGAGAGCCCCAAGATCCTAATCATGCTTTGGGTAGATTCAACCTGGAAAAAGAAGAAAGGAAAAAGTAAGTTATCTTAATTTTATTAGATAGTATATAAATTAAAGATTTCATATTGATTGAATGTATATTGCATTTTAATTGAGAAAGAAAGCCAAACACAGGTAAGTCCTTGACTTATGACCATAATGCAGCTTGCCCATCATAGTCTTAAGTCATGATGGTTGTTGAGCGAAACAATGACCTGGTTTTGCTGAAAGCTAGAAGTAAATGGAAAGTGTCGTGAAATATGCCCACATAACTGTGGGATGCTGCCAATGTTTGTAAATGTGGGCTGACTGCCAAGTGCCCAATATGCAGTCATTTGAACTGGGGGGGAGGGGGGGCAACTGTTGGTACTTTAAGAAGTAGGTCATAAGGACCTTCAGGGTGGTCGGTGATAATTCCAAACAGTTGCTAAGTGATCGGTTGTAAGTTGAAGACTACTTTGCTCAACAATGGTAACTGAGACTGCTGTAAAACACATCACATAATTGCACTGCTTAGTGATAGAAGTTGTGGCACATCTAGTTGCAGTCATTATGGCATTAACATTATACATTATAACGATGGACCATATCCTTATTAAGTGTAATACCACATTCGAATCAGGTCTATGACTGTTATGATAGCCATTAATTCCTGGGTTGCTTCAGCAGACATTCTTATCATTGCAACAAGTGTTATCAACCACTGTACGCTAAATTAATGGTGCTGGATTGTGGAACATCTTCCACAAACATGTTAGGAGATCCGGTTCTTTTTATTATAGGTTCAAGTGGTTTGGAAGACCTAATTCTTCTAATTTGCTTTTAACCAAGAAACTGATTGTATGTGACTGTTTAAAATATACACTGGGATGTTCATATTTATTACGTGGGTTTTTGTTGTTGTTCATTTCCCTACATTCACTATCTACATACATATCCCATACTAATAAAAATAAAATAGAAATGGGAAAAATGCATAGACAAATCAGCAGATTACAATAATAGCTAAAGAGGAAGAAATGCCTCAGGAACTACAACTGGAAAAACTGTACAGCTAAATTCTATTTTCATGAATTAAGAACTGACAAAGCTTGCTTTTGATTGAAAATGAGCACTTTAATTTTGTACACTAAATAGACTGAAGGTAACATGGTTCCACATTATGAAGGGAATACCAAAATAAATTTGAGACAACCAATCCTATCATGATTTAGTGGCATATCAAATGTATTGGTTACTGTAACAGTGAGAGGAATATGAGCATCGTTTCAACTCTACAATTACTGAAAACTAGTGCATGAAAGAGTAGAAGCACAGACCTTTTTATGGTTATGTTAAGAATGCTTCTTAATATCCCTTAACTTTGCTGCAAGAAATTCAGACAGGAGAAGCAGAAATAGAATTCCAGGCTACAGAAATAAATGTATATTCATGACTTAAAATGTGTATCTTGTTCTATATTTAAGAGCTATGAGGTTTTAGAACCTGGAAAATATTTTAATCAAGGTAATTTTGTCTGAATCTTAAATAACATCTTTGAGATTCACTGGCACCAATGCTTGATATGGTAAGATTAAAAAGAAATTTAAGGGTAATTCTAGGTAGCCATACAGCATACTGACTATTATCATAGGTGTAAGGAAAAATTGAAGAACAAAAAAGAATATGTATTATGGGAGTAATTGATGATATAATTGCAGATTTTAATTCTTTTTGAAAAGCCAATTGTTCAGTTATTTTAAGGTAATAGTTCTAATTAGGAGTTTAAAAGTTGTTAAACCTGCTAGTCTTAGCATAGATTTATATATTTTGTTTATATAAATATCAGGTATGAATGGAGGAAAGGGGGAGAAAATAATTCTAGCTCAGGTTAAAACTTATTATGTCAGTTTTATTAGAAATATTAAAAATTCAACTCTTATTATATATAGGAATAACTAACAACCTGGTCATGTTAACCTAAATGATGTGACATGAATCCAGTTCCACCAGCATGATGCCATATAATAACATGTCTTTCATACAGTCAAAACAGATTAGGTTAATGACAGGAGGAATTCAATAAGATGGAAGGCAGTCAGTCATGCTGAATATAATCTTTGTATCTAATTTTTAAATAATCTATCTTAAATTAAAATGCACCTCTGGCTTGTATTTTCTTTGGAACAAGAGAACAAGGCAAATAAAGCCATCATTTTTTAATGTCAGGACTATAATTTGGTTGTGTTTTAATAATTTTCATACTATTTTGTGAATTATTATTATTATTATTATTATTTATTATTATTATTATTATTATTATTATTATTATTATATAAAAAATATGCTCGCATAATCCACCGATACATCACGCAGTCCCAAACACTTGGGAAGTGTTCGACTAGTGATTTGTGATACGAAATCCAGCATGGTTTTCTCATTTGCTGTGTATACTGTCATTTTTGTGTATAATAATTACAATAATAATAATAATGGAACTGAGAATTCTAAAATGAAATAAGTTATCAGCAATTACAATGAATAACTACATACAAAATAGAACAACTGTGGATCTTATGATGTTTGTTTGAAAATATTTTTATTTGACTGAAAAGACTGGAAATAATGCCCTACATACAAGGGAGTTTGATACATCATTCAGATTCCTCTATTACTCTAGTTGCAGAGGAAAATTCCCGGGGTCATGAATGGGACCGAAAGAAGACAAATGTTTACTTATGAAACACAGCTGAAAATTGAGTAGATTCAACAACTTTTACTTCTTGACTGAATCTTGGAGAAGCAGCAATCCTTCCATCTGCATATTTTTCTCAAGGTCTAAAAGATGCAGCATATAGATTTGATTGATCACTAAGTCTTTAAACTGAACTAATTCCTGTGAAATGAAAACCCCTGAAGTAAAGATTCAGAGAAAAGCTTTGTTACAGCAATTTCCTTTATAGCGCACACTAAAAATCTGAAAAAATATTGGCTTATAAAATGCATAGCTTCTGCTATGTACACATGAGGCTCAGAGTATGAAACACAAACAAGAATGGGAAGGCAAGCATATCTAAATATGCTAGTGAGTGACTCCATGATTGGAAAATAGCAATTGAAAGATACAATTTGTTCAAGGGGAATAGAAGTAATGGAAAGGAGAACTTGTACTCTATGATAATAATTCCCACATCTGCACTGAAATTCAAGGAAATGAGGACAATGATATTGCAGAGAACATCTGGATTAAAATAAATGGAAGAAGAGACACAGTATAAGGCAGTTTGTTGTTGGTTATTTATCAGGAGAATAAAATATAAAGAAAAATAATTCTTAATATAGTCAGTGACCAGTTCAAAAAATATAAATAATACTTTCCAGAAATAAATTGCAGATATTTCATAGGCGTGCAGATGTAGTGGTGGAGGATATAATTGTTCAAGATGGATGATAGAAATTTGCTAGCCAATCTTGTTATAAAGAAAGCTCAGTGAAAATGAGAAGAAGAGGAAGCAGAAGCGGAGGAGGAAGAGGAAGAGGAGGAGGAGCAAAGAGCAGACTGAAGAATGAGAGTGATGCTGGAGACAGAAAGATGCCTATTTAGGGTACTGATTGAAGTTGCTTATGATCTGGTAAAACTTTATGAATTATCATGGAGAAATTTGATGATAAATGTCTCTAATTTCACATCCAGAGTCGGATTGAAATTTAGGGAGATCCTAGAGAATATTATAAAATATAAGCATCCTGAAAACAATGCAATGATCACCGGAACTCAGCATACGTTTGCCATGTAGACGTTTTCTCAGACTCATTTTTAATTAAGCAACTTCCTCAACATATTCCTGGAATGCTTGGCTTTAACAAAGCATTTGACAAAGAACACAATGATAACTAGCTAGTCAAGTATGGTTTACATTATGGAGATAAAATGCTTCAGATCTGATGCCTTGGAACAGGCACTGTGTACACATGCTGGACATGTCAGCACCTTCATAAAACTGTTGCATCTTTTACTGGGCTTGCACAGTTGCTGCACAATTCCAAGAAAATACACATTTCAACTAAGTAACAATAGAGAATCCACACTCTTTCCAAAGCACATCATACACTTTCATGTTTTCCTAAGATGATGCAGATACCATGCAGGCCTATGAAAAGAAGCAACTTTTTGAAAGAAGATTCCAAACAGGCATTGTGTATTATCACTCTACAGTATGTTTTTAGAACTGAAGTGTTGCAAATCTTCAATCTAGATGATGTAACAATTAAGTAGCTGTAAATCTGGCTCAAAAACTCAAAGAAATATATGGTAAATATTGTGTGAGGGATACTCTGAATGAAGAACAGAATAGAACAAGTAGAACCTAAAAGTGAAGAAAGGTTTCTAAACTGGACCTCTTGTAATATTACTACTTAGAATCAACTCAACCCTGAAGAAACCACTTTTAAAACTTTCATAGAATTCTTTCACAGAATTAGAAATATGTTTGAACTTCTCCAGAGAAGTTCAGAAAATATACTTATGCAATATATTCAAATTAGGCACATTGTTTCATTTATTTGCTCCACATGCAATTATTGTTTCTGAAGATCCACAGCAGTTAGTAGTTTTGGAGGAATTATTCATGGAACCTAAGCCAGTAACCCATCTTTATCGGACGCTGATGAAGTTGACATTAGTTATTTATATGACCTTTGGAATAACAAGCTAGAATGTCTTGTTCTGGTAAATCAATGAAAGAACATATTAAACAACATGAACACTGTAATATATAACTTTAAAAGGAGGAGGATATTTGTGTCTATTGGACACCTCAGGGAATATTTGATAGGGGCTATTTACAATCACTTGCTATTAGAAATTTATCCCCAAACTTGGAACATTAAGATACATGGTTTGATTGTCTCATATTACTATTGCATTTGGAGCTGACATCAACAGGATTATTAATATGACTTAGAATCAATTATTTTATATTACGAAGCATGAGTTCTTCTTAGTTATATCCTTAGGATTTGGAAGCTATTAAGAAATCAATAATTTTTTCAAGCCTTGGGATCGACTAAAAATATTATATTGTATTGGAAACAAAAAAAATACACACTTGGTTTGCAGCAATGAATTGTTTAAATGTATTGAATTTTTTGGACAAGAAGACAATGAAGATTTAGAAATATGGTCTTTGTTTTGGAATTAATTACCAGGTTTCTATCCCCCTTTTTATTTTAAAAATTGTTATGCATGTTAATTTTGTTATTATGTTTCTCTATTTAATTCTCTTTGCTGTTACATAGAATTGTATTTTTATTTCTTTGCCTTGTGAGATATTTTAACAAACCATATTAAAATTGCTCATGAATTACTCCTTATCAGATTGATAAGAGGAACTGAGTATGGTACTCAAAAGTTCAGATCTGGGCTCTGGGCTATCAATGGCCTTTACATGCTAGAGCAGTGGTCGGGAAACAGGGGTAAATTACCCCAAATGGGGTAAAACTGAAAATCCTGGGGGTAATGAGGATGGTCGCGCTGGCGCGACTGGTTCTCATTACCCCCAGGCATTTTATTTCCGACATTCTGTTCGCCTTAGGTGAATGCTGCTGGGATCGGGAATCAAGGACACAAATGAGAGAAGGGGAGGGAGGAAGCAACGGAAGCCTGTCCTGCTCTCTGGCTCGGCAGCTTGGTTTCCTCCCGCCTCATTCCTCTCTCAGTCGCTCTCTCGCTCCTCCACCAGCCCAGGAAGAAACTGCTTCAAAGAAGCCGGGGTGGCTTTTCCTGTCGGCGCAGCTCCTCCGAGCGCCCGTTTTACCCCCACCCCGCCGCCAATCAATCCAGCCTGCCTTCCTGCCTTCGTTTCTGGTAGTTTCGAGCAGCTTCGGCTGAGAATAATAATCTATTTGCCTCTTTTTCTCAGCCGAAGCTGCTCCAAACTACCAGAAACGAAGGCAGGCAGGCAGAACAGAGCACTGGATTGAACCACGGGCGGCGGGCGGGCGGGGGTGAACGGGCGCTTTGGGGAAGCTGCGCCACAGGAAGCCACCCTGCCAGCTTCTTTGAAGCAGTTTCTTCCTGGGCTGATGAGGAGTGAGAGCGACTGAGAGAGGAACGAGGCAGACACCTGAGGGATGGGGCTGAGGGAGGGAGGGAGGGAGACACCTGAGGGATGGGGCTGAGGGAGGGAGGAGACACCTGAGGGATGGGGCTGAGGGGGGAGGGAGACACCTGAGGGATGGGGCTGATGAAGGCAGGGCCGAGAGGCGAGGCTTCTCAGCCGTCCTGCAGGGACTATCTGTCGCTCAGGGTTGCAATGAGGAGGCATTGGCATTCCTGAACTTGGTGGTTTGCTGGCAGACGTTTTATTACCCGACTAGGTAACAACATCAGATGTTACCTAGTCAGATAATGAAACGCCTGCAAGCAAACCACCAAACTCGGACTCTCCCCCCGTTGAAGCTTTCAAAGTAATTTTAAATACATCCAATAACATTTTGAATTCAAATAGTGTATGATTTCCTTCCTTTCAAATCAAGGGGGTAACGTCGGCGTTTATAAAATTTTTGGGGGGTAAAAGGTAAAAAAGTTCCCTGACCCCTGTGCTAGAGGGAATACTTTTCACTCTGCAGATGGCATAGAGATGGATTGGATGATGCTAGAAGTTGGATTCAATGGCCCTTCCAAATTTTATAATTCTACCTTTTTGTTTTTATTAAAAAGAATAATAAGGCATTACTGATCCTCAAACTGATCTTTCATCATGATGCAATTATTAGTGATAGATCTATAAATATCACATAATTAAATGCCACTCTTTATTGCATACATTTCATAGTATGGTCCTGCATTAGCACATGTGTTAAATATGTAAATGGAAAGTCCATAGGCAAAATATGCAGCAACTACAAATAACTACAGTGATTATTCTAGTTTATCTAGTTTAATCTAGTTTAACTAGATTATTCTAGTTTAATTGATTATGTTATTGACATTTAAATACAAGGCAGATCCATATTAGCTCACTGTCCAAGTAGAACAGAATTTATTCTTTGCATCTATATATTCAATATATCAGTGAGGGCACTATGAATAGCATAGTACAAGTCATCATTCCACCAATGCCCCCATCCCACATATTTAGGGTATATTCAAATACCTGTCAGATATTTGAGTAGTCCTGGTTAGGAAACAGATACCTCAGGGATTCCAGGAATAAAGTTTTATTGTTGAGTATGATAACAGAATCATCAAAGTCTTTCAGAATTTCTCTCTGCTTCATCTTATACAGAATCAAGTGAAGTTATTTTGAGTTGCTTCCTTATGCATCTTACTTTTGCATGACTATATTGCTATTTCACTGCCTTTATCAATTCATTATGTCCTTCTCACAGGCCTATGTGATAGGCATAAGGAAAATTATCTACATTCTAAATTTAGTAACATTTATTACTTAGTTTTTGTAATTTTTTGAGTGCCAAAGTACAAACATACAAATATAATTAGCATACCATGTCTAGAAAAACAACTATGTCATAACTACCTCAGTAATACTATTTAATAATGAATTATATCAAATGAATCCTGATGTTTAAAGTATTCTGATTTCATAAGCATCTGAAAGGGCTTTTATAGTAAATAATAGAAACATACACACAATGGAATTTAATGCCTCTAATTCTATCTTGCAAATGATAGAATTATTCTTTTCATATCTTCATATTATTCTAAGAAATATTTCCAACTTAAAAGAAACCAACATTCATTTTTTTCTGACTGTGACTGGATTCATAGAGCATTCAGGCCTAATTCCTAAATGGCATACTACAATGCTGCAACTTAGCATGAGAGGCTCACATTTGCATCCATTTACTCTAGCATCAGAAGCTCAAAAAATATTAAATCAAGTGATTATTGGCTTCCTTTCATTTCTTTACTAAAGATGACATGCTTAAAAAATACCTTATCTACTGAGGAATCTGGTGCAAGTTGACAATCCCTCTGGAAGCTGTCATAAGCACTTTCCAGGTATAGCCAGTATGTAAGGTAAAACCAAAGCAACAACAAAACAAGTATAAGCAACCCTAGAAACAAGAGCATTAGGACTTCTCCAGACAACACATGTTTGCACTATTTGAATTGAAAAATTCCGATGTTCCTCAGAATAGAAATTTCATAAATCTGGTGCTAATTTCCAACAGCATCTGCAGTTTCTATTAATGCAAATACCCGACAACATTGCAAGTGTTCAAATATGAAAAACAAACACACAGAGACGGTAAAGAAGAACAGCAGTGCAATTTTGATAAGGCACAAATCATACAAGGTACTAATTCTTCCTTCTCTCATTACAGCCATATGCAGATGGGTTTCATAGAAATCTACTGTTATTGCAGATAAAATAGTGACATCTGTATTTAAGGAGGAGCAAACTGAATATACTAGTCCCATCCACATGCCTAGTAGGTGAATGCCTGTGGTAAATAGACCTTCTATTCAAAGAAACATTTCTCATCAACAAGAATCCTGATTTTCCACTTTTTAACTTAATGGAGAACCTCTACAGGCAAAGATTTCTTTACTGCAGCTGTTTTATATATACAGAAGACAATGCAAGGAGGATTAGAACCAATACATTTCTTTCCAGTCATCATGAATGTATGTAGAATATCACTCTTTTGTCTAACCAAGTGGGCTAGTATTTACTAACTTATTTGGGAACCACTCCCCCAGCTCCCCATATAACAAAGTAAAATGATGGCCTGGGTAGTTGTGTAGACTTCAAAATGTCTGGAGTAGTGATGTTCTAATTGGTTTGGTTTGGAATGAAATAAGCTGCTGCAATGTCCACCACACATTGAGAAAAGAAGGAAGACAGAAAAAATCATATACAGTAGAACCTCTAGTCATGACCATAATGCGTGGTCATTTCTTCGTCTTCTAATGTTTCATCTTCAGGAATTTCTGGGTCAGGGGTCATGTTTGATCACCACCCGAGTATGTGTTCATGACCAGATTCAAATTTTTTATGATTTTTTTGGGTTGGAACCCGATTTAGTCATGGTCAGAAGCGTTCGTGACCGGAGGTTCTACTGTATAAGTATTATTAAAAAATAATAAAAACTTAATAATTATAGTATCTGCTGTGATCTGAAATTTTAGAAAACTGAAAAATAAGTCATGGATTTCATTTGATTTTTTCCCTGGGATGGTGACATTGGTTCTTTTTGATGTGAACAGGGAGAGTACTAAGCATCTTTTCTAGAGATTAATTTGCATGATCTAGGTCCCATCAGCCAAAGAAATAGTGTCTGTCCTCTTGAACATTCTCTCTTCAGAGATTAGGAGGGCTCCAACCCTGCTGGCCTTTTGTTAAGATCTTGATGATTTGGTTATGAGCCCAAGTCTGGGGTCATGAGTGTGCTAAGATTGTTGTTTCCTGGTTATGCCAACATCTACAGATTATAATATCTCTCAGCCACTATATGTATTCAATTTTCTTTTGCATTGTCTCCGTAATTCGGTTTTATTTGATTTTATGATTGTTTGCCACCTACTTGTTTGAGATGGGTGACCATATAAATTGAATAAATATATTAATAAATCTCAATTGCACTAATTTGTTGGGTAAATATCATTGAAGTCTAGAGCCTCCTGCTCTCATTCCCGCCCTCCACTTTAAACATTTTCATTTTACATCTGTGCTATTTTCAGTAATGTGTAACTTTAAACATCAAAGTGCAAATTGGTTTCAGAGGATTCTTTTGATGTTCTAACCCCAGCATAGGAATAAAGCTCAAAGCTTTTTCTTCCAAAACGTTTTATCAATTCGAGTTACATGTAAAAGCATAAAGTGCATAATGTGCAAACATGTTTTATATTCTTATTCAAGACCAAATCAGTGACCTCAAGCTCTCTCCTCACAAGGTAGCTTGTAAACTTGACCTCAGGGCTGAACAGACTAAAAACTAATCTTTGTGAAAGATATTAAAATAGATAAATAAAAAAGTAATTCCTTTGCAGAGATTTGTAATCCTATCTATATTCTAAGAATTTTGCTATTAAATTCTATTGAACATTCAACCATATTGGTGACTCCCTCCCATTCCAAATAGCACATTGCTCTTTTGTTATTTTACCCTGCTGTTGATATTTTAAACATAAAATCAAATAGTTTTAATTTTCTTTTTTACTAGGATTATTAACCTGTTTTGTATCTAATATAGAATCACAGATGAATTAGGAAGTGTAGCATGGTATTACTTAGCCAATTTTCTCTAATTTTATTCAATAACCAATAAAACACACGTTATTCAACAGCTCTTCCACAATGAGGTAATCTAACAGGACTTGAGTAGGGAAGCAGAAATTAATTTGCTAAAATTATGTGTTTGAGTTATTTTTCCAGCCATAAATAAAAATATATTTATCCACATTGAGATATTAGATCTGCAATTACTTGACAATTTGATGTGTCATTTAGTAAATAATGCATTTATTTTTAAACAAATACTATGTGATTTCAAAATAGTAATAACTGAAAAGACATTTTACTGAAGGATACAAAAGGCTTTTGGAATATGTCTCACAGTATGAGAACTGTGAGCAAATTTCAAAGTGTTTCTTATTTCATATTTCAATATAAACAATTCCAGAACTCTATATAAATCCATTATCAAGTCTATCTATGAAGAATTATTTTTCTCCAGGATGATTTTTATTGGAGAAGTCTTTGGCATATGAGAAAACAAAATGGCAGATTTGAGCAACTGTAAAGCGTTCTAACAAAACTATGCGAACAAAGAGTAATACTATGATTAATATCAGCACATCCTTGTGTTTGTATGTATGTTGCTTAATTAAGATTAGCATTTAGAAACATATATGTAGTAGAGCTTAATAAATAAATGAAGAAGTATACTTTTGACTCATTTTTAAATTGTTTTCTCTTTCTAGTTTTAGGATTTGTGTGGAGAACTGAACACATTTTGGATCATATTTATGCAGAAATAGTGAAAATTCAAAATGGTTCACAAACTTTTAAGCACCCTATATACACCCTATATTCCTTCTGTTCTAAAAGGAAAGAGACAAAAAAGCATTTTCTTCTCCTGGTGATCTTTATGATGACTGCTACTGGAAGCAGCTTAGACATAATGGGAGGATTTAATCATTGGAATTGTCTCTAGCATATGATATTACTAACATTTGTTCTAACAACCAACCTTGACATACCTGGCGTAAAGTGCGGGCTACCAAACTTTCTAGTACAGGACCTCTATCTTCATGGAGCAGATGTACCTCATCAAGAATAAGGAGCTTCACTAGTTGAGAGAGAGCGACATCTCCAACACTCTTTCTGGTCACAACATCCCATTTTTCTGGAGTGGTTACAAGCATCTGAGAAAGGAAAAGACAAAAAAAAAAAACCACAATGTTGAAGTCTTTACATTTATTTTTCACTGATTTGCTGAGGTGTCAGGAAGAACTTGAAAAGTAATAAAGCTAGGTAGATAAACTTCAAATGGAAATATTAAAACTTCCTTCTTTGCACCCGAAACTTCAATAGAAAGTCTATTAACTAAGTACAGCTATTTATAAACTTTCTAACAGATGCCCAATCCTACATCTTCATGTTTAGCCATTCCAAATGTGAACTTGTAACTTCTCACATTAAAACAGTTGTATCTCACCCTTTGGTTGAGACAGACTTCCTGTGTTGATTGGAGATTAATAAGCAGAGGTAATTCTTGCAATTGTGTTGATCTAAACAGTTATAACACAAAAGGAAAAAAAATCCTAATGGACTCAGGCTGTTCCTCTCGGTTGTCTGATGAAACCTGAGGCATTATCAGGGAGGAAGGCATTGCCAGAGAGGAAGGTCCTGGGGAGGAAGGCATTCCCAGTTCCTCCTCCTCATCTTCCAAGTCCTCTTCCTCTAGCAGCACAGGCTCGGGAATCAGAGCCACAACACTGTTGTATTGGAACTGCTATGATGGGAAAATCTTGAAGATGCTAGTCACCAAAGAATTAGGCACAGATCAGATGATAACATCAACGCCAGGAGCAGCAAAGTTTTCTTGCACACTAATTGCCGTATTTAATGAGTATGTGATAACTCTAAATAGTGCATGTTCAACCAGATTTTACAAACCGTTGTCACACCTATTATTGATGCAGCTTATTAACACTTTGAAATGAACGATGTCAACTGCAAAAATTAGCAGCTCTAATTAATTAACAAACTGTGATGAAATATATTTAGCAATGCATATTAAGAATTTAAAGTGCGAAATGATCCAAATACTAGCTATTTAGTTGATTTGCAGGAGCGAAACTGGTACTGCTGTGATCACACTTCTTCTTGTGCCACAGTTACAATGTCACAACTTAAAATAAAAGAAGAAATTTATGCATCCCACCCTTCTTTTCATTTTATAGCATTTGGAAACATCCCGTATCAATGATGTGCTTTTTTATGGTTAAGTTATAATTAAAACTTGCTGTTGGAACTCTAAAGAATGGCAATACAGTAATTAAATGTAAAATCGTGTACACTGTTGCCCTGAAGACAGTGCGAATTTATTGTATGCAGTTGTTCTGAATTCCAAGAGAGCTCTGACAGAAACACAATTTTAAACAAACTGAGAACAGGGACCACATGGGCTGAATCCAAAGTTAGAAGATGAATAACAAAACACTTCCTTTAAGATTTATGCTTAAAATCTTGTGAAACTGGAAAATCTGGAAGGCAGAATAACAAACAACTTTGAGATGTCCAGTTTAAAACACAATAGTAAGCCTTTTCTATGCCCTGGGATTTAAGTAGGCAGTTTCATTCTCAGCCTGCCTAGAACCTCAGCCATCTAATGCTGAAATGTAATTTCCTGAAAAACAAAAATCAAAGATTCACAGGCTCACCAAAAATTAGATGCAGTAGGCATCTCCCAATCTAATTTTCATTCCAGATCAGGATATGACAACCAGTTAGAGTTCTTTTGTTTTCAATGTTGCGAAAGTGGGAATTTATTAGAACAAGAACATGTACTTTTTAAAAAATATGTTTAATAAAAAATAATCAAACTTTGTTCAAGGTCCAAAACTGCTACTGTGCTCCATTAGAGAAACTATTCAGGGTTACAAGACACATGCTCCCATATTCTATTTCCCATTTCTAAGCCTCTTTAGGTGATGGCATACAACATTTAGAAAGAAGCAGATTGGTCTCTACCCATCTGTTCTGGGCTTCTCCCAAAATATTCAAATAAGTCACAACATGGGTCAAATGCATTCCTGCAAGCTTAAGGAAGTTTTCTAGGATGCTTTTCAGAGGGAGATGGGACGCAGAAAAATTGATTAAATCAATCAATCAGCAAACGTGCCATTGCTCATTGGTCCAAGGTCCCTATATACATAGTTCAAAGGACAGTTTTATACTTTAATGATCGTCACACATGTTTGAAGAACAAATCATTGGCATAATTCAGCTGTATTTGAAAGACACTTTGTTCTTTGTACCTTTGAACATAGTACAGTAGCATGAGAGTAAGGATCTGTGAGGGAAGTCTGACAGATGGTAAACTGTCACAGACTTCTCTAAAACTTAAAAAGGGACAGAATTGTCAATGAAGCGTGTATACTCTCTCTATCTTCCCCTTTGTCAAAAGGAAGAGAATTCTTGCTTAACAGCAGCTCAGATGCTGGTTATGTTAACTCTCTCCAAACTGCTGAGAGAGAAAGAGCTAATTTTAACATGCTTCAACAAATGCACATACATCAAACTTTGATTTACTGTATTTCTTTAATGCTATTTATCAAAAGATCAAGATTAAGTGAAGTAGGAGAAGGAGGAAAAGGGATATATATGCCTGAAAGCAAAGACAGTAACCTGTGTTACTTTGTTAATAAAGAGAGAAGAAGAAGAAAAATCACAAGAATTAATACCTGTAAAAAGTCCATATGAAGCACTTACTGTAAGACATAACCTTGTTTAACAAGAAAGAAGTCACAGGCTTGTTCTATACCAGGGGTGTCAAACTCAAGGCCCGCAGGCTGGATCCGGCCCGCAAGATGTCTAAATCTGGCCCAAGAACTGTCCCGGAAATAGCAAATGACTGGCTTGCAGTGCCTCTGGAAGCCCAAAACCCAGTTTTCAGCCTGGACAGCCTCCTGCAGCACTTTGCTGGCCAAAATGGGGCATGTGCGGCTCCCCCGCACTCCATTTTGGCTGGCAGGGTGCTGCAGGAGGCATCTGTCCCATCTACCCCCCATCGGCCGGTGGAGAAGAAGTACAATGCTGATCCAGCCCTTGACGAAATCCAGTTTGACACCTCTGTTCTATACCCTCCAACAGCAGGACTATTGAACTCTCTTTCTATGGGCTTAAGCATGGACATGCTTAAAGGTAAACAAAACATAGAAGTATAGTTTAATAGGCACACTGTTTGGGAAACAGAAGCTAAGGGTTATTAGACTGATCAAATGTTGATGGACTCCTTGTTTTAATCAGGGTGGAAATGGCATTGTAGGGATGAGTGAGATCTGATACTTGAGTTTTGTTTTACTACAGGTGATCTTAAGGAGCTATAAACTTACCTCATCCCTTTAAAAATGATCCCCCCAAAATTCAGCCCCACCCAGTCTGCTTCAGGTGTGGGGGAAATGAATGAGATGCTTAGAGATTTTAAGTGGTCTGTGTAACGCAGGAAACTCACCCTTAATAAGTTATTATATTGCACAAAACAGTCAGTGTCAGATCATTTGCTTAGATAGCCCATAATATCTGAAGGGCATAAGGTGACCTACATAATCAGACTATTACAGCGCTTCGAATGAACATTTCCATTCATGCCGAAGAACAATAGGGACTAGGTGAGCATCACTAAAAGTATAATGATAATACATAATGCTGCTGACACATACTATTAAAATTTTATCATTATTATCATAATTAACCTGCAATACTGCAATAAATTTCATGGAATGATAATATTCTTAATTTAAGTATCTGGAAAAACCATTCATCTTCAAAATCAAAACCTCTTAAAATACTTTTCTAGATTCTTGTTGTCTTTTACTTCGGCAAGCAGTGCCGCAAAGCATTTTCATTTATATTGCTATTATACCACTTCACTTCCCTCAGCACAAAAATGGCCAGAAAATAAAGTGTCACATTTGTTTAATGCAATGGAACTCATGCAAGACATTTCAATCTGGCTTCTATATTAGGGCATGACAAAATAGAAATGGGTTAACTGTCAATATTTTAACTGCCAAGTTACATTTTTCTCTGCCCATGTAATTTTCTCCCCAGCACCCTAGCACTGCCTAGATTTTTATCAGGCGGAAGAATGATGTTCATCACTGCAGAGTCTTGGTGTGTGCAGATGATCATTGCTTGCCAAATGTAAAAATGGGTTGTAAACTTGAAATTAACACCACTGAACAAAGACCAACAACTTAACAGTATCTTACTTCCTTATCAACACATATTTAGACTACTACAGCGTGCTCTGCATGGCGCTGTCTCTGAAATTGATCAGGATATTGCCATTGGTATAAAATGTGACAGTCAAGTGGTAGTCTGATTATAAATACTTGCTCATGTTCAGTTGTACTT
Source organism: Notechis scutatus (assembly GCF_049901735.1). Taxonomy (NCBI): domain Eukaryota; kingdom Metazoa; phylum Chordata; class Lepidosauria; order Squamata; family Elapidae; genus Notechis; species Notechis scutatus. The sequence continues at coordinate 109,596,616 of NC_142009.1, read as the reverse complement.
TGTGGCAATGAAGGAGGCAAAGTATTCTCAGTTTTCTCCTTTATTCTATTGGTGGGTTGATGTCCAGCTATCCTGTATAGGGTTACAAACTCCTTTTCAGGAAGCAGGTAGCACCGTGAACTCATCTGGCTGTTGTGACCAATTTGCACAGCATTCTTCTGACAAAGGCGTTCACCAAAGTGTTAACTCTTCATGGACAGAGTGGTGTCCAGAGTTAAAGGTGATTACATCAACCTAGAAAGTGAAAGTGTGGCTTGTGGCTTTGACTCTGGCTTTTACTAGGAACAGAACTGATGGACCTTTTTATTTTTTATTTTATATTATATATGGGGATTGTTTAAAGAGTCTGGGTCTCACTCTCTTTCTCAGGCTACGTTGCAGCGGCTATTCACAGGTGCTATACCACTACTGATCGGCACGGGAGTTTTGACCTGCTCCATCTCCAACCTGGGCTGGTTCACCCCTCCTTAGGCAACCTGATGAACCTTGGCTCCCCGGGGATCACCATATTGATGCTGAACTTAGTGCAGACACCCAATCGGCCTAGTCTGCTGCAGCCCAGAAATCCTGAGCTCAAGCGATCCACCAGCCTCAGCCTCTGGAGTAGCTGGATTACAGGTTCGTGCCACCACGCCCAGCTATGCTTCACTATGGAAAAGTCATTGCTCAGTCCTTGAAGGAAACTGTAGTATGCCCTCTTCTGAAGTGGTTGTCCTTGGATAGATCTTAGAAAGCCATCTGTTGTACTGTTGTACTGCTCTATTCTCCATAGACTTCAGTTTTAAGCAGTGAAAAATCAATTTGACACTTCCTCCCTTTGATAATGCTTTAAGGCTCAGTCCCCTCTCCTCTGAGACTCCTTAACAATTACATGAAGCTTCTAGGAGAGATTTTTCAATTCTTTGTGATGTGATACCATCAGGATTTTGACCACGTCAAGCTTTACATCACCATCCCAGGGTATAGGGGGAAAGCTGTCAATGTTCTATTCTAGCGCTTGGAGGCTCTAAGAGTCTGAATGGGAAAGAATAGACTGAAATTAAACCCAAGCAAGATGGAATTCATTGTAATTTTCCATTTGACACCAGCATGATTTCTGAATAGGCTTGCACTTCCTGTGAAAGAGCAGATTTGTAATTAGGGGCCTTTCTGGAATAAGCTTCTTTAAGCAACAAATGAAAGCCATGGCTAAAAGAATTTTTTCCCACCTTCACTTGGTGCACCAACTGCAGCCTTACCTGACTATGATAATGACATTGTCATTACCACTCAATCTTAGCAATGGTCTACATGGGACTGCTTTTAAAGGCTACTCCAAAACTACAGATAGTCCAGAATACATTGGCCTCTGTATAAATTGGTTCCTAATGTTGGGAACATGTAGCTGCAATACTGAGCATCCTGCAGTTGTGGTCAGTTGGTTTCCAGGTACAATTTAAAGTGCTAGCTTTGACCTATAAAGCCTTTCACGGCGGACACTTGGCACCCTCAGGCTGGCTGGTCCAATCTTAATTGGCTGAACCCACTAGATCAGGCTTGTCCAACCCGCGGCCCATGGGCCGCATGCAGCCCAGGTTGCCTCGTAATGCGGCCCAGTGCCCACCCCAACCTTCTGGCAAGAGCCAGTGAGGAGGAGGAGGAGAGGCTGGTGCGAGGCGGGGCGAGGCGAGCGCCACGCCAAGCAGCAACAGAAAAGGCGGGCGCTGCCTTTGCTGCTTCTGCCCCCGCCGCCGCCGCCCCCGCCGCTTCTGCCCCCGCCGCCGCCGCTTCTGCCCCCGCCGCCGCCGCTTCTGCCCCTGCCGCCGCCGCTGCTGCTTCTGCCCCCCCCCCCGCCGCCACTCACCTAAGGAAGATCAGACAAGGCCCCTCCCTGGTAATGGATGTTAAAAAATGAGCTCTTTGGGAGAACATTTCTGTTGAACTCACAATTGCATTACTTTCTACTTTTTCCCTCCCCCCCCCTGCTTTTTTATCCTTACGATTAAGGATGATTTACTAGGTTTGGTATTATATATAGATTTTTTTTTAAAAAAAAAATCATGAATTATACCATGAGTGTTTCAATTTTGCCTTTAAATTTCAACAAGCCTCTGTGTTGTAATGATAGACAGACAGACAGACCAATCCTTGGCTGTAATTGTTCCCACACTGCAAAACACCTTTGCCCTTGGAGGTACATTAAGCACCTCTGGAGACTTCTGGTGGCGAGGCAATGATGAACAGAGGTGCAGAAGCCCATCTATGGTTTCAGTTAATCTCTTTTTGCAGTTGGAGCGATCCTTTGAGGATGCATGAGTCCCGGAGAGATTTGTGCCGGCGTGGGGGAGACTCGGGTTGCAGTGTGGGGAAGGCAACCCCCCTGCAGCAAAGAGGAGCCCTCCAGAGCCCAACAAGCAAGAAACAACCTCCTATCAATGGCGGCTCCGAAATCCGGACTGCCACCGATGTAAAGAAGCGAGTGAGTGACAGTTTGTGAGATCATTGGGGAAGAGTGTGGCAGAGAAATTAGCAGCGGAGAGGAGGATTGGAATGCCATAGATTTTTATAAGGCTGTTACAAGTGTCTGTCTGGACCCCTAAAAGAAAGCGGCCAAAAAGCGAATGCGAGGCAAGTGAAAGTGAAAGGGCTTGGCAGACAGAAGAGAGAGAGAGGACAATAACGAGTAAAAAGGGAAGTTTATGAGGTTGGGAGACTAGCGGCTGGAAGGTGCCTGGAAGTTGTGGAGGATTTGGACTATCTCATTTGATTTTTATTCTGAAAGACTTTATTAAAGCGGAGACAGGAAGAAGATCGGAGCTGACGGAACAGAGACAGTGTGGCGCCACAGGCGATATTTAGAAACCCTGAAGCCATCGTAACAATATAACTGATATAAACCACTTAACAGCCCTTTAGGGAGCATACTGATCTAATTGAGGAGGTGGTTCCATCTGAAGAAAATCAGGAAAATTGAACTTAGGAACGCTAAGACAAAAAGTAAAAGTGGAAGCTTCCGAATGTGTGGAGATACCGAGTAATTGCAGTCACTACTCAGCATTTTTTACCTCCCCACTTCTGGTGCGTTTGGAGTGAAAGCTCTCAAACTTAGAGACGGAAAGCTAAAAACTTACTTCAAAATTCCTTTTTCTCCTTTTTTACTCCCTTTTTTCTGTATACATTTGCTCAATTTTGTTTTCTTCTTTTTCCCTCATCATCTGGCGCTATGATGAACTATCTCTCCTTCTTTACTCTCTCTTTATAATGATTATAAATATGCATACTGGGGAAAGGAAAATTGATTGTTGTAACTGATTGTTAAATAATTGAATTAATTGATTTAATTGATTTATTAATAATAGTGATAGTTATACTTTGATTAGATATATAGGGAAAATAGTAAGAACATTAAGTATTATTTAATTAATAAGTATAGGATTTTATGTATTAATATTATAATTTATTGTGTGATCACAATTAATCCACTTGGGAACGAATATAATACTGTTTGTGTTTAAGAATAAGGTTAGATAAATACACATATTTATTTATAATATTTAAATATAGTTGGATTCGGATAATATATATGTATGTATGTATGTATGTATGTATGTATGTATGTATGTATGGCATTCAGCTTTGTTCGGGTATTTTCCCATGTCATAGTAGTTGTGCTTTTAAAGTTGTAGCGACGTTTCGGCAGAATCTCATCTGCCATCATCAGGCTTCATCTGTTTTTATATATATATAATTACATATTAATTATATATATATATAATTACATGAAGTTATGTATAGAGGCTGAGCATAGACCTTACAAAATTATGTATGTGATTTAGAATTTGGATTTAAAATAATACAGTGACAATATTTTTTATATATAAGTACTTATACTCCAGTAACCAGTTAAGAGCACAGCTATCCAGCAGATAGATAGATTAAGTAATTGGATACCGGTCAATCCTAATACAGAGATTCTATCACTGAATGTTAATTTGGGATAATATAATTAATATAGTACAACAACAGAAACAAATCTTAAAAGAAATGACTTCCACAACTACTACAGCTCTGAAAACTGGAAGAAAGGTCACCCCGACGTTAACAACTACGTCGGCAACAGCTTCGCCTATGGCACAAAAAACCATAGAAGAAACATTACCAGTGGAGAAACAAATTAACATCTCGAATGCCAACATCCAATCAATTTTGCTGACTTTACAGGAATCAATGATGAAGCTACAAGAAACAATGATGAAAAACCATAACGAGACGAGAGCAGATATCAATGAACTAAAAGAGGAGATGGGGAAATTAAAAGCAGAAATGAAAGCGGATATCTCCAAAGTAGAGGACAAGGTTGGATTATTACAGCAGGCCTTGGAAAAAAATGAAGCAACAATAAAAGAGGTAGAGAAAGGGACTGAACGAACCGAAAGGAAATTAGAAAGGGTAGATGAAGAATTAAAGAATGTGAGTAAAGAAATGGAGGACTCACTGGTCTACCTAGAGATGGACAAGGCTGCTACATACTTGAGTTTCCAAAATGTAGTGAAATCCAAAGAAGACCTGGAACAACTAATGGAGGGAATACTGGCTGGACTAATGGAAAAGGATAAAGATGACATCTTAAGGGAGTTTGATGAAGTTTACAGGATTAGCACTAATTATGCGAGACGCCACAAATGCCCAAGAGAAGTCCATATACGATTTGCGAAAAGGAGTGTCCGGGATATCATATATAGGATGTCAAGAGATGAAACAATCACGTATAAAGGTAAAGAAGTCTTGATTCTCAAACAAATACCAAGGAGAGTAAGATAACAAAGACGAGACTACAAGTTCTTAGCAGCTTACCTAAATCAGAAAAGAATCATATTTAAATGGCTAATCCCAGAGGGGAATGTTAGTTTTTTGGAACGAAAGGAAAATTAAAATAGACTCCATGGAAAAGGCCCAGGAATTTTATGAGCGATTGGTAGGTCCGGAAGACCAGAGTAGTAAGGAGGAACTGGAAACAAACTCCCAGGAAGATCAAGGCTATCATAAGAACAGAGATGGAACTTTAGGAAATCAAGGAAATACTTATCTACATCAGGAGAGAGAAGAAAGTAGGACACATCTTCAGGCACAAGGAGAGACCGAAGCCATTACAAGACAAAGAGCGAAACAGAATTAATTAAATGGAAGAAGAAAAGAAACTACTATCAATTAATATAAATGGTTTAAACTCGACGATAAAAAGGCAAAGGATAATAGCTAAACTAATCAAACAAAATGCTGATATAATATGCCTACAAGAAACTCATATAAAGAAAACAGATGAAAAATACCTAGAATGTCCAAAATTAGGGAAGCTATTTACCGCACCAGCAGACATGGGGAAAAAGAAAGGGATTGCAGTATACGTTAAAGAGGATTTGAAAGCAGATTTAATATGGTCAGATTCTGAGGGAAGAACTCTGGTTTTGCAGATCTGGATTAATGTCATCCCAATTCTCTTAGTGGTAATCTACGCCCCGAACGGAGATCAAAAAGAGTTTTTTAAGCATCTTTATGGAAAAATAGTAGGATTGGAAAAAAGAAATATTTGTATCATAGGAGACTTTAATTCTATTTCTGATTATCAAAAAGACCACAGTAATGGGGGGAAGAACAAAGGGGGGGAAAGAGAGCTTCCCAAGATATGTATGGAAATGATGAAGGAGTTAAATTTGATTGATATATGGAGAAGATCACATCCCGAGAAAAAACGATTTACATTCTATTCAAATCCTCATCAAATATGGACACAAATTAATATGGCATGGATGAATGGAGAAATAGCAAATGAGATAAAAGGGATTGAAATTTTACCTAATGAATGGGCAGATCACAATCCAATTCAGATAATATGGAAGGGTAGGGAAAAACCCAAGAAAAGATGGACGTTAAATACTCAGTTAATAAGAGAAAAAAAATACACCAACAAACTCAAGGAGGAATTAAATTATTTCTTAAAGGAAAATGATAATGGAGCAACTACGAAACAAAACAATTGGGATACAATGAAGGCAGTAATAAGAGGTATAACAATCTCTTATAACGCCAAGAGGAATAAGGAAAAATATGCCCAGCAAAACAAATTACAACAAGAAATTAAGGAATTAGAAACTCAATTACAGAGTACCCCAAAGGATTCAAAATTGCAAAATCAGATAATAATAACTAAACATAAACTGAATTTAATTGAACAAGAGAGAATGATTATAAATTTGAATACAACTAGACAAACTTATTTTGAGCATGCTAATAAGCCAGGGAGATGGCTATCATATAGACTAAAAAAAGGAAAGAAAAGAGATTGATATACCAGCTAATAGATGGAAAGGGGGATATACAACAGGAGATAGAACAGAAAAAAGAAATTGCCCATAAGTATTTTGAAGAGTTATATAAAAAGGAAGAAGTTAACGAAGATAGAATAAGAAACTATTTAGATGAAGTGAAGGATAAAGCAATTGGGGAAGAAATGGAAAATTATTAAACAAAGACATTACTTGGTTTGAATTGAAATCAGCAATAGAGAACCAGTAAAACAATAAATACCCGGGACCAGATGGGATTCCAGGGGAGCTGTACAAGGCAATAGCAGAACAAATAGGACCTCTTATGGTGGAAGTTTTTAATGATGTCTTATTGGCAGCCAGGATGCTGGACTCATGGAGGCGGGCATTGATTTCACTGATCCCAAAGGAGGATTTGGATCCCCGATATATACATAATTATAGGCCGATTTCACTGTTAAATACTGATGACAAAATATTCACTTCTATTATAGCAAGTAGACTAAAAAGAATGTTAAGTGAGCATATATATGAAGATCAAAAAGGATTTCTCCCGACCAGACAAATCAGGAACAACTTAAGAATAGTACTAGATGTCTTAGAATTTTACGAAGCCCACCCCGAAAAACAAATTGCACTTATGTTTTTAGATGCAGAGAAGGCCTTCGATAATTTAAATTGGCAATTTTTAATCCAAAAAAATTATAATATGAATTTAGGCACCAAATTTGAAAATATTATAACAACCATTTATGATACACAACAGGCTTATATTATAATAAAGGGGGAATATACCCACCCAATAAAGATAGAAAAAGGAGTCAGACAGGGCTGCCCACTCTCACCCCTGCTCTTCATATTATAATTAGAAGCATTACTAATGCGAATTAGACAGAACCCAGACATAAAAGGATTAAAGGTTAAGAAAGAAGAATATAAGTTGCAAGCGTTTGCGGATGATATGATTTTTTTCATTGAGGAACCAATAAAAAGAGGACAAAAATTGATGAATGAATTAGAACAATTTGGAGCAGTAGCAGGACTTAACATTAATAGGAAGAAAACAAAATTAATAACTAAAAATTTAACAGAAAAACAGAAAATAGAACTAGAAGAAGTTATGGGAATAAAAGTGATAAAGAAAGTTAAATAATTAGGAATATGGTTGACAGCACATTGTAAGACACTTAAGGAAAATAATTATGATAAATTGATGCAACAGGTAAACAAGGATTTAGAAACATGTTGCAAGCTGCAACTTTCATTATTAGGCAAGATTGCTGCTATTAAAATGAATATTCTTCCAAAATTCCTATATATATTTCAGACAATCCCAATCAAAGTACACAATTTTTTTTTAAAAGAACTTAATAAAATAACTGTAAAATTTATCTGGCAAGGGAAAAAACCTAGAATAAATTTAAAGGCAATGCAGGATATGAGCAGGGGAGGGCTGACACTTCCAAATTGGGAGTTGTATTATAGTGCAGCCTCTTTAGTATGGTTGAAGGAATGGGTGAATTTAACCAATAAGAGAATATTATTCTTAGAAGGCCATGACTTGCAAAGGGGGTGGCATGCTTTTTTATGGGATGTAGGAAAAACTAGCCAGAAATATATTCACAGACACCTAATCAGAGACTCATTAACTAATTGGAAGAAAATACAGAAAAAACACTATTTAAAAATACCAATTTGGATTTCAACAATGGAGGCGACGATTCACCCAAATAATCTGGATATCACTAAAATGATTAAATATAAGGATCTATTGGATACACAAGGAAATTTGAAATCGTGGCAAGAACTTCAAGAGCGGGGACTAAAAATTGATCAGTGGGCATATCTTCAAATTCAAAGTAGATATAAACAGGACAAGAAAGAATTTGGAATTAACAATAAACTCCAGCAATTAGATAAAATTTTATTAGGATCAGGCAAAAAAAATATAACAAAATTTTATAATTATTTATTAGAAGTAGAATTAGAAGAAGAAATTGTAAAAGGGAACATTATAGCCTGGAGTAGGAATATAGGACGTAGCATCACCATAACAGAATGGGAAAAGGTCTGGGGTAGAAATAATAAAATTACAAAATCAGTAGCATACAAAGAAAACGCTTATAAAATGTTTTATAGATGGCACCTTTCTCCTTCGAGATTATCGAAGATGCACCCCAATATGAGTCCGAATTGCTGGAAATGCAAAAAAAAAGAGGGAACTTTTTTCCATATGTGGTGGTCCTGTACAGAAGCTCAAAAATATTGGCAGAAAATTAGAAATTGGCTGGAAGAAATGACAAGAGAACAGATCGAATTCAAACCAGAGTCCTTTCTGTTAGGGATCTTTGATAAACAAATATAAAAAAAAAGTGAAATAGATAATAATACACATTTTGACAGCGGCCAGATTGGCTTTTGCACAATGTTGGAAGCAGCCTCATGTTCCATCAGAGGAGATGATCATTCAAAAAATTTCAAGTTGTGCAGAAATGGACAAATTAACTTTGGCATTAAAAAATAAAGACACTTCAATATACTACAACAGCTGGAACTGCTGGTACAAATGGATAGACCAAAGATAGACTTCACATTAAAAGGCAAAAGAGGATAGGATAAATCCATAGTAGTGATACACAGATATATGTAAGGATTAGGTGTGTGTATATGGCATAAAATAAGGATAAAAAAGAGGTCTTACAAACTGTTGAAGATGAGAATGTTTTTAATTGTTTTCTATTTTTTCCTTTCTATTTTCTTCTCCCTTTCTTCCTTTTCTCTCTTTCATTTATGTATGTGTTGTTGGTTTGTTTTAATTGTAAAATCAATAAAATTTATTTTTTAAAAAAAGCACCTCTGCTAGCTGAGTTTCATAAAGCTGGTGATGTTGTTTCAATGGGCATTTGGTAATTGATTTTTAATTTGGATTATTTGTTTTTATGATAATCAGGCTGCTGTTTTAGTTTTGTTTGAGCTTGCTGATTAATATATTTTTATTATATTTGGATTCCTTTTTTTAACTATCTCATTGTAAATTGCCTAGAGTTTTGGGAGCTAGGCAGTAACAAAATACAAATGAAAATTTATTTTCTCATTTAAATAAATGAGAAAATTAAGTTTTAATTCTAAACCCATCGTACATACATATTTAAGTTAATATTTAAATATTCAGTGTTTGAAAAATATGGATAGGATTTATTACAATAAAATATTAATAACATAGAATGATTAATAGTTTTAATCATATCTAAGAGTAACTGTAATTTAATTAAATAGTATTTCATTTTGGCCTTGTTCTGCTAGTTTTTGGAGTGTGTGTCTCTACTTCTCAAAACCTACTATCAACTCATCAGTGTCCCTAGATGACCAGAAGAGCTTTTACTAGCAGATACATTTTGAATATTGAATCCAAGTCATTGGTTTTAGTGCTTCTGTTTAGAAAAAGTATAAAAGAAAATCTAGCAAACTCTTTAAGGTATTTGTTTAACTGTTCAACCCTAGTTTACTGTTTGTTTCTCTTTTACAATAAAAATGATTATGTGAATAGTACTGTATTACCAGTGATTTAATGAAATATTTACAGCAGGAAAGAATGAATCTGAATAAAGCTTAGGAAAGGTGAGGTATGTGGAAGTGTGAATGCCTATGATGTGTTGTACTTATTGTTGAAAAGGAACAACATCAAAACACCTGCTTTGTTTGTACACAGCACTGTGCCTGTTAAAGCAGGGGTCCCCAGCCACCGGTCCGCAGACCGGTACCGGTCCGCGGAACAGGTCCTACCGGGCCGCTGGCTTGCTGGCCGCCATCTTTTTGATGAAAAAGTGCTTCCGGTGAGCTTTTCCGGTAGAAAGCTCACCGGAAGCACGCTTTCATCAAAAAGATGGCGCGCCAGCGCCCGGTGAGCTTTTCCAGGTAGAAAGCTCACCGAAGCACTTTTCATCAAAAAGATGGCGGCGCCAGCGCTTCGTGAGCTTTTCCGGTAGAAAGCCATTTCTACCCGGAAAAGCTCACCAGAGCGCGCCGTATCTTGATGAAAGTGCTTCGTGAGGTCACCGGAAGCACTTTTTCATCAAAAAAAGATGGCGGCGCCCAGCTGATGCTGGTACCGGGCCGCAGCGCCCAGCTGATGCCGGAACTGGGCCGCGGCGTAAAAAAGGTTGGGGATCACTGTGTTAAAGCATGTAAGATTTTAAAGGAGAAGGAGAAAACAATTTATGGTTTGTGAAATTCATCTTATAAAACTTATGATTACAGTCTGGAGGCTTCGCAGTCTGCAAATATAAATTATGATCAAAATGTTTTTTTAAATAGATGAGTTCCATATTATTAACCTGTCGTTATCATCCTCCCACTTCCTATTTGCTCTTTTTGCCTCAGTAATCATGGTTACACTAACCTCTGGTATTCTACAGCCAGAGTTGATTGATGCTAATTAGCTACTTAATCAAGTACAACAACGTTCCATTATTGTGTCTCCCAGCAAACAGCAATGAACCTGAGTGTGTTTTTCTTTTTCTTCCTTCTTTTATTACCCATATTAATCAGAGTTATTACTGAGGGAAGCTAAACAAAATGTGCAAAGTTGTCATATGTAAAATATAATTTGGAATATTGGAATTAATCCACGATCTTACATTTATTTAATATTAAGATAGTACTGCAATTTGAAATTGGCAGGGCGGGGGGGGAGAAGGAGCAAGGTGAAAAAATTTCTATTTTCTATAGGCATGCATATGTATGTGTGGGTGCCCTTACTGCCTGACTTCCTTTTTTGTTTAAAAATACTTACAATACTTTTTGCATATGCATGTAGTCCTCAACTTACAACAGTTCGTTTAATGACTGTTCTAGTGTCCCAGGGTCATGTGATCACCTTTTGCGACCTCCTGACAAGCAATGTCAGTGGGGAAACCTGGTTCAGTTAACCACTATGTTGCTAACTTGGCAACTTCAGTGACTAGTCTTAACAGATAGACATTTTGGGTTCAATTGTGGTCGTACCATTTCTTGTATGGTTGGGGACTGTGGCTTTGCTCCGCATTAGGAAGGCTTCTCACTGGGTGGTCGAATGCATCAAGAAAGACACCAACGCAGGTTCTATCTTGGGTGAGCTGCCCCTCTCATAAGCTTGGGGAAGCTCTTTTATTAAAAAACACACAGTGATACGTCACAAGCAGTGAAGTCTATCCAATCATTAAGTTACATGAGTAGGAATATTAGTGCACACATAGTAGCATCCAATCACAGTTACATGGTCAGTTTAAAAGGTACTAAGTAGCAAATCAGCGCTTACATTCCAGTTATTTGCCCATGATGATGTGTTTGTTGATTGATGTTCTCTGTTCCTGGTACGCGCTTTCAACCTATGTGAGGCCTAGCCTGTACAGAAGCTGTAGAAACTAATTTATTACTGCATCTCCTCTGTTTTAGTTTTATATGGAGAAAATTCTTCTGGATCTTCGTCATTGCCCATGCAAAAACTCGTGCGAGCGCACACATCAGGGTCTTCTGAGGGTATGACTTTGTACAGAGGTTCCTTTTCCCAGAGAGCATTAACCTGTGCAATGGCGCGCTTTTCAGCTAACAAGGATAGACTATTGGAGATAGTGCGAATAAAAATTGGTAATACACATGGAAGAATAACGCATCCTGCAGCAATCATACCTATGAGAGCTACTATAGCTTGTAATCCTGGTAGTTTTGGAAACCAGGAACTAAAAATATTTTTAAAATCAATACCTTGCCATACTTGTTTAGGATTGTAGGTTAATTGTCGCATCTCAGTTGTTAATTGTGCTACTACTTTGCCAACTTTATCAATTTGAAGACAACAATTCGTAAGATTGAACCTACCACACACCCCTCCTTCTTTGGCTAGTATGTAATCTAAAGCCAAGCGATTTTGGTAGACAGCTGTGCGCAATTTGTCTGTGGCAGTTGCTAGAGTGTTTAGAGCTTTGTCTATTCGTTGGCCAGCTAAATCTAAAACAGCTTGTAAGCGAATAATCCTATTAATCATATATATGGGGGTTCTATACCCATAGGACCCGTCTTGGGCCCAAGTAGCCACGCCATAGGTGCAGACGATTCTTTCTGAGCTCCAGGTACCCCCTGTATATTCTGATTGACAGGGGAAGCCTGCAAAGGCATTATCGGTGTTTCTTTTCCTGCGGGATAATGTATCATAGTTCTTGCTTAATGGGATGCCTAGTTCTTGCTTAATGGAGATCGGGAGGAGGAAAAAGGAAGGTCTTATCCACCCCAATACACGACCCTTGCCAATCTGCAGGAAGGGACGGATAGGCTAGGTTACCACAAATCCAATACATGTTATTTGGGGCTGTCCAAATTTGGGAAGATGTTGTGTCATTGAGATGGGGAGGAGAGAGGTGTTGAATTTGGCAGGTGTGGTGGTAGCATTGTCAGGTGCTGTCCAAGTCTGGTAGGAGTTATCCCATGTACTTAAGCAAAGGAGGTGTCCTACTGGAGTGGACCAATTTCGGGAAAAGCAGTTTCTACCAATTAAGTTGGTGGTAATTGTCCAGATAAGTGGATCGGAAACTGTTCTAGCTGTTATGTTTCCTACAGAAGACATGTTGTTGAACAGTGATGGTGAGGCTTCCAAGGCTTGCCATGGCCATTGTTCTCCTGTGGTGGTTCCCCCACAAACAAAACAATTGGTTATTGCAAGTTGTTTTGCAATTTTTTCTGCCATATATATGAACAAGTTTTTTGCAATAACACTGGTATCAGGGGCTTTATCTAATTTCCTTAAATTATTATATACCGACCAGCCTAACGATGTTTCCTTACCTTCATATATGATTTCGGTTTTTATGGTAATGTAAGTGTTTGGATCCGATCCTGTGCCATCAATCCCTATACCATAAGTATCCAAGGCAGGGTGTTGTCTGGAGATGGTGATTTCTACCTTGTTGTCTGTAGTAGACCCTGATATTCGTTTGAAATGTGACAGATGATTGCAGCCTTTGTACCCTCCCCCAGTATAATCACAGACACAAGACCAAACCAAGCACTCGATAGAACCTCCACAAGGGATCCACTGATTGGGGTTCCCTATGGCCCAGTTAATGGGTGTAGGACACAAATATTTATGATTGTGGGCGTATGTTGTTTTCCAGTCAACCGACCCGCATGAATGCCCCCCTGGTTTAGAACAAGCAACACAAACATCAAAGGTTAAAACAATTGGGTTAGTACCATCCTTGAGCACGGTGGTGTGGTTTAGGTAATAAAGTTTTCCCTCCCCCTCAGGATCAGATCTACCAGAGGTTCTTGGAAGTCCCGCCCATAAGGTAACGTTGAGACGAACAGCCGTCTTGGGATCGTAGCAAATGGTTTTTGAGTTCATCTTGCATAGATGGTACATGGTCCCGTTTTTTTGGCAAGTTTTTCCGGTAGGAAGGCACTTCTGCGGTTGTTGGGTATGGTAGATGAGAGTTAGTTGAATGAAGCCTGCTTGTGTGGTTTTGGTCAGGCAGGGGATGCAGCCATCTGACACGCTGGTGGGATTCTGCGATCTCTTAACCCGATGTAGAAAGGGGGGGGGGCTGAGCATGAATGTCAGGCTGATTCGTGAATTGTCTGTGATGACGATGGGGTGAACGGGGTCTGAGGACTGTCCATGAGTCATAAATGTTACGTATGGAATCATAGAGGCCTCGACCAGAGCAATAATAGGCAGTGGCAGTAGGACGAAGTATGAGGAGTGTAGTCCGAGGAGGGCGTTCAAAGGTGTTGATCTGGAAAGAGACATTGCTGGAGATGTGGAGCCATGGCTGAGGGAGTGTCGACCATCTGAGATAGGGGGGAAAAATGTCCCCAGATGCAGTGCAGGTCAGCAGGAGGGGAGTACCTGGCATAAAGTACGTCACTCGAGATGGAATGGAAACCTTGGAGGCATGTGCAGCAAGAAGGAGGAAGAGGGTCGGCAAGGCAACGAGACGAATCATGATGATATGTCTGCAGGTGGTGATTTTTCTACTTTGGGGTGGTATGGTCTGATGTGTCGTCCAGGAACCCACAGGACACGATCTGGAAGCTGGATAGCTGTGTAGCCGCGACCCCAGGTGAGGAGACCAGCAGGGCCCTTCCAAGTAGGGTCTGGCAGTTGGCGGTAGTATACCTGTGGTTTGGGAGAATCAGGGGAAGGGGGGGGAGGAAAAAGTCGCTCCGCTGCCGTCATAGCAGGGGTGCCGGAGAGATTGAGGAAGTTGAGAGTATAAAGACAGAGATTAAGAGTGTCTTGCATCGCCGGGAGGCCAAGGTTTTTTTTCCCTTTGATCAAATGTCATTCTAACGCTGTTTTTAGTGTTAGGTTAGCCCTCTCTACCAGGGCTTGTCCTTGACTATTATAAGGAATCCCAAATTTTTGGGTAATTTGCCATTTAGCGCAAAATTCTGACATGGCTGTGCTAGTGTATGCAGGACCATTATCTGTTTTTATTTCATTTGGGCGTCCCAACGATGCAAAGGTGCGAATGCAATGATTGATGACATGTTTGGAGGCTTCTCCTCTTTGCGGGGTCGCCATTATAAATCCTGAATAATATTCATATACATACATGCATACATATTACAAACACAACACGTGCAAGAATTTCTAATTTTCCATTCTCTTATTTCTGTGAAATCATTTCTATATTATAATCTCAATGTTAGCATCCATTTGTTCAGGGAAAGAATAGAAAACTGAACAGGGCAGAATTAGCATGCCGAGTGGGGATAACTGGAACAGGATCCGATGAGCCTACCTGGTCCTTCCTCCTTTCTAATTTGTCTTCTTCCAAAGCCCTGGATATTCCAGTGATAGATGGGATGAAGTACATTCCATTTATTATGGACAATTCATTTGAAGGTCTTAAGTTTAGCCCCAAACATCTGCATGGTGGAAAGATCCACTCCAGAACAACATGGACTCAATGGTTTTTTTTTAAATGATTACTTTTTCTTATTACTTTAGTAAATATCCTGCTGCTTCCCATTTTACAAATATATTTTTCTTAGAGGAGTTTTTAAAAAATCATCGCCATACAGGCATAATTCACTTCTCAATTTTTGTGCTTTTTCCACTCAGATCCATTTGTCTATTGAGAAATACTCACTTAAAAAGCATAGTTATTTCTCTGAATTATTTGTTACGGGCAAATCAAAGATAATTGGACTTCAGAATATCTTTAAATTATAGTCTAAGAGGAAAAGAATCTAGTTTAATATATCATTTGCATTAACTATAAAGAGTGTTTTATTATCTCTTAATGTTTATAGTGCTTTTAGGTATCTAGAGAGAAAGTGCAGAAGAATTATATAGCAATTTTATAGAAGTGTGGGTTTCTGTCAACAAAAAGAATTTATGACAAACCTTAAATCTTGAAGAAGAAAATCAATAACTAACTCTTGGGATTCCATAATGTCCTACTTATTAATAGAGGTAATGAAATATTTCTCTTAAGGAGAATCTTGTTTGTTTTATGAAGTGCATTATTAAAATCATATTTGCAGAGTGCACTGCTAAAAATATTCTAGTTTTATATATCATAATTAAAAGATACATTCATTATATAAAAGTCTAACTGTATATATATTTTCTATAAGTAAATTAAAAATACAGATGATCTCTGCATATTAACATTCAGTTTTATAGAGATATTATCTAAAGGCATGTTAGTAAAGCTTTCGTGTTGTATTATTTTATACTTTGATGCCTTTAACATTTAGTAATATTATTTTGCAATTCTGGCATACCTATCTGCCAACATTTTGGAATTACAAACAGAACCACAGCTCTGTCAACATAAGTCACATAACAAAACTGAGCACTTAAATCTCAATCAAGTCATTACAGGGATGCTATGACAGCCAGAACTCTTAGTACTGGTTGTAAGTCCCCAATTGTTTAGCGCTGTCATACTTTTGAATGGTTGCTAAATGAGTGGTTGTAACCTGAGGATTATCTATATTATATAACATAATGACAGCACTGCTGCCCCTATGGCATTTCGTAAAAGATAAGAGAAAGTCCAATGTGAAAACAGGCATGGCAAAATAACGTCTTTCAAAAGATTTCTGAATTCAGAACAAGTTCCAACCTCAAATTGGTATGGGCAACAATGTATGGATAGTAACCAATTCAAAAAAGAGCAAATAAGGATGGAAGGCATATACTGAAATACTATACAATGTCCAAAATATTTTAGAAGATATTCCTTACTTACAAGTAGCATTTAGAAGATCAAGTTAGATCAAGGGTCTTCAAACTTGGCAAGTTTAAGATTTGTGGACTTCAACTCCCAGAATTCCTGAGGTAACATGACTGGAGAAGGAATTAAAGCTGTCAAGTTTGAAGACCCCTGAGTGAGATCATTACCAAGTTGGAAAGCTACAGGAACTACTAGAATACCCATTGAAATAAGACAAACAATAGAAGAAGAAGAATCAATAAAGGTTCTAACCAAACTACGACAGCAAATTTGGAGACAATGACCAACAGATTGAACAACTTAAGTCTACTTTTAAACACCAAAAAAAAGGAGAATTAATAGAGTATGAAAACCATTGTACAATATTCTTAATTTCACATGCTAGCAAAATAATGCTTAGGATCATCCAACGCATTCAGTATTAATCCTTTTCCTGGTTATTTATTCCGGGGGGTGGGGTGGGGAGGGAGTACAAGTTCTTTGTCAAATGTATCAATTTTAACAGGGTACTCTTCCAATGTCAGGAACAGCATTAGTTACAAACTTGCTTATCATCAGAAACTCTGCTGATTTCATCATGACAACTTTCTAGCTGCTCCTGTCAATCTCTAAATGTCTACCTATCCAAAAAGTTGAGCAGGTTTAAATTTTGGTTAACAATAAAAAGGCAAGCACTAGCAAAAGGGAATATGATACTACTTTCCTTTGCCATGATAAAAAGCAGTGGAAACAACTGCCACAATATGATGCAGACATTATTTAAGGGCCCTATGGCATAGCCAGTGGCTTAGCATTTATATGAAAAGCACACTGACACCTGGAAGGGGTAGAAAAGGCATGAGGACAAAGTATGGGCTATAGGCCAGTGTTTTTCAAACTTGGAAACTTTAAGACAGGGGTCCCCAACCACGGTCCGCGGACCGGCCGTCCGTGGAACAAGTCCTACCGGGCCGCTGGCTTGTGGGCACGCTATCTTTTTTGATGAAAAGTGCTTCCTCTGAGCTTTTCCGGGTAGAAAGCTCACCGGAAGCACTTTTCATCAAAAAGATGGCGGCGCTCGCTCGTGAGCTTTTCTGGGAAAGCCATTTCACCCGGAAAAGCTCATCGAAGCTGGCCACCATCTTTGATGAAAAGTGCTTCCGTGAGGTCACAGGAACCACTTTTCATCAAAAAGATGGCGGCGCCCAGCTAATGCCGGCACCGGGCGCGCCATAAAAAAGGTTGGGGATACCGGGCCGCGGCGTAAAAAAGATTGGGGATCACTGCTTTAAGATACATAGATTTCAACTCCCAGAATTCTCCAGTACCCCACATCTTAAATTTGTCAAACACTTCTATAGACGGAGCAAGGATGACATAAACATGGCTATCTTTTCTAGCATTAAATAATCCTTCTGCTGGAAAAGGAGCAGAAATAAGGGGAAGAAATGGAATATTTAGCAGAGAAGTAACTGGAAAACTACTACTTTCTTAATTATTTATAAGAAAAAAAGAATGCAAAATCCCAAATATATTCCCTCATTTGAGAATAAGATAATTGTTCAGGAAGTAATTGTCACACATGCTCAACAGAGGAAAACTCTAGAAACAATGGTGTTCATTATGCTTTTAGAGACTTTTAGAGACAACCAACTGCTTGTCATAATAAATGTCCAAATGATGATGATGTTATTTATGGCACTGAAACATCTGCAAGCAAACAATAGAGACCACCAAGGACTTCAGAGCTACATGTATTCTCTTTTATTGAAAAGTCCAAGTTTTTAAATAATAATTCTTGTCAGTTATGAACCAAATCAGATCAGCAACTGATATCAATTTTATTCTGATTCTTCCCAAAACAGATACAAAAAGGAAAGTAAACAAAACTGAAAGCATAAAAAGAACCCCAATTTGAAAGATGTGATAGAGACACAGTACTTGCAGTGCATCATTTTATTATCTACCTACCTACCCACCCACCTCTAAAACTCTTGCTTTCATAGCCTTCAACCTCCAATTATGCATCACAGGGCAATGATTTTTGTATCTAAGCCCTCTCAAATGGTCTAACTTACAGAATGTGACCAAAACCCAGGGTTCATGACTCACAAGGAAATGAAATTGGGAAGGTTAGAACTGCTTCAGTGCTACTAGATGCTGTTGTGGTTATATGAACTTCATTTTCAATGGCTTGACAGCAGTGAGGCTTTGGGAGATTGAATGAGTGGTGTGGGAACCCTGGCACAAGTATTGAGGGGCTTGGATTGGCTGCTCTACAAGTGGTTGGGAGGTGCAGCTTGAGAACATAAGAGGGTCAGAGAAGGTCTTGGTGAGGCGGTGACCAGCAAAGGTGAGGCGGTGACCAGCAGAGGTATGGCATGAGCACAGAGGAGTTAGGGAGAGTACCCAGGTTAGGGAGACTTAAGCAACGTGCAACCTTCCCTGCCAGCTTTCCCCTTGACTCTGCTTGTGGGGAGCTGGCAGGGAAGGTTCAAATCATCATCCCATGACTGTGGGTTGCTGCAACTGTGATGAGTCAGTTGCCAAGTGCCCAGATTGCAATCATATGATTGTGGGGTCCTGGGAAAGCCAGGGCTTCAAGAACTGGTTGTAACCACCATTCTCTCAACATCACCTTAACTTCAAATGGTTGCCAAACAAGTGGTTGTTAACTGAGGACTACCTACATTGTCTTCGCATATGTTGCATCTTTAACTGTTCAGAATGGTAGTATTGATATCAATCTTTGCTTCAGGCACTTCTGGAACCAGATACTTGCATTTCTTATTTTCAAGAAACTTAACATTTTTTTAAAACAAAAAATATAGATGACGTTCAATTGCAATTGGGGTATAAAATCTTCATAGTTCAAGTTTCTGAAATCCATTAGATGGTGAAACTCATTAAGAACCTCATCCGCACAATTCAAAAGTTCCCAATATCATTTGCTAGCCTGAACTCTTAGATTGTCTGTTTTACTGCTTACTCCTTCACTGTCACTGCAAAAGCAATCGATCACCCAAACTTTGAGATGGTCATCTATTCAGTTCTCTGAGCGAAAGATTTCCTCCGTTCGTGAAAAAGCACAACTAAGCACTTCACTAAAATCAGCATGTATTTTCATAAAATAGTAAACCAGTTAATATGTAGGAATTGTGCTAATGACTCTTTTAAAGGGATTACTTCAGGATTCCCACTCAGAATTTGAATATTATCAAAATAAAACACATCAACAGCCATGTCATTTAATGCACGAACCACAAATTGTGTGATTAAATTTGATGTTACAATTACCAGTTATTTACAAAAATCTTCTATGATCTGATTTCCTGAGTGTTAATCTACCTATCAAGCGTTTATGGGATACACAGTCGGTTTCTCAGGATTTTTCTTTGCACATAGAATTTCAACTGAGAACAAGCTGATTCGTTTGTTTTAATTAGCAGGTATCCACTATGTATCTAAATAGTCACATCCATAATGAGGCACTTTTCCTTTTACAGAATACTTGTTTAAACACATTAGGCCCCTCATATGGTATAAGTACCTTTTGACTAAAAATTAATAATAGAAATATTTTAGGTGCTCTTCCACAAAGTAAAAACTGGACAAACACCACTAAAAAGAAAAAAATTAAACTAAACACAACCAACCATACAACCATCTCTATGCAATTTAAAAATGTAAATACCCCATTAGTCTCAGCCATTTAATTCCACTAAAATCTTATGACCCTGCATTCAAACTCAAAACTGCACTTGGATAAAAACTGTTCTTAAATCTGGTCGCCCTTGTTCTTAATACCCTAAATCTCCTTCTCGATGGTAATAGTTCAAAGAGCTGATGTCCCGGATGAGAGGAGTCATTCAATATATTAAGTATCTTCCTCTTACGTCTATTCCTATACAGTTCTTCCAAAGAGGGGAGTGAGCAGCCAATGATATTTTGGGCCGTCTTGATCACCCTCTGAATTGCCTTTTTCTCTGCCACTGTGCAGCTCGAGAACCATACACAGAGACAGTAGGATAATATACTCTCAATTGAACTCCGATAGAAGGTAGTCAGTAGACTCTCAGCCAGTTGTTGTTTCCTAAGAATCCTTAGTAAATACAACCGTTGTTGTGCCTTCTTAATTAAAGCAGCGGTGTTTTTAAGGATCCAATCTGAGACTGTCACTGAGACCAAAGGTTTTTTCAATCAGGCTTTTGGGCTTATGCTGGAGCCCATCCTCGGGGAACTTCTCTCTCGTTCATTGGGCTGTTCACACATTCTGGAGAAAGAGAAATTCTCCAAGGATGGGCTCCAGCACTTGCCTGAAAGCTTGGTAGAATAAACCTTTGGCCCGACTCAGATTGGATCCTGCAGCATTATTCCAGGTCACCTTCATTCATGAGAACTATTTAAATACTACATTAGAATCTACATAATATATGGACATACTACGGTTTATCAACCATGTTTTATAGCTTAGTTTATTTAGTTTATCTAGCCAATGCAGTACATTCAAACCACAGATGAAATAAATTATGGTTTAGTATTATGTATTAATTCATGAAATCATTATTTTGTTATATTCCTATAGAGTACTTCAGGTATATTTATGTGGGTATGTGGATATATGTGTATGTGTATGCATAAGCATATGTACAGGTAGTCCTTGACTTACAATTGGTTTATTTGAAGTTCCAACACTACTGTCGACAAAGAAGTGTTATTAGGAAATGCTAATGACAACATAAGTGACTTTTCAATTCAGAAAAGTCTTAAAACAAGAACCAAAACAAAAATGGGTCTTAAAGGACAAATTAGTTGCTAGATTTCTCTTCTCTGAATGTGCTAGACACTAAACTTTATGAAACATCTTCTTTTCGGAAATAAGCCTGCAAGCTTCTGTTTTTTCAAAAAGCAACTGAAGGAACATATAATAGCACTGCATATCATTTTAAACAGTACAGAGAAAATACTTTTTAAAAGTCCTTCCTTCAAATGGATCATCAAAAGCTCAAAATACAGAAAAAGGAAGCATGCTTCTTTAATAACATATAATGAACTTCCTGAATTCTCTACCTCGTCAAAAGAAGGATGGGAAAGTCATTTCAAAAAGGATTTGTAAAAAGCAGAGGAAACCAGAATTATCTACAACCTTTTCTAAGCTGGTGTCACCAGATATTTGAGATGGAAACTTCCAAAATCTCCACCCAATTTAGCAGTTGTGCTTCCAGAGAATGCTAGGAATACCCATCCTTGTGTGCAGCAGTTACAGAAAGCTGAACTAGGAGAACAGAATGGATCATCCATCTCCTGCCTTCATAGATACTACAAAGAGGCCAGGCAATCACATGCATACATTTCTAGGAAGATATGGTTGACGCTCACTTAGCTGTCCTCATCCAACAAAACAGTTCTTAATGTGGAATTTTGAACGTCATTACCACGTTATATGCACCACCAGGAAGATTTTCCACCTTCTCTTTTAAGGCCTATAAAACTCCAGCTGTGTCAGTCACTGGACAGCATTTTGGAACATCAAATATGTGCCAATGATTCCAGATAATAAATGATGGAGAAAGTTTTGTTGGATGACAGTTCGCTTAGCACCACCAATCCATTCTTTGCACTGCTCAGGCAGGGAATGATGTGTGTGTTCTCATTTCATGTAGGGTAGTAATGAGACACAATGGGCTCAACCGTTATTCTTTATAAACTGTCAAGAGTGCCCTAGAAAGTAAATAGGTACCTGAGTTCGGAGAATTTCACTTTTTGACAACTGCATGTCGCCTGTCAGCTCTTTCACCATGATGCCCAGTGGTTCCAGACGTTTGCTGAAATAATTTGTCATTTCAGCTGCCAATGCTTTCATAGGAGCAACATAAACTATCTGCAGTGAAAAAAAGCCAGATTGATAAATGAGCAAAATGTTCAACCCTGAATATTCACATCAATTGATACCAATCATAATTTATGTAAAAAATGAAACTGAGCACATACACAGTGAGAAAATTAATAGCAGCATGTGGATTGTGGTTATTTTCAGAATAAATGCTCGACTATTTTTAAACAAAACAATGTATTTATAAGGTCTATCATTTTGAACATTTGTTCTGCACCTAAGTTAAATACATTTTCAACCCTTTTCACTTCAAAAAAAGCCAAAAAAGGGATTGCGAATCAGCAATCAACTAAATCAACAAGCTTTGTAGCTGTATATATTGGAGAAAACAAGAGGTCTTTGAAAATTTCTTAGATTCACATAAACATGACAATTATACATGAAGCTCTGTCTAACAAATTATCAAACTACTTCACTGAATTCCTACCTTAAATTCATCCTTTTTGATAACGCCCTGCTGAACATGCTGACGGATTTCATGCAAAACTGTTAACATGGCAATGTTAGTTTTTCCTGCCCCAGTAGGTGCGCATATTAGCATATTCTCATTTGTGTTGTAGGCAGTTTCAAAAACAATGGACTGGATTCGGTTTAGTCGTTTCATGCCTTTGAAAGCAAGTTGTCCAATCTACAAGAAAAATTCAGAAAGAGAAAAAAAAGCATTCCAATTAAACAATGAAGCACGGAACAACATTTATTTTTATTGTGAAGCATGGGAATTTTCAATTCAGTCTGACATTTTGAAATATTTTTTCTGCTTTTCTTCTTGGAAGAACTTTTATAGGTCCCATTCATCTCTTCTATTTTGCTTTCTTAATTCATCTCTACACCATCACCCTCACTTACTTTAAATGCCTAATAATTATCTAATTCTTTTTAAAGATTTTTATTCTTCATATCTGTTATGATATGTACAGAATAACCCTTGAGTAACAAGGATATGCACATGGAAACGTTTATAAGAGTAGTTATGAATAATTATTCAGCTACACACAGATACACTAAATTGAGTTAAAATTTACTTTAAGAAATAGCACAGTCCAATAAACGGTCCAGGTCATATACGTTTAACAGTCCAAAGAATATCCAATTACAAAGTCTTCTTACCGGTTGCCTTTGTCATTTACAGTAAACAAAGATATCAAAGTATAAGCACAACATAAATACAACAGAGAACCTTAGATAGCAACAGAATGTCAGAGAGACAGAATGTCAGAAAGAGCAAGCCATGATCTCTAGCTCCCTCTTATGGTCATTTGCAATATAATCAACCAATCGGAATATAGTATAAATCAACACAGTGATTTTGTCTTAAAGCTACAAACATACATTGTTGGTTTATATATTGCCAACCCAACTAATTGGTGGACAGATTCCTAACAATATCCAAATCAGTTGCTATTGCATGCTATTTTTATTACATTCATATAAACACACTTGCACACAAACTTTGTGCTTCACTTCTCTGTTAGTATTTGTGGAACAAACAGAAAATACTGGAATAAACCCCAATTTGGGCTCAGTGCCTACTAAATGGTAGACAGAGCAAGGATTTTGATCCCTCTTCCCTCCTGGGCCCTTGAAAGTTTAATTCATTAGATACTTTCCGAAATAACCCTAGGTTGTGGACATGTGGGTGGGTGGGGGTGCACATGTGCATGCACACACACACACACAATGTGCACACACAGTCTTTGACTTATGACCAGAACTGGCATTGGAATCTCAATTGTTGAGTGAAACAGACATTAAGTAGAACATCACAGGATTGCTTCACTCAATAATCACAATCCTGACACTCCCAGTTATTTCATTTAACAATCTTGCAGGTTGCTAAGTGGATAGAGTCCCAAGTAAGGATCCATTCTCACAGTACTTCGGAAGCCTCATTCTCAAATTGTGTGAGGCTTGTGGAATGGTGTGAGGTAGCTTTGAAAGTTTGGTGTGGCCATGCATTATTTCGGATAGGCTGTGCAGGCCTTTCAGCATCAGGAGAAAATGCCTGAAGGTACACAGGGTGCAGCAGATCTTAGGGAATGCTGGGGGGGAGATCGGCGTCAACCATCCTGTCATCATATGCAGGAAAAGAAACTCCTGGGGCATTATTTTACCAAGAGTATAATTTTTTCTGATAGATCCATGCAGACACAGAAGAAGTGAAGCTAGCTCTGAGGTTTTCCACATGACAAAAAGCCTAGTTAATTTTCCCTTTTCCCCATTTGAGCCACCCATTGTCCACTGTCCACCAGTCCAACACATTCTTTTTATTTTGGGAAAATGATCTGCGCCTTTGGAAGGCTCCCATTGCACAGCCTTGGAAGTATCAGGATCTTCTCAGGCTGCAAACAGCTCACATAAATTCCTCACCTCCCTCCCAGCTTCCAAGCATTCTCCTCCTCATTCCCTTTGTTTCTGTTGTCAAGTTGTGAGTAGAGGCAAGTTATGTGTCAGCCTTGACAATCGAGCCTTGGAGAATGGAACGAAGTAGCATTTCTCAGTGGCAGCTGTGGTGCTAGGGCTGATGTTGAGGCCTGAGGGCAGTAGTAACTGAGTGAGATCGCTGAAATCCCTGGATCTCTACTTCAGGCATAGCCCCAGTGCTGAGACAGAGAACTGATGTGCAAGGTGGCTTAGGTTAGATCAGAGGTCTCATTCTCGCGGCCCAATTGCAGCCCGCAGGACGATATCCTGTGGCCCCCACCGTGATATGAAAGTATAACATGAGTGTATAATATAAATATAAAGTATAATATTATGCGGCCCAGCCTCACCCAGACTCTGCCTCCAGCGGCCCCCAGGTAAATTGTGTCTGAGACCCCTGGGTTAGATGGGGGGGGGGGGAGATACACAGGTGGCAATGCCTTTGTGGTCAAAAGTGTGGGCAGTCTGCCAATCATCTGAATTTTTATCATGTAGCACTGGGGGTGCTGAATGGCTGTAAGTGCGGACACAGGCTGTAAGTCCCTTCGTTCATTGTTTTGTAAGTCTGAACCGTTGCTGAACAAAGCCAAGGATTACCTGTTTATCCTCTTCACAACATTTACTTTTTTTTTATAAAGCTTTTACCATTTTTCATCCTAATTTTTGCAAAACTGCACCTGGCCTCTGAATTTTTGTATTTCTTGCAAAAGGAAAAGAAATTGAACAATGGAAAGTAGACTCTTTTCAATTTGCCTTACTACACAGCTTATTTCAGAAGTACCATCTGTCAGTATGAAACTCTGTCTAGAATTTAACTTTGGGTAACCAGTGAAGTGCAGTAGTTAAATGTCACAGGGCCTAGGAGACTATAATTCAAAATCTCTATCATGAATCTTCTGGATTTATCATATATATATATCTATACCAGTGGTGGGATTCAATTTTTTTTATTACCGGTTCTGTGGGTGTGGCTTGGTGGGTGTGGCTTGGTGGGCGTGTCAGGGGAAGAACACTGCAAAATATCCATTGCCTCCCCACCCCACTAATCTGCTTTCCAGCTCCGTTCTCCGGTGCAGAGCAACAAAAGAAGACCCAGGCGATCAGCTGGGATTCAGGAGGCAGAGAATAGATGGGGGTGGGGCCAGTCAGAGGCGGTATTCAGAACTACTGAAAATTTCTGCTACCGGTTCTCTGAACTACTCAAAATTTCCACTACCGGTTCTCCAGAACTGGTCAGAACCTGCTGAATGCCACCTTTGATCTATATTCAGGCATGATATTCCCCTCTGAAAAAAAAATCGGGGCGGGCCAAAAGAGACCCCCCCACCACGCGCCAAGAAATCGCTGCCCAGATCTTTTCCTGCCACTCCGCTCGTACCGGCCGCCCGCCCGGGCTCCGCTCGCACCGCCCGCCCGCCCGGGCTCCAATCGCACCGCCCGCCCACCCGCCCACCTGGGCTCCGCTCGCACCACCCGCCCGCCTGGGCTCCGCTCAGGTATCCGGCTGGGGCTGTCAGGAGTTGCTACCGCCGGCGCGGCTCCGCGCGGCTCCAGTCCCGCGTTGCCTCGGGAAGGGAAAGGCAAAACCAGGAGCCGATGCTGCCGTTGCAAAGCACCGCCGCGGCTCTTCCTTTTTGCCTTTCCCTTCCTGAGGCAACGCGGGACTGGAGCCATGCAGAGCCGCGCCAGCGGTAGCAACTCCTGACTCGGGGCCTCCGAGGGGAGGGGAAGGAGGAGAAGAAGGGGGGGAAAGGGGGGGCGATTCCCAAAAAAATCGGAATTCCGATTTTAATCGGAAGAATATCATGACTGTATATTCTATTTCGACCTGTTCCATCGTTTATGAAAAAAGAAATGCAGTTGTGTATTTCTCTCGTACATTATGTGCAATTAAAAAGGCAGACAGTAAAATCCAACAGCTAACAATGTCTTTACAATATGAAACTTTTTAGGTTTTTTTTTTTGCTATTTTTAAAAAATATAAAACAATAGAAAAACCCCATAATACACTAAAACCATAGTTAAACAATCTTTAAAGAAAAAAAATAATGGAAACCAAGAAAGAAAAGATAAAGTTAAAACAACCAAATAAGCTCAGTTGGAAAATCTATTTCTGGATTCTGTACTTGAGAAAGAATTTGAGTAGGCATCAGCTATACTGAAACCAAATGCTAATTTGATGTATTACACTGAAATTATGGTTTCTGTATATTTAAATTAATTTAATTACCTGTTAAATCACTGGATAAGCTACTGGCCTAGTAAGACTTGCACTTAAAGAATACTTGGAGAGACATTAATATTACCTATTCGATTCCCAAGAGAACATGACTTACTTGCTTTATTTGATTCTAGCATCCATAGAACAACATATTGACAAAAAGGAATCTTGACTAGTAAACAGTTACATTTCTAGATCATGACAAGGCTTGGAAAAAACTAATTAACCACCCTCCAGCTAATCATATGAATACAGCCAACATGTCAGGCTCTGTTATGCGAGATGAAAACAGCCCTGCTGCTTGTGTTGCAAAAACAGTGATACACTCCAGTATTTTCTCTACGCTATTCTTAACAGCAACAACTGTGTATGAAAACCTAAAACAACAGAAATGACAAACTGAAACACAAACATTAAAAACAGAAAGCAAAAGTATATTGAGTTAGTTTTAAAGCTGTTTTAAAACCTATCCACCTCCTTTCTGAGAAGATATACCAGCTTGCCTTTCTCCTCCCCTACATTTACTTCAGTTGTAGGACAAACTTCATTCCATTCTTTAGAAGAAAAACACACAGGGGACAAGTGCAGCTCAAGCTCATGAGATCCATAAAGGAAAAAATGGTTAACCTGAGATTTTCCACTGTAAGGTCTCAGGTCACATTCTCAATGAAAAGGGAAGAAAGGAAAATACCTTTATAGCATCTGTGACATAAGTGAACAAGTTGCTATCACACTGCCTTTTCTGAAAGAAAGACAGACAGCTCAAAGCGCTTCTCCACTCTAGTGGGGACCAGATCACTGCATAGCTGGAGGTCATTCAAGGAAAGGGGAAAGCAGGTCACTACTACATCTCAAAGACAGATGCATATTCCATTAAGATGGCAAAACTGTAGCCAACTGAACTAAAATACACTTCTCTGTTTGATCAAAGTACATGTAAGGTGAAAAGTCTGATTTTTTTTTTTTTTTAGACAGACATTAAAAACAGTGGCATTTCTCCCAATTGCTTACAATTTTTAATTTTTGTGGTATTATACTTCTTTTGTTTTACCTGCCTATTGAGTACAAAATTAAAGACGTTAGCAGGGTTGCTACAAACGAAGTGTAATTATGTGAGACAGAGGCAATCTGGAATGTGCAAGATATATCTTACAGACAGGTCATAGCACTTTAATATCCAAGAAAATCTAGTAGCAAGAATATTATTTCAACGTTCTTGTTTTATTACCTAATCTAAAACATTCAGCTACTTTTCCAAATCCTAGAGCCATGATGGCGAACCTATGGCACGCATGCAGAGTGGCATGCAGAGCCATTTGTGCGGGCACACAAGCCCCAGCCAAACTTACCTGCACTGCGCATGTGCACACCTCCCAGCTGATTTTTGGCCTGTTTGAGGCCATTTTTGCCCTCCTGGAGGCTTGAGGGAAACCTCTGCAGCCCCGGGAGGCCGAAAAACGGGCCTTCTGGAAATACCAGAAGTGCTGAAACTGGACTGTTTTTCAGTCTCCAACGGCTGCAGAGGCTTCCCTCGAGCCTCAGGGAGGGTGAAAAAAGCCTCAAAAAATCAGCTGGGAGGAATGCGCATGCACAGTGCAGGTAAGGGGGCGGGGCGGGATGTTGCACGTGCATGTGCAGGGGGATGGAGCACATTGCATTGTGGGTGCCAGCTATCGCACAACGCGTGTGCTTTCGGCACACTACAACAAAAAGGTTCGCCATCACTGTCCTACAGCCAAATAGCTTCGCACATTTCAGTGTACTAATTTAAATTAAATCTGTACATCAGAGTAAGAAACTTGAGGCTTTCCAAATGTCACCAAACTATTAATTCCCAATAAACCCGCACAGCATGCTCAATAGTGGGAGATGCAGATATACTTTTGGAAAATCTGAATAAGTTGCAAGTTCCTTTCCCTTGATATAGATCACATTATGTGATATTGGTGTTATCTCAGCTTTTTGTATGATTCTGCATAAAATCATCTGAAGATATTTCTCCTTTTATGGCTAATTAAAGAGATAATGATAACAGCTTGCTTGTCTATCATAACACTCAAGATCAGCATTGCCCTTCAAAGATCACCTGCTTTGAAACATCTCTGAAGAACTGCAACTAGTTGGAAAAAAAATATGTATTCTCAGATTTAACTAAGGAACGTAGTCAATTTATGTCTTCAATTTTATTCCTGTTTTAGTTTCTCTGTTATTTTAAATGTAAATTTAATGCTATTTAAACCATTACTTTAATTCTCCTTTTGTTTCTTAATTTTATTGTGTTAGGTTACATTGTTAACACAACCAACGGAGGATACTGATATAATAATTCAGAAGCACACACAGAGTGGATAATGTTTAAAGCTGTATATTTAAAAAAACCACCCAGATTTGTGCATGCATAAAACATTATAGCACCCCAGCAGATGGAAGCTTCCTTGGAATTCCCCACTTGTTCATAGCACATACTTTATAGTTCACAATAGCAAATAGGCAAACAAGGAAGACAATAAATGGAGTAATGACATTCACCATAGCAATGGTCAGATGTGTTGATGATACTCAGTCACCTCCACTCGGTTCTGGAAGCCTTACTGCAGAAGGTATGTTTTCTAGGAAAGAACCTAATTTTCTTAGATATGTTTTGAGTTCCTAGAAAACATAATTTCACAGCAACAGAAGCGCAAAATTGGCAGAAAATGCACTCAACTGGTGTGTATTTATTGCGCAATAAAACTGTGGAGCACAAAGGCCCAGAATAAGATTACTTTCTCTACAGGCTTTACTAATGGTACAGCTTCCAGCTGTTTGTGTATGAGTCACGATTAAAGCCTTCAACAATCTTACCACTTTAGGGATCTCCACACATACCGAATAATGATTTTCCAGAGTACATATTTAATTTGCCTGTTCTATGATGGGAGATAAACCACCTCTTTCAAGCTTGGTGTTACAATATCTATTTAACAAAAAGGGGACAGAACTGACAAAGACTATTTTAAAGGGTAATTATAGCTGAAAGAGGGAATAAACGTAACACATCAAGGAGGAGTGAGGCAACTGTGAATACAAAGAACATTATTCCAAGAATAAACATTAATGTCATGGGCTCGGTTTTAATACAACTCGTTTTTTTCAAGTTCTTCACTTCATACAACAACTAACTAGAGTAAAACCTATTAATAACATATATGTGTATATGTAAACTGTAGAAGAATGTTATCCACCACCCTCTAGGCTTTCATCTGAATAATATGAGATACAATCTCTGTTGCATGGGCACCACTTCATCACACAAAACATATTCTTCAACATCTCCCTTTTGAGGACACATTGAGCACTGACTTTTATTTACACTTGATATAGCTCTAGCTACAGGGACCCCTGGCTCTAGAGTTCCATCAGCCTATTAAGAATTGTAGTCATACAATTCTAAACAACATCAAATCTACATCACCCAATTTAATAGACAGCCTCAAATGGTTACATTACGAGATAGATGTGTCAAATAGAACTGAGCTCCATCTTCAAAACACACTAAACATACTCAATAATTTTGACTTCATAAGTTATTTGGAAATTTGGGTGGATGGAAAATAGCATAAAGATGCTGAAAACAGTCACAGAAGATTGAAGCACTTTGTGCAACAGAACCTAAAAAAGACAGATTTCAAGTTTAAGACCTGCAGAGATTTTCTAAAATAATCTACAGTTTGTCACTTTAGCAATCATTAAATTCTTTAAAGAAATCCTCTGGAATTTCAGGAAACAACCTTGGATTGTGCTATCTGAATAGTTTATGGATACTCTAAGGACTTTAGTCAACAGACATCAAAAGGCACCACACAACTTTAACAATGGCCATTTGGAACACTTAAAAAACTGCAGGCATTTTAAACATGAATTCAGTGGTACCGTGATACATCATTAATTGTTTCGGAGAGGTGCGATGAGTACCAAAAATGCTGAAAGTCAAACAATTTTTCCCATAAGGAATAATGTACTGAGTCCCAAGATAAACAACAACAAGTTCTAATTTGTGTATTGAGCACCAAAGAAATGATGAGAACCAGGACAAATTTTTGTGTCAAAATGCGTTGAGTACCGAATTCGATGAGTTTCAAAGCAATTGAGTACCAAGATATTACTGTATTATGATTAAATACTTCATATTCATATTAAAATATACTTCTTAGGGGGGAAACCATGCAAAACTCATGAACCTGAATATGCTTATTTTTCTGAGTAATCATATTTAGAAGAAACTGCTAGTTACTAATTAATAGTATGACTTACTGTTTCTTCCCCCTTTTGTTTTAAAGCAGTATATTTAAACAAATGCATTCAGCATTCCACAGTTTTCAGGTTACTGACACTGGGTATGCTGTAATATTATATATAACACCAGTTAAGCTGGTGGGCAAAAGAATAGTGTTTTATATAGTTTCTAGTTGCATGCAGCTGGCCCTCAGTAACTGAGCAGTTTTCTTTTTTTTATAGCAGCTGTCATCCTTTGTTAAGTATTTTGGAAGTATAATACAATGTATAATTCAAATATATTCCATGGCGTTTCATATATTGCTAGATTTTGTAAGCTATTTGATATATATGAGATATATATACATGCACACACACACAATTTATTTGTCGTGTTACTGAAATGACAATTTCTCACAGTACAGGCAAGTATGCTATGGCTGTAACAGCTGGATCATACTGTCTATTAATCCAAGCTCCCCTCATGGACAATCAAATGCCTATAAGAATAATTACAACAAGAATAATGGTACTCTGCTGCCAATGGTTTTTCAACAGTT
The DNA here is from genome assembly GCF_049901735.1 of Notechis scutatus. Classification (NCBI taxonomy): domain Eukaryota; kingdom Metazoa; phylum Chordata; class Lepidosauria; order Squamata; family Elapidae; genus Notechis; species Notechis scutatus. Next base: position 109,564,763 of record NC_142009.1, on the reverse strand, counting down.
GGTATACAAAGGCAAATGTGACTAAACTTTATAGCCTTGTATTTCATTAATTTGTCTATCTCAGTTTTAAAATAGTCCAAAGTGGTAACTGACAAGTACATCTTATGGTTGGAAATACTACATCTGAGCTATGTGCAGTGATTGTTGTTGTTGTTGTTTTTGTCTACGCTGATTCTCCCAATGTTTAGTTTGACAGAATGACTTCAGAGTTGCTTTATTTTACTATACTATGTATAGTTTTATATTCTTCTATCATGTCCTGTACTTATTTGGCCTTCTCCTTAAGCTAACTCTCATCAAATAATATAATATTTCTTCTCCCATCCTTTAAACCATTATGGCTTCCTTAGAATTCATCCTTTCCAGCTTTAAAGCTGTACAATCTCTTTCAAGTGTGGTCCCCATCATATAAAGGGACTGTGATACAGGTGGTATTATATTTTTAATTCTTGTTCTAAGGATTTCAAGTCTACCTTTTGCAAAGCATCCTCCGTATCAGTTGATGTTTTGATCAAAATGCACACTTGAGACCTGTATATCTCAAGCTCCGCAGTTGCACTTAAATGCAATTTGTTTCTTCCCCAGGCCTTATATTTTATTTTTCTGGTAGTGTAAGCTTTTCAAACTAGATAAATTTATTTATTTACAAATTATTATAAAGTTTTAGAATGCTTTGTTTTTTAAAAGTTCTATATTTATTTGATGAAAGGCCAAAAAAATTCATTATAACCGATTTGCATTGTCACTTTAGATGGTTTAGGGGGCAAATGGTATAAATGAAATCTGTAATATATGCTCTTCTAATAGAATGGGAAGTGGCATTCTGATAGTTCCCCAAATGCCAAAATAATGCTATAATTTCTTCTGCAACCTGATGAATAGCAAGACAGAATTATGGCAGGTCGTTTTTTGCATGTGCAAAAAAAACACATTTGAGCCTAGCTTTTAGAGAAGTTTAATTTCTAATTTCTACCATATCTATTTCCAGATATCGCAGCATTGAGGTGAGGTGGCTAAAGGCACCTTTTTTTCCTAATTATCGTCTATAAATTTGTAGGGCACATAATATGTATTCTGTTAGTGCCTAACACTGACAAAAAGACAGCACTACTTTATTCTTACCCAGAGCAGATTTTTAATGTGTAAAACGCAAAATAATTATCTGCTTTTGTAACTTTCACTATGTATGCCATTTTGTCACAAACGTTTAACTCTAGTTAATAATAGTATTCAAATTTTAGTTGTTACTTGGTAATTATATGGAAAAAGACAGTCTAAATTTCCTGAAGTAGAAATTACATAACACTTCATTTAGAAATCATGAACTTCATTTCACAAGATACAGCCATTCTTTTTCAACTGAATGAAAACTTTTAAATTCCAGGAATTTTATCAAAATACAATTGCAAAGACAGCATCATATAGATATCATTCATAGTTCTTCATAATGGTTACCCCTTTAAATAAGTTAGCTAGGTTGTGTGAACTGAGCTAACTCTGGCTTGTTCAGTGGACTATTGTTCAACTGTGGCATAACATAAATTTGTACCCTTTTTATGGATAGAGGCTAGTCCTTCATACAATAACAAAATAATTTCCCCACATGTATATAGCGCTTATGCAACTAATTGCAACTGAAAATGCCCCCACTTTAATGAGCATTTTCTACAAAAAATATGAAATTAAATTTAAAACAATATACAGAAGACACAGGTTTGTTTTTACAAAGGTTCTATATACACAGCATGTATATCTTATCCATAGACACGTAGTTTAACTAGTATAAAGTGACTACTTTATCAAGTATAAAGTATAAATTGAAAGACTTGTTAGAAAAGAATGTTATCTAGGATTGTCATGGCCCCCTCATAGCCCTGTTTAGAGGAGGAAGAGCTGGAACTAGGACTGTCTGACCAGGAGCTGAGGATGATGCTATCCCGGGACCCTCAGGCACTGGAGGAGGTGGTCAACCAGACGGAGAGCTGACTGCCTGTACAAACAAAAAGGACTGGCTGCTGACCAGCAGTGGTGCTGATAGGCAGCCAATCTCTTCCAATGAGGAAAAACTGTCTACTCCGCTCGATCCAAGGGCAAGGAAAATGGAGTGTAGGCAAGCCCAGAGAAGGGCTGCAAGGCTACTTGGGAGACGGTCGTCCCACCCCTCCTCACAAGGAACACCTGGAGAGGAGTAACTTAAGGAGAAGCCTTGGGGAGTTAGTCTTTGCCAGGAGCAATTGGTTGCTTTGGCTTACGCTCCTCCAGCTTCGACTCGTGCCTATTTGCTGTTTGCCTTGCCTTGCTTGGAAAGATTGTTCTTCACATTTTGGTTTAGACCGAGCCCTTCTCTTGTGGCCTGCATTTGGCCTCTGCTTCACTGTAGGTTTGGAACTGCTTCTTTTCTTGTCCCGAGGACTGCATTTGTATTGTGCCTGGACTTTCCCTGGTGGATTGGACTTGGAAACCCGGACCTTGCCCTGTGAGCAGGCTCCTACTTTGTGGCTTTGTACTACTGGAGCTGGGTTTGGGAAACAGAGAGTGGCTCCCTGTAGGGGAGGGTGGAGCCTTACAGGTTGTTGGAGAGCCTTTGGCTGAAACGTTTGTTAAGAGAAATAAAGAATTCTCTAGAGGCCTGCCCTGCCTTGACCAAGGAGATTAACACAATAACAATTATTAGAACACCTTTGGGGTCAAATCCTCTGGTGAAATCCAGAGGCATAGATTAGAGACTAAGTGATTTCCAAAATCATAAAATGCCAGTTTTAGAAAGTCCTAAAAGGCCAATAATGGGGACAATGAAGGAGAAGCTCAGTATTGAAAAGACTTTTGTTATTCTGTTTTTACTCCGTCTTGTCATCTTCTTTTTCATAGTAGATGGCTCTGAGTTCAAAACAATCCTGCCAACATTAAAATTACCTATTTTGAATTATGCCCAGATCTTTAATTACTTCCAGGAATTTTAATCCTGGTCCACTACCATAAAGACTTTCAGAACTTACAATCAGTGGTAGTCCTGCCCACCCTCTTACCTGCAGGTCTAAAAAATATGAAAAAGAGGATTAAAAATACGAGGATAAAATATACATTGACACCAATCTTTAAAATTACAATGCCTATAAAGTGAGCAGCTGGATACAGATTGGGGAGAAGGAAGCAAAAGATGGAACTGATCTTTCTGTAAGGCTAGAAATGGCCAGAAAACTAAATATTTAGACAGTTTTTTCAGTTGCAGACAAAATTTCTATTCCAGGGATTTCTCCACAAAATCATAGATTAGGACATTATTTCAAGCATCTTCACCAAGACAGGAAATTCAAAAGGTATATGAGAAGTTCCATATTTACTATTCCTTTACTATTTTATAAACTGATGAGCCACAATACCTGATAAAATGAAAAGATTCTAAAATAATGGTTTAGTTATATTATTCTTTTGTAGTGCTATTATATCAACAGGGAAAGAAGAGTCTTACTCGGCTGAATAAATCACGCAATGTACCTTTTGTGTCTAACCGACATGCGGATAAAAGAGTTGATTAAAATCAATAATTTAAATTGGGGCTTTCTGCTTGGTAATTAATATCATGGCTAAAATCAATGTAGATGATTTCCAGCCCCCAGATTCTATCAGTAAGGCCCACTTAACTAGTTTATTTAAAGTCTATATAATTGATGCTTTTCTTGAATAAGATGCACAAGGAAATTTTCTATAATCACCAACACTGATATTTCTTATTTTCTACACTAGATTTGCCCAAGAGACACCCCCTACCCCCATAATTCCTATATTCATTAGTGGCAGATGGCTCCTATAAGATATACTGCCTTAAGAACCTGCAGTATCTTCTCCACTGCTCTGCTCTAATATGCATATAATTAGGAGTCATTTAGCAGATCACGTTGCTCAACCGCACAGTTCCAGAAGATTTGTTTGGTTTTGGCTTATTATGATATGCAAATATGTCCATTATGATGTAGTCTTTGGTAGAAGCCAGACCACAATAGCTTGTTCAGTAAACCATGTTTTTAAACAAAATGTCACCGTGGGGGTATGTGAATGCAGCTATTGGTAGTTAAAACATTAGATCTGTGTCTGATACAAAAAGGAAATTTTTTTATCTATTTTGAGTTTATGTTAAAACTATCCTCAACAAAATTGCAACTTTAGAAAGCTGTGAAGACTTTATGGCAAATACGCCACTACACCTTTCTTTCTTTTGCTGATTGTATTTAGAACATTAAAATAATATATTGATGGAAATTATGCTTCCTCTGCCTTTACTGAATGTTTATTTGATAGAATATTTATACAATTTTGTTCCTAAAATATATTGGGGCGTTGGTCCTTACCTGATACGCCCCTTCTAGGCGAGCCGCGAGGAGCATCCAGACTGTGGGATGTGCTTCTGAGTCCTCTTCTTTCAGGCTGAGCTTTAGACGAGGAAACGCTCCGCCCCTCCACGTGGCATCGCGCAGCGTCTCCCCAGTTTTTTGCGATAACGAGAAGAGAAGTTATTAATCCTATCTAATCAACTATTGGCTCCTTGGCTGAAAACAGGAGTCCCCACCAGACGGAGATGCTAGGGTGGGGCTGGATGCTCCTCGCGGCTCGCCTAGAAGGGCGTATCAGGTAAGGACCAACACCCCATTCTCCTCGAGCCGCTCGGAGCATCCAGACTGTGGGACATACCAAAGCTTGGCTGTCCTATGGGTGGGACTCCGTCTGGCCGAAGGCCCCTCCGGATCATTGACAACCCTCTGTAAGACCCGCCGGCCAAAGGAGGCCTCAGCTGAGGCATGCGTATCGATCTTGTAATGCCTGATAAACGGGGACGGAGAGGCCCAGGTGGCTGCCCTACAAATGTCAGCAATGGGGGCTTGTGTGGCCCAGGCCGCGAAGTGGCTGCACTCCTGGTGGAATGGGCAGTTATTCCACCGGGTGCCGGCAGAGAATGGGAAAGGTAACACCTGGCGATGGTCGCCCTGATCCAGCGGCTGATAGTGGAAGGAGAAACCTTGAGCCCTAGTGTCTTGGGTTGAAAGGACAGGAAAAGAGATTCCGACCTTCGTAAGGACTGAGTGCGCTTAATATATATACGCAAGGCCCGTCTAACATCTAGGGTGTGCCAAAGAACCTCCCTGTTCCCGGAGGAGTCTAGGGCAAAAATTTGGTAGAACCAGTTCCTGAGATCTATGGAAGGGCGAGTTAACTTTGGGTAGGAAAGTGGGGTCAGGCCGCAGGGCGACCCGGTCTGCATGGAACACACATAGATCGCTCCTGACTGACAGAGCTGCTAATTCCGACACTCGACGAGCAGAAGTGATGGCTACTAGAAAAACTACCTTAAAGGAACTGAAGAGATGACTCCCTCAAAGGCTCAAACGGAGAACGTGTAAGAGAAACTAGGACCTTGTTGAGGTCCCATGTGGGAAACCTGTGAACAGTGGGAGGGCACAGGTTGGTGGCACCCCTAAGGAAGGATCTAACCCGGGGTGATGGGAAGGGAGCCGTAGTTATCACAGGAGACCACTGTTGAGAGGGCAGAGACTTGTCGTCTCAGGGTGTTAGGTGCAAGCCCCTTGCGAAGGCCTTCCTGAAGAAATTCCAGAATCTGAGCCACGGAGGAGAGAGAGGGTCAACCTGGGACCCACTACACCACTTGCAGAACCCCTTCCAAGTGGCATCATAAATTTGTGTAGTGGAGGGTCGCCTGGCGGCCAAAATAGTGTCGATGACATGGCTTGATAGGTTCTCGCTAGTCAGACGGATCCGCTCAACTTCCAGGCGGCTAACTGTAGCCATTGAGGCTCCGGATGTAGAAGGGCCCCTGAGAGAGGAGACCCTGTCCGGGGATCCGCCATGGGGCGCTACCGATGGGTTGCGGAGGTCCGCAAACCACGGTCGCCTGGGCCAATAGGGAGCCACCAGGAGAAGGACTGCCCTCTCCTGAATGAGTTTCTGAATGACTCTGGGCACTAGCGGGAGCGGAGGGAAGGCATATAGGAGCCCTGGGGGCCATGGGCAGCGCAGAGCATTGTGGTTCTCCGCCCCGTGAGACGGATACCGGGAGAAAAACCGTGGAAGTTGTGTGTTGGATGGGGAAGCGAACAGATCCACCACTGGAAGGCCGAATATCCTGGACGCTTCCTCGAACAGGGATGGATGAAGTCGCCATTCTGCTTGGTCCACCGTGGCCCTGCTCAGCCAGTCCGCCTGGGTATTGTCTATCCCGGAGATGTGTTCGGCTTTTAGTGATAGGAGGTTGGCCTCTGCCCAGCGGCAAAGGCGCTCGGCTTCCCTCATCAGTTGAATTGACTGGGTGCCCCTTGCCTGTTGATATGGGCCTTGGCCGTGACGTTTGTCTGTGAGAGCGAGAACATGGCGACTGCGGATCTGGGGAAGCAGCGCAGAGCCAGATGGGCGGCATGGAGCTCTAGCCAGTTGATGCTGCATCTTTGTTCGGTCGGCGACCATTTGCCTTGCGCCGAGAGTGAGTTGAGATGGCGCCCCAACCGGATAGACTTGCGTCGGTAGTGACGGTGAGTCTTTGAGGCTCCGCAAAGAGGTGGCCTCTGTTGATGGCGGGATTGGTCCACCAGAGAAGAGACGTGAGGACCTTTGGAGGGACCTTGACTCTGATCTTTGAGTTGCTTCTTCCGGATCTTTGGAACGGGAGCAGGAACCACTGGAGGGAGCCTGCTGTGTAAGCGGGCCCAGGGAATAATAGAGATGCATGACACCATTTTTCCCAACAATCTAGAGAGGTCAAGCAAGGCCACCCTCCTAGAACGTCTAATTTGTTTGACCAGGGTTTGAATGCTAAGAAACCTCTCTGGGGAGAGAAAAACACTCTCTGAGTTCCGAATCAATTATGGCACCCAGGTGGTTGATTCGGGTGGAAGGGGCCAAAAATAAGTTGGCTCTTTGCCAATTGACTAGAAACCCGTGTGCCCGTAGGGCGGAAAGGGTGACCCCAAATGGTATCCCTGACTGCCTGGGGTCGTTTTTGCATGTGCAAAAAAAACACATTTGAGCCTAGCTTTTAGAGAAGTTTCATTTCTAATTTCTACCATTCCAACAAGCATATTTCCAGATATCGCAGCATTGAGGTGAGGTGGCTAAAGGCACCTTTTTTTTCCCTAATTATAGCTATGAATTTGTAGGGCACATAATATGTATTCTGTTAGTGCCTAACACTGACAAAAAGACAGCACTACTTTATTCTTACCCAGAGCAGATTTTTAATGTGTAAAACGCAAAATAATTATCTGCTTTTGTAACTTTCACTATGTATGCCATTTTGTCACAAACGTTTAACTCTAGTTAATAATAGTATTCAAATTTTAGTTGGTAATTATATGGAAAAAGACAGTCTAAATTTCCTGAAGTAGAAATTACATAACACTTCATTTAGAAATCATGAACTTCATTTCACAAGATACAGCCATTCTTTTCAACTGAATGAAAACTTTTAAATTCCAGGAATTTTATCAAAATACAATTGCAAAGACAGCATCATATAGATATCATTCATAGTTCTTCATAATGGTTACCCCTTTAAATAAGTTAGCTAGGTTGTGTGAACTGAGCTAACTCTGGCTTGTTCAGTGGACTATTGTTCAACTGTGGCATAACATAAATTTGTACCCTTTTATGGATAGAGGCTAGTCCTTCATACAATAACAATAATTTCCCCACATGTATATAGCGCTTATGCAACTAATTGCAACTGAAAATGCCCCCATTTTTCTACAAAAAATATGAAATTAAATTTAAAACAATATACAGAAGACACAGGTTTGTTTTTACAAAGGTTCTATATACACAGCATGTATATCTTATCCATAGACACGTAGTTTAACTAGTATAAAGTGACTACTTTATCAAGTATAAAGTATAAATTGAAAGACTTGTTAGAAAAGAATGTTATCTAGGATTGTCATGGCCCCCTCATAGCCCTGTTTAGAGGAGGAAGAGCTGGAACTGGGACTGTCTGACCAGGAGCTGAGGATGATGCTATCCCGGGACCCTCAGGCACTGGAGGAGGTGGTCAACCAGACGGAGAGCTGACTGCCTGCACAAACAAAAAGGACTGGCTGCTGACCAGCAGTGGTGCTGATAGGCAGCCAATCTCTTCCAATGAGGAAAAACCGTCTACTCCGCTCGATCCAAGGGCAAGGAAAATGGAGTGTAGGCAAGCCCAGAGAAGGGCTGCAAGGCTACTTGGGAGACGGTCGTCCCACCCCTCCTCACAAGGAACACCTGGAGAGGAGTAACAGGAGAAGCCTTGGGGAGTTAGTCTTTGCCAGGAGCAATTGGTTGCTTTGGCTTACGCCCTCCAGCTTCCGACTGTGTTCTATTTGCTGTTTGCCTTTGCCTTGCTTGGAAAGATTGTTCTTCACATTTTGGTTTAGACCGAGCCCCTTCTCTTGTGGCCTGCATTTGGCCTCTGCTTCGCTGTAGGTTTGGAACTGCTTCTTTTCTTGTCCCGAGGACTGCATTTGTATTGTGCCTGGACTTTCCCTGGTGGATTGGACTTGGAAACCCGGACCTTGCCCTGTGAGCAGGCTCCTACTTTGTGGCTTTGTACTACTGGAGCTGGGTTTGGGAAGCGTGAGTGGCTCCCTGTAGGGGAGGGTGGAGCCTTACAGGTTGTTGGAGAGCCTTTGGCTGAAACGTTTGTTAAGAGAAATAAAGAACTCTCTAGAGGCCTGCCCTGCCTTGACCAAGGAGATTAACACAATAACAAGTATTAGAACACCTTTGGGGTCAAATCCTCTGGTGAAATCCAGAGGCATAGATTAGAGACTAAGTGATTTCCAAAATCATAAAATGCCAGTTTTAGAAAGTCCTAAAAGGCCAATAATGGGCACAATGAAGGAGAAGCTCAGTATTGAAAAGACTTTTGTTATTCTGTTTTTACTCCGCCTTGTCATCTTCTTTTTCATAGTAGATGGCTCTGAGTTCAAAACAATCCTGCCAACATTAAAATTACCTATTTTGAATTATGCCCAGATCTTTAATTACTTCCAGGAATTTTAATCCTGGTCCACTACCATAAAGACTTTCAGAACTTACAATCAGTGGTAGCCCCGCCCACCCTCTTACCTGCAGGTCTAAAAATATGAAAAAGAGGATTAAAAATACGAGGATAAAATATACATTGACACCAATCTTTAAAATTACAATGCCTATAAAGTGAGCAGCTGGATACAGATTGGGGAGAAGGAAGCAAAAGATGGAACTGATCTTTCTGTAAGGCTAGAAATGGCCAGAAAACTAAATATTTAGACAGTTTTTTCAGTTGCAGACAAAATTTCTATTCCAGGGATTTCTCCACAAAATCATAGATTAGGACATTATTTCAAGCATCTTCACCAAGACAGGAAATTCAAAAGGTATATGAGAAGTTCCATATTTACTATTCCTTTACTATTTTATAAACTGATGAGCCACAATACCTGATAAAATGAAAAGATTCTAAAATAATGGTTTAGTTATATTATTCTTTTGTAGTGCTATTATATCAACAGGGAAAGAAGAGTCTTACTCGGCTGAATAAATCACGCAATGTACCTTTTTGTGTCTAACCGACATGCGGATAAAAGTTGATTAAAATCAATAATTTAAATTGGGGCTTTCTGCTTGGTAATTAATATCATGGCTAAAATCAATGTAGATGATTTCCAGCCCCCAGATTCTATCAGTAAGGCCCACTTAACTAGTTTATTTAAAGTCTATATAATTGATGCTTTTCTTGAATAAGATGCACAAGGAAATTTTCTATAATCACCAACACTGATATTTCTTATTTTCTACACTAGATTTGCCCAAGAGACACCCCCTACCCCCATAATTCCTATATTCATTAGTGGCAGATGGCTCCTATAAGATATACTGCCTTAAGAACCTGCAGTATCTTCTCCACTGCTCTGCTCTAATATGCATATAATTAGGAGTCATTTAGCAGATCACGTTGCTCAACCGCACAGTTCCAGAAGATTTGTTTGGTTTTGGCTTATTATGATATGCAAATATGTCCATTATGATGTAGTCTTTGGTAGAAGCCAGACCACAATAGCTTGTTCAGTAAACCATGTTTTTAAACAAAATGTCACCGTGGGGGTATGTGAATGCAGCTATTGGTAGTTAAAACATTAGATCTGTGTCTGATACAAAAAGGAATTTTTTTATCTATTTTGAGTTTATGTTAAAACTATCCTCAACAAAATTGCAACTTTAGAAAGCTGTGAAGACTTTATGGCAAATACGCCACTACACCTTTCTTTCTTTTGCTGATTGTATTTAGAACATTAAAATAATATATTGATGGAAATTATGCTTCCTCTGCCTTTACTGAATGTTTATTTGATAGAATATTTATACAATTTTGTTCCTAAAATATATTTCATGCATTTTTTCTGATGCTGAGATTATTTATGCAATAATATTCTAATTCATGAATCTTTACAGCACATGTTGCTGAATAAGTACTATAAATGGGATAAAAGGAGTGTTGTTATTTATTCATAGGATAAATATATAAAGCTACCCATAGGTAGAGTGCATGTTTTAAAAAAGACACTGATATACTTCTAGGATATGATGAAAGCTATACACCCACTCATCTGAAACATATCAAGCTGAAAAAAAGTGTCCTTAGCATTAGTTATAAAAAGTATTGCCCTCACATTTAAAATAATGTTAGGTTAAAATTTTCAAAGACCTTTTCTAAATAGAAAACAGCTAAAATTAGAATCTGAGCATATTATTCTCCACAATCCTGTCTGCTATTATCTATCACCAAATTTGGAAAACATCTGACAACTCTACTAGGTAAGAAAATGGGACCCAAGATGTATTATTTTAATGTCAGTTTACAGCGCAACTGTTGTAAAAAAAATCTGGCATCTTGAAAGCATTTTGCATAAGCATTTTGCATATTTTTAAGGCTGTATGATCCAAGGAAACAAGGTTTCAAAAAATTAGCATACATATTTCCTAGGACATTTTAGTTTACAAATAAATATAAGTATTTTTAAAAAGCAACAGGGACTGCTGGGATTTCCATCACTGAATGATGCAGCAACGATGCATAACATTACATGACAGCATCACTTAGTGACAACAATCCCCTAGTGCCTCTTACCACCAATAAGCCAAAATTTTGAGTTGTTAAGCGAATAACATTTGAGCTGTAAGGTGGCAGGCAGGTAAATGGTTGCTGTCAGAGGGAGGAGGGTGTGCGGGGGGGGGGGGAGAGGCTGTGAGGTACAAGCACCTCAGGCAGAGGAAGACTGCTGCCGGGAGAGGAGAATGTAAGCAACTGACTACAATGACTTGTGACTTTCTCTAAGGACTTCCTTACTGATTTTGCTTGTGGGAAACTGTCTGCAGATGGTGATCATGTATCCATAAGATGCTGCAACTGTTATAAATGCGAGTCAATTGCCAAGCTCGCTCCCAGACTGTGATCACTTTGTCTGAAATAGGGTTTCGTGCTTGGGCAGGGGATTGTACTAAGGTCCCGTCCAACTCTGTTATTCTGTTATTTGACCACAATGATACTGGGACAAATGGAACTTCAAAGACTGGTCATAACTACCACTTATTTAGCACCACATACTGAATGAATGGTCATCAAAATGAAACAACCTGTTTCTAAGCACCGCAGTGGCGCAGTAGTTAGAGTGCAGTACTGCAGGCTACTTCTGCTGACTGCCAGTGCCTGCAATTTGGCAGTTCAAATCTCACCAGGCTCAAGGTTGACTCAGGCTTCCATCCTTCTAAAATGAGGACCCAGATTGTTATGGGCAATATGCTGACTCTGTAAAACCCTTAGAGAGGGCTGTAAAGCATTGTGAAGTGGTATATAAGTCTATTGCTAAGAATACAGACAGATCAAGGTATTCAGCAAAAAAGGAACAAATCTCTGTGTTATTTCCAGCACTGAAAAAGTCACATGTGACCTCTTCAACCTCACTTCCAGTCACAAAAGGGAATTACATGTACTCTTTCCTAGTGTAATTGCAATGTGAGAAGTGCTACAGAGAATAAAATTCAGAAGTACAGGTAGGCCTCGACTTACAACAGTTCATTTAGTGATAGTTATCCAACTGCAGTGATTCTCTTAACAAATGTGACAAGAAAAGTCGTAAAATGGGACAAAAGCTCACTTAACAAATTTCTTACTTAACAACATAAATTTCAGGCTCCACTGTGGTCGTAAATTGAGGACTACCTGTACATATAGGAGCTTACAGTTTGTGTTGTCACTGTTGGCTTACAAACCATTTGTATATTTTCATCCTATATTTTCTATCTTGGATATGATATATCTACAACGTATCTTATTTCTAAGCAATTTATAATATTGATGATTTTAAATAATCTTTAAATTAAAAATGTATATATTATTAAATAAATAATCATTTGTTAATCAAATAATTTGAATAAAAATAATAACAATAAATCTCCATAATACTGTTTAAATATTTATATTGTAGAACAATAAAAGGCTGAAGCTTCTACAAATGCCTCAGGACAGAAATTAGGAATTTCGCCTTACCTCATCTAAATCCTTTATATAAACTGGCTTTTCCACTAAACCCATTGGCATTGGTTCACTGTGAGGTATTTTTACTTCTTCATACATTTTATTATTTTCTCTCTCAATAGCTTCTGGCAAAAGCATCTGTAAAAATTAAAAAGAAGAAAGGAAAGGAGAAAGAAAAACAGTTTAAAGTAATGAATTGGACACAGAACATTTTCTTCTCAGTTAGCAGCATCAAACTACAGCTAACTAAACAGTTAGCAAACTAAGTATCAGCTTAAACATACTCTAAAACAAGCAAAGGTTTCTAAAAAATGGATAAAATAAATCTTTGGTACTCTATTAAAGTTAATTCACTCCACTTAATATTTGTGGTGTGTTAGAAATATTTCCAATTCTATAATGACTGTAAAATTGTTGTTTTTTTAAAAAAAAAGAGAGAAATCAGAAAATTGTTTTGGAATACAATAATCTGAATACATGTCATTATATTTTCTACTTATTGAAATTAGACCCAAGTTTCTGCTTGTAAATTTAACTATTTAAGGTGGTATTTCCACTATCTGCTCAGGAGTGGGAAAATTCATGGCAAGCAGCCAAGAAAATAATGAGCTTGTTTGCAGGGGGAGGAAAAAAACCCCATATGATTCCCTTTCTATTGCACACAGTCTTAACATATTGATATAGATTATAGATCCCTTTTAAGACTAGGTTTCCTCTATGTAAGATTGTAACTCCCAGAAAGGGCATGACAGCAGGGAATTTCAAGACTTAACAGTCCTAAAACATCTGGAGGAACACTAGCTGCAGAAAGCTGTGTTAGGTTATCAGATGAAATACATTTTGGTAAGAATAAGGCTGCATGCTTTTTGCTGTTTACTTCAACAACAAAATTACTTGACCATGTGGTCAGAAAGGGCATCTTTCAGTTGGTCAACGAATACTTTGAACTAGATGGCTGCAAGCTTCTGTAAATACAAAGGACCAGGAGGATTGGCAAAGCATACGAATACTTCTACAAAGCTTTAGGATAAAATGGGTCTCTCTATTTTCTTGTCTCTCTCCATCTTTTATTGAATATATTTTTTCTTGCTGTTCGTATTACTTCATAATAAAGAAACATCTGCAACAATGAGTAAAGCAAAGTTTGCAAACCAGCTTTCAAACTTAATTCAACTAATTATAATCAGCATTATAACACAGATAGATATTACAGCATGATTAAAGCAAATGTGAAGGGTTAGGTAAGAATCATGCAAAAGAAAGAAAAGGGAAAAATGTGGTAAATGTAGGACAGTTTGAATATGTTCCCTGTGTTCTAAAGACAATGAACAAATCAGGAATTCTGGCTTGCTTTACCATCTGGTTATGACCTCTTTAGATTTGTAATTAATATACAACATGAAATTCTAAATCTGTGGCCCAGAGATTTGTAACAAATGAATAAATTCATTTTTCCATTGTTCCAGCTGAGAATACCTAACATTCTGTAACTTGAGAGCCATTAGGAACAATACAGTTCAAGAGCAGATATAATTTATAATTTGAAGTAACATCTTTCACTTCTTGGGTGGTCCTCTAATATATGTTGTTGCCAATTTCAATATTTCAAGGAAAAAACAGCTGAATATAGCAAAAGACACCCAAGCCCCCAAACCATTTCATGGAACTAATGGGAATGAATTCTTTGAGATATCTTTAAGGCCAAGTGATCGGCATTTTTCACCATAAAAAAATATGCATGTACCTATCAAGGGGCGGGGGATAAAAAATAGGAACAAAAATTACCTCTTCAGAGAAGCTCACTTAAATTCATTACTCAGAAGGAAACTGTAAAGGCATACCTTTGATCCGCCAATAAAAGCTGATGTTTTCCTAGCTTCCGCTTGTGAGTCATAAACATGCGGATAATGAATTTTGTCAAATTCCATGTCTCGCTGTCTGCCTAAAACCGGCATCGTGCGAGCGTTCAAAAGGGCTTGTTCTCTGTAATCACAAAAGGAAGGCCAGTGACAATCAAAACTGCAGCATATAGGAACTCAACACAGAATGCAGTGACGCCATGGAAATTGTTGCAAATACGAAGTAAATTCAACCTCAGGGTTAGAGAGCTTCATAACAGACACCAGAGTGGTGCTACCTTTCAAACATTCCTTGAGCAAAGAAGCCTGCACACATTAACACCATCCATGATGGTCCCTTTTAGGGAAGCAGAAATGGGGAACAATTCTCCCCTGTCTTCTTCAGTCAAATGATAGTTATGTAATTATGCACAGATATACAGGCACTCCCCAAGTTTTGATTGCAAATAGGACTGGGATTCTTGATGCTAAGTGATGTGCTTGGAAAGCATGATGTTATGTATCCACATTGCTCAGTCCCAACCCTGCTTTTTCAAGAGGCAATCATAATTTTTTTTTTTTTTTGTAGACATTGCGCTTCTCATCCAAGAAACTTCTTCAACTCTGCTTCTTGGATGAGAAGCGAAATGTCTTCAAAGAAAAACCAGAAAGTTCAGTTACCTCTCGAAAAAAGCACCTTTAGAACAACCATGACCTGGATGACTGAGAATCTCCATACCTATGGCTTAGTGATCACAATCTGAGTAATCCCAAGATATGCAGGCCATTAAGTGGAACGTGAAAAAGGTACCAGATAAGAAATGCCAAGGTGCTATAGGGTGGAGGAGTCCCTGGAAGGCCCGGCATAGGTCATGCCCAAGTTGAGAAAGGGGAACTTGGTGCAGTCTAAGTTCAGGAAAGTCAGGGAATGAGAATGTGGGTTGCCTGTGTGAAAGTGCAAGGAGGCCAAAGAAAGAGGGTGCAAGGCATGTGTGTACACGACTGCAGGAAAGCTAGGGAAGGAGGAGATATGATGCATGTAATCCCAGGGAGGCCATTAAAAGAGGGCGTTGGATGCATTTGTAAGTACAGGGTGGCCTGAGAAAAGAGGGGGGCAGAGGTGTATGAATATGCAGGCAGGCCAAGGAAAGAGGGCATCGGGTAAGTGTGATCACAGGGTGGCATGGAAAGAGGGTGCTAGTGGGTACATGGGTGGGTGGGTGGGCGTGCAAAAAGGCCCAGGGAAGGAGGTCATGGGTGAGTGCATGAGTGTGTATGAACACAGGAAGGCTGTGTTAGGGTTATAATGGATGAATGCCTGTAAAAAGCACAGGAAGGTTGGGGAAGGCGGATGCTGGTGTTTGCATGTGTGCATGCAAGTGCAAGGAAGTCAGGGAAGGAGGGTGCTGGTATATGTGTCTGTGTGTGTATGTATGTGATAGATCATCTGAATGGAGAATGCAGAGTAAAAGATACATTAATTTAAAAAAAAAAGGATTAGCAAGCAATTATTCAAGTCAACTATCCATTCATGCCTTTCAGACTATCCCCTTCCTTAACCAGAAAGTGTTTTTCTACCTCCATATAGTTTTTTCAAGGGTTACTAAGGTTTGAAGTTGAACCCCTTCCAATTTGGCATTGACAAGGCTGACACACATATTAATGTCTTGCTTAGCAACATAAATTTTGGACTCAATTGTGGTCATAAGCCAAGGACTACCCATACTTTAATTAAAATTTTACTTGTAATTGAAACTTTCTCATTGAGAGGGCCAAATTAAGGGAAAGTAAATGCTTGGCAAACATCAAGGGTAGCGTTATACTGAAACGCCTTACCTTTGCATCCGTAACTCCTTCGGATCGAAAGAGATTCCTGCATCAACAAGAATTTCTCCTTCCTCCCCAGTTCGTTTTTCTCGCCTGGCATTTCGTTTTTCTTCACGGCGATATAATTTCATTAGCTGCTTCTCTTGTTCAGACTGAATGGTGACTTGGCAACCATAATTTGGCTTAGAATTTTCTCCGGTAAATTTTCTGCACTGTTCTGTAACATGGAATCACACTCAGTTATTTATAGATTTCCGTTCTCTGCACTCTTGGTTCTGAGCAACATTACAAAAGCTTAAAAGTAACTTTATGAAGTATTTAAAGTTGACTAAAATCTTGAAAAAAAATTGATGTATCAGTTGTATGTCTTCTACAAAATAGAATAGAATCAAGAAGATCCCATCATCAGAATATATCTAACCCTGAAAAAGGAAGCTGATATAGAATAGCAAAGCTGCTTTCTATAAAATACCCTGCAAAATTAAAGCCCCTAAACTAATGCACTACAATTTCCTCCAGTATTCTTGCAGATTTCTGTAGAGCTAGCTTCGATTTGGCTTATTAAATGCCTAATTCAATTTGTGTATAAAGTCTGGAAGATGTTTTTATCGGTTATCTAATATTCAATAGTACAACCTTTTATTACTTATTAATCAAATTTATATAGCTACCCATCCCACAAATGTGATTTTTTTTTACACAGACTGAGATATCACAGTGATGTATTTTAAACCTGATTATTCTGGAACACTTAAGGAAAATTCCTTTATCACAGCCTCTGAATATTTGGAACAGTGTGATAAATCAAACACCAAAGAAACATGCAATCAAACTATATTGAAAATCAGGTTCACCTATTTTTTTTTAAAAAAAAAATACATCTCAAAAAGATGTGTTTTTTTTAACTTTTTACAGATGAAATAAACCATGCATTTAATTTTTTTGTTTTTACCAGTCTCACTAATTTATAAAATAATTTATTTTTCTTATAGAAAGAATTTAACTATGCAACTTTGTAAAGATTGTACCTTGTAAAGATTGTAGTCTGTAATCATTTGGTCCAGAGAAAGATTTCTCCACAATGGTAATTCTGTTCTGCAGGAGCTTCTCTATTAATTCAAATCCTTCAGGTCCTAGTAATTCAAACAACTGAAAACGAGGGGAGAAAAAAGGGGAAAAAATGATGTTATCATTTTCATTGATCCTATCTATTCACAAAAGTCTGCATATTCACAATCTGAAGCTACCATGTTCAACAACTGGAAAACATACAGAGTTTCTCCCACTTGCCATTATACATGGCGCCTATGCACATGAAGATACTATAAGATTCTATTCGTGACATTAAGGGATGACCTCAAAGGAGCTGATTAAGAGAGCCCATTTTCTTATATTTCTATAGATTCATTTCAGCATCAAGCAGCAGAATGCATTGCACAGACAGATAGTGCTATCAACACTATCAAAAATTACTGCCTAATCCAATTCAGAACATGATCCATGTATGGAAGTCCAAATTCACACTAGTTCTTACAAACGTTGGGAAATGAATTTGAATGAACCAAACCATTATTTAAAAAAACCAAATGATTGTATCAGTCATATTTGCTGAACAGCAGAAAAATTATAAGAAATTACAAATCTTCTCTGTATATTAGTGCATTAAAAAAGAAACTTTTTGTTGGAAAACATCTATCTGGAAAGCATCTAGAAGGAGGTATGATTGGCCATGTTACAGAGTCCCACTTAGCAAGTCAACTAAACTAATTTTTTTCTCAAAAAGCTAAGCCGAACTGGTACCTGTATGACTGGACTGATCTAAGAAATTGGAAAACACACCAAAAAGCAAGGACTTTGTGTGTCTGCCATATTGTTGCCACAAATACTCCACGAATATATTCATAAAATCATCAGGAGACAAGCTTGACCAAAGGGATCCTTAACATCCCTCTGAAAACTCCAGAGTAATTTTATGCAGTATTCAAAATACAACACAGGTTTATTTTTTTTCCTGACTGAACTTTTGTAGTTATTTTCTTCACATAATTTAAATCCATTATACAAAATACCATCATGTTACTTAATGAAACAACCACATCTTCCACAACACTAGATATATAATGTCAAATAACATAATTTCATATTTTTCAAAACAGCAGCAAAATCAGCTTCTCCATTTTTTTTGGTAAAACTTAAAAAAAAGTCTGTTAATAATCTTTAAAAATCACTTACGAAATTACATTACAGTAAATTAGTTACTGAAATCTGCTTTTACTCAAGATAAAATTTAATATTCAATGTCAATGTGTCTCTTATTTTGCATTCCTAGTAATGGCCATTTGTGTAGTTAATGTTTTAAGAATTATTAAAAGATAAAAAGAAAAGGAGAGAGTTTTGGGGATTTATTGGTCTTAGGAAGCATAAATTGTCCTTGTGTGATATTTAAAACAACATTTAAATAGCATTGCTAAGAATGTATTCAATTGTAGTCAGAAAAAGGAAAATGTTACTATTTATGTATGCAAATCTATAATTTTTTCCAAACCTGATGCAATCATCCTGTATACATGAAAAACAAAATCACAATGAAATACTAAAAAGTTCTTAAATAATTCTCTCAATTTTCATTTGTGTTTCTTCCATATAAAGCCATCAAAAATGTTCTTTCAAGTGTCAGCAAACCATCTTAACATCAAGCATATGTTAAGTCATGACTTAACTTTAATAAATCATACTAATATCTTGAATAGTCCATGGGTACATAGCAATTTTCACAGTACTGCTAGTAATTATATCTGTACCTTGACACTGTTTTGATTAGTGAATACTGTGAATATCACAATACCACAAAATCAAAGTATAATTACAAAAAAATCTTTACTGTTATTACATTTCTTGTAGAATAGCAATCACACTTAGACCTATATACCATTTCACAGTGCTTTAGAGTGCTCTCTAAATGGTTTACAGAGTCAGCATATTGCCCCCAACAATCTGGATCCTCAGTTTACTGACCTTGGAAGTTGATATAATGTATACAGGTAGTCCTCAGCTTACAATTACAATTGAGCCCAACATTTCCATTGCTATACAAGACAGTTAAGTGACTTTTGCCCCACGTTTGACTGAGTTTTGACCTTTGTTGACACAGTTGTTAGATGAAATCATTGCAGTTGTTAAGTTAATAACGAGTTAATTAGTTGTTAAGTGAATCTGGCTTCTCCATTGATTTCACTTGTCAGAAGGTTGCAAAAGGTGATTACATGACCCCAGGACACTTCAATTGTTCGAATGTTCGAATAGTAATCACATGACCATGGGGATGTTACAATGGTCATAATGTGAAAAATTGTCAAAAGTCACTTTTTTATGCTGTTGTAATTTCAATCAGATGCTAAATAAATGGCTGTACGTCAAGGACTATACCAACAGACATGCTAGCTAGGAAAAACTTCCAGCATTAATTTGAAGAAAACTGGATCAAAACTAGGTAAGATACTGGCGGTTCTGATAGCATCTTTATTTTGTGGACATCTGGAAGGTCGTACATTGCTCACTTTTGCTCTTATGAAGTTTATTTTCCATAAGAAAATAGGATGGGTTATAAATTTACATCAAGAATCTGGCAAAATACCATTTGGCAAAACAGCTTTGAAAGTAGGGGGATTTTTAATTCTATTTCCCAACAGGCATAGTTATATTATTAAAATAAAAAATGGTAATTTAAAATAATACAAACTGTACTTGAAAAATTTTGGATCACTGTCTTTATAAGTATAGTCATTTTAATTTCTTCTGGCAAAATGTTAAGGTTTTAGAAATCTTGATTCTAATTACTGTTATATAATTAGTCGATTGAATGTGATTGATATACCATACAAAACCAAATTTATGTTTGGCAGAGTTGGAGGGAGAAATTTTTTTGACAAGATGAAGATGCCACAGAAAAGGTCCAGACTAAATAGCACATGCTTGTTTTCACCAATATGTAGCAGAAGGTTTCTATCCTTGGCTGTAGACAGATGCTTAAGTCTAGCAGCTGTAAACAATAAATCTGAATTTCTTAGTAACATCCTAGGCCAGAATTCTAGGCTGCAATTTCCCCTTTGTGTACTTAAAGTTGTCCGTCCCAATTGGCATTTCATAGGTAAAAAATGCACTGTTTATATAACTAAATGAGCAACCCTGTGTTGTGGTCCACTGGCAGCCTGTAGAGACAGCAGCAGAATCGGATAGTGGGGGAGAGCTTGGGCCAGTCTGAAGTCTGGGAAGGACTCAGACGAGGTCCTGCGTCTGATACAGAGATGGGGCCAGGGCCATCTGGGAGTTATGTGCTGACTCCGGAGCCTCCAGAATCTGACAGCAGCGAGGCAAAGGAACAAGGGGAGCCTGTTCCCAGTGCACATGTGCACAGAACTGCCAGAAGGCAAGAGCAGCTAAGACAAAAGGGACGACTCGGTAGTAAGGCTTGATATAAAGGAAGTGCAAAGGGACAGGAAACTTTGCAGGAAACAACATCGTTCACTCTGTTCGGATTAAACCTTGAAGCTGTCTGGACTTTGTACTTTGGCTTTTTACAGTTAATTTGGCACTTTAGTTGTTGGCAGCAATTCAAAGGAGATAAAGGTGGATGCTTATCTCGAGAGACTGGGACTCATTACAGGCTGGGAATGAACATAATTCCCAGCATTGAAATAAAACAAGAGTTGTTTGGACTAAGCGTGTGCTTAACTGCAGTCTCAGAAAGCCTTGGTCAGAACACCCTGTACTTAAAGCATTGTTTAATATTGAACTGCTTGAGACCATCAAGGAAAATGTGCCCGTTAGATAATTAGGTCTTTATAACACATGCATTGATGAAAATGCCAAAAAAGATACAACAGGCATTAAGAAGACTGTTTCCAATCCAAATGCGTCTCACCAAGAAACTGCAGTTAATCACGGTTTTATAAATAAGAGCAATTATGTTGCTACCAATTTCAGTTTCAATACCGTACTAAATAATGTAGCAGTAAATGGATCAGCTCCAATTTAATCGGTCCTGAACAAGCATGAGAACTCAAGTGTCATCAGATTACATGGACAAAAATTTATTTAAGAAAATTTATATGGCTGCCTAAATTCACTCTTAGTGACTCCAGGCAGCTTACAAAGAGAAAAGCCCAATACCACTGCAATAAAACAGAGTCAAATTGGTTTATTTTATTACTATTATTACATTGGTTTTACAAGATCAGGTTTTAGACAAAGCTTTGCTAGAGCCCTTCCCTATTCCAAAAGAAGCCAACTGATTACATAGCAGTTCACAAGCACTGCTTATGTTAGGAAAGAAGCAACTGCAATCGAAGAGCTCTGAAAGCAAACTTTGGTCCTATTTCAGCAAAGAAGAAAAGCAGCAGCTGGAAGGCATCTGGGAGATTTGGATGTTGATCCGTCTAAAGGAAGAGGGGAAGAGGAACAGCTAATATGAAAAAGCGAAGTCTTGGATGCCGTTAGAGACAAATGTGCCAACAGGGAGCATGGGTGGACTAGAAAGGAAGATTTGGAAGCATCTGGTTTGCAACAATTAAGACCCTGTTTTCCTGCTACTGTAAACAAAAGCACATGCTAGATTTTTTACGCATTTTGTGTTTGATAAAGATTATAAGAAAAGTTGTGAAGGGAGGTGCTTTTTATTTCCCTTTCACAAGAGATCTTTAACAACAAGGTTCATTTATTTCTGCAAGAGACATTTCTTGAAATCTTTTGGAATTATACATGATGTTGTTATCTTTTGCTTGCTTGTTTTTTTAATAAATAGTAGTAGTAGTTGTTGTTATATTATTATTATTATTATTATTATTATTATTATTATTATTATTATTATTATTATTATTATTATTATTATTATTATTATTATTATTATTATTCACTTTTTTCAGTGCCGTGGTCACTTTGAACCATCACTAAATGAAATGTTGTAACTCGAGGACCACCTCTACAACTTGAGAAGTATACCCAAGTGAGGAATGATAAACAGCTTGTGGTTAATGTTGTAAAAAAAAAAGTTCAACTATACAGACTGGGTCCTTTCAAATAATTTGAATTTCAACCTACCAGCAACTTTGGCTGATGAAGCCAACAGCAAAAGATTTTTTTTTAAAAAAGTCCCCAAATACTTTGAGGGCACTGGATTGCCTTTTCTTTCAGGGATGGATTTTATAAGAGTTACCGTAGTCTCTCAATTTAAATAATACACTTTGAAGGTTTATTGAATAAGACGGTCCCACCAATGCCAAAGGCAATTAATTTGAGTTCCTGGACTGCGTAGTGTTGCAGAAAAAGTTAATTAAAGAATATAAATGGAAAAGGTAAGATGAGGCACATCAATACTTTTAAACCGAGCATTGAACTACAGCTGTTTGGCGCTTCAAAGAGCATGTTAATATTGAAGTGGGGCTATGCTGCTTTGATCTGAATGCTAAAAGTGGCTTAAAAGCGTGAGGCCCATTTCTAACAGAATGAAGGGATCAAATCAGCTTGGTTCAACCACAGAGTAGTGATTCAATTTTCCAAATCAAGGCACTGTCATATTATATGTCAGATTACATGTTGCAGTGGTCTGGCTCACATTTAAAAGTAACTTACCATTTATAGCCATGCTGTACTGGCATGAGCTTCTGTAAGCTACTGTGGAATACTCAAAATCCAGCTCTTTATTCTTTCCTCATGACTAAGGGCAGGAAGAAATTGTAACTCATTTCCTTTTTCCTAATTCTTGGCTTGTCTCATACACTGATTTGTTCAACAAACCATATTTATTTGTTTAACATATTTGGGTAGCTGCCCGTCTCACATGAAATTGATTCTGGGTGGCGTATCACACTTAATTAAGAAAAAAAATCCATAGTCACAATTAATTAAAAAGTAACTATAAAAAGGCACACAAAATAGAAAAGGATAGTAATAGCACTTAAGACTTAGATACCGCTTCATAGTGCTTTACAGCCCTTTCCAAGTGGTTTATAGAGTCAGCCTATTGCCCCCAACAATCTGGGTCCTCATTTTACTGGCCTTGGAAGGATGGAAGGCTGAGTCAACTTTGAGCTGGTTGAGAATCGAACTGCCAAACTGCTGGCAGCCGGCAGTAGTAGCCTGCAATGCTGCATTCTAACCACTGTGTCACCACAGTTGATGATACTAAGGGAGCCATTGCAAAATTTCCCCAGGGTTCCAAACCTGATAATGTGGGACTAATCTCACTTTGGGGAGGGGGGGGGAGAAGATTCCACAAGGTGGGTGCCATAGCATAGAAGGCCCAACTCATGGGACCTGCAAAATATAATCTCCTGGCAGACAGAATTCACAGCATCCTTTCTTTGCCAGACCTGATGGGGTGAGCAAATGTGATAAGAAGCAGATAACCTGGCCCTCTTTAAAAGTCAAAAACTTGAATTGGACCTGGAAGCAAGCCAAAAACCAAGGCAGCTGACAGAGCAGTGGTATAATGTGTACCATTCCAGGGGCACACATAAATGGCTGCCTCACAGCATTTTTGCACCAGAAGAAGCTTCCAAGGCATCCCCATGTGGAGTACATTATAGAAATGCAAACAAAAGGCGACTAGGGCAGGAGTGAAATTGAACAGAGTCCTCTGATTTAGGAACCGCTGGCACAATTGGCACACAATAGGAAGCTGTAGAAAAGCCCTTCTAGCCATGAGCACTACTTGGCCTCTGAACAAGAGTCATGAGTGCAGGAAGACCGCCAAGATTGTGTACCAGGTTTGCCTGAAGCTGTATAACCTATTCTGGCACAAAAGATGGCATAGACCTAGAACCAAAATCCAAAGCTACTTGGTGTTTCCAGGATTCAACTGAAGTCTGCTGTGCCCCATCCGGAAACTCACAGCACCAGGATAAGACATTTGTAGCATCACATAATTCATCAGGGGCAGAAATGTATAATTGAGTATCATCAGCATACTGATACCTCATCACATGGTGGTGGAGGAGCTTATCCAGTGTCCTCACATAAATAGAATGGGTTAGTGTCAAACGTCGTCACATGACATATCAGGATTTCCCTCCCCCCACTTTGCTTAACCGGGCATAGGCGTGATCAGCCTGTGATGCATCCGGCCTGCGGGATGCAAATTTGACAGCCCTGGGTTAGAGTATCAAAACATGTGGTACCCCACATAGTAGGTATTGAGAGCAAGAGTTCTCCTCTCCAATCACCTGGAATTGATCCCAGAGAAAGGAGAAGAACCAGCACATCACCATGCCATCCAGCTCTTATTCAGAAGACTTTCATGCTTTATAACAAGGGTCTCCAACCGTGTGCGACTTTAAGATTGTGGACTTCAACTCCCAGAGTTCCTCAGCCAGCAAAGCTGGCTGAGAAACTGGGAGCTGAAGTCCACAAGTCTTAAAATTGCCAAGGTTGGGGACCCCTGCTTTATAATACTGAAAGCTGTAGAAGTCAAGAAGGGCAAGGACGGATGCACATGTCTCATCCAATCCTTGCCAGAGATTATTCAGAAGCATGACCATTTCTATCCCATACACAGGCCTGAATCCCAAATGAAAGCCAGCCAGGTAATTTGTACTCCGCTTCTTGATCTAACCATGTTTTAGCAAATTGCCTAAAGAATTTTTATCCAGGATTCCTAGTTCATGTTAACAAGATTACAAGTCTGGCTTGATGTTTTTATGTTTTGTCTGTCTATGCTTGTCTTAAAAACCAATAAAAATTTATATTAAAAAAAAAGTACAAGTGGAATAACCAAAATGTGTTATTTTCTTTTCCTGATAAGTGAGGACAGCAAGCGCACCCACATTTGAGGCTTTACAGTTGCCCACTGATACATCTTTTTTAAAGATGTTATAAATCACTGTTCAAAATAAAGTTTTCCAGAGCTATACATTTAAACTAAATACTGTACATTATTATTAACTAAAGTCTACGGCTTACAACCACAACTGAGTCCAAATTTCAGTTGCTAAGCAAGAAAGTAGTTCAGTGAGTTATACCCTATTTTACGACCTTTCTTGCTACAGTTGTTCAATCCCTGCAGTTGTTAAGTTGGTAACACAGTTGTTAAGTGAATCTGATTTTCCCATTGACTTTGCTTTTCCAGTCACAAAAAATGATAACATGACACTGGGACACTGCAGCTGTCATAACTACATGCCAGTTGCCAAGTGCCTGAATTTTGATTGCATGACTATGGGGATGCCCCAGTGGTCAAAAGTGTGAAAAACAAATGACACTTTTTTCAATGACATTGTAACTTCAAATGGTCACTAAATGAATGGTGATAAGTCAAGGATTACCTGTACAACAGATAAAACACCTAACACAAAAACATCAAACCAGTGACAGCTGCAAGCAATTAATTGCATGAATATTTTACTTCGAGGATTTTTACAACAAAACCAAAATCCAAATTCAGACATTGTAATTTGTCTGAGAAATTCAACAGGAACCTCAACATCAACATGCCAGATGGGGAAGTGTTGGTAAAATGGTCTTTTGAGATCTTGCATGTAAAAACTTGCAAGATGCATGTCATGGTAGTTCAAACTAAGAGATATTTGAAAATACTTTTTTCTCTTCTTTTGCAAACAGAATTTGTATCGATTTATCACACAGTTCCAGCAGAGGGTGCTAGAGTAATATATCTGTAGTTGAGAAAAAAAGGATTGATTTCCCCAAAACAGCAAAAAAGCAGGATATTGAGCTTCTAATACTCAACTACAAAATTTAGTTACATTTTTTGCCAGGATACTGTGATGTCTCATAGGACATTCAAATCTTTTACATAGTAAGAAATGAAATAACACACAAATACAAGCTTCTACAAATAATATTAACTGAGCCCAAAACTAAAGTTAAATGGAAACTTGTCCTTAATCCCATTTTATCATGGGAAAACATTTTCACAACACAAAGTAGCCAACATAATAATAATCATTTTCAGACAGATTTTTGGAATTTAAATTGACATGTAAGTAGAATTAGCTGTAACTGAGTAATTTCTGTTAATAATGTATTTTATTACTGTCGGTAGCGGCCTTATTGAATATCTAGCAGGCCAGTAAGATATAAATAAGTAACTGTGCTTTGTCACCAATTCCTCCTTCCAATATATCTTCCAGTTTGTGAGGAGGAAATTGAAGAAATGTTGACATCCTACTAATGACTTTGTTCTGGCCCATTTTGAAAGTGGCTCTTGACCTGTCATTGAAAAGCCAAAAGTGATCCTACATCTGTAAAGTCCACTAAAACTCTGTTTTATTTACTCTATTTAGTTCACAATGAATTTTATATAGGTAGTCCTCAAGTTACAGCCACACAATTGAGCCCCAAATTTCTGTCACTTTGTTAAGTGAGCTTGCCCCATTTAATGACTTTTCTTGCCACAGTGATTAACTGAATCACTGCCTTTGTTAAGTTAGTAACATGGTTGTAAAGTGAACCTGGCTTGCCCATTGACTTTGCTTGTCAGGTCACAAAATCACATGACCTGATCACATGACCCCGGGACACTGCAACCATCGTAAATATGAACCATTTGCCAAGCATCTGAATCCTGATCACATGACCAAAGGGATGCTGCAACACTCGAAAGTGTGAAATACTGGACTTCCGGTTTGTCGGCCACGAGCGGCAGGGATTCGCAAGCTGCACGATCCCTGCGCGCTAGCCGCTTTTGGGGCTCCGGTCCGGACGGGTACGAGCTAGGCCAACCCTGCAGGGGCAGCTGAAGATAGGGGGATCCGGAGAGGGGTTTGGGGTGTTGCAGACCCCCTCCCGGCCGGCAGAACCCCTTTTCCCAAGATGGTGCAGCGGCGGTCCGTAATGGCCGCCACAAAGAAACTGGCAGCCGGGTAAGAATGCGCAGGAGGAAGTGGAGAAAGTTTTTCAAAGCAGAAAGTTTTTCTTGGTTCCTAGGACTCTAAGACATATTTAACAAAATTCCTGAAAAGTATGATTTTCTGAATGATACCTTCTAGAAGAGGAAAAAGCGCAGTTTGGTGGTGCTGAAAGGAAAGCTTACCCTCTTTTCTCCTACGGAATAAATAAGTGGATATTAAGAAACCTATTTCTTTTAGGTGAAAACTGGCTTTAAGCGATGAGTGGGAAGAGAGAAGACTAAAAAAAAAATATTTGTATGCTAAGACTTTGTTGGAGGAGATGCCTTAAGGATTTGAAGACTAAAATATATTGCAATAAGATTTTAAGAAACAGATTTGGACTTTCTTTTTCTTTGATTGATACTACCCCAGGAGGAGAAAGTGAGAACTCTGCCTTGGTTTGGACTGATTGATAACTTTGGGACTGTTTTATTTTTTCTTTGGAATATTCTGGTTGTTGTAAGAAGAAAGAAAGGGAAAAGAAAAGATTTATAATGGCTCTTTCTATTGAGGAACTGAGAAAAGATTATGAACAAGCAAAAAAAATTGGTAAATCTGGTTTGAAAGAAGCCTTCCTTTTTTAGAAATGGCGCTTATTAACTATCAACAAACATTACAACAGATGAAGACAGCAGAAAAAGAAGAAGGAGAGGAAGCCATTTTTATTAAATTTCAGAACTCACCAAGAAAGAAGGAAGAGTGAAAGGAAGAGAAATAAAGGACTTAAGATTTAAAAAAACACTTAAGAAAGGGAAAAATAAGGTGCAAAATCAATATAATGATAGTAAACAAAAGGGAAAAGGAACACGACAGAGAAGGGAAGCCAGTAAGGCAGAGGCTAGAAGAAGGGGGGTAGAAAGGTTTGTTGGGAGAAGAAAGAAAGGGAAAAGGTGGAGAAAAGCTACAAAGTTTTGAAATTAAATGGGAAAAAGGAATCTTTTTAGGATAAAGGATAAAGTATAATTTCTTCAAAAAGATTTTGCAAGGTACATAAGATGATATTGTAGTATGGTATTAGAAATAGAAAACTTAAATGGTTTAAGAGTTGATAAGAGATTAAAATGTTGAATTAATAATGATTGGTTTTAAAATTTAATAATATGATGGGAGGTTTAGAATATTGAGTTTTAATTAAAGAGTTTAATAAGATTATGGTATTGATGTTATTATAAAATTTCTATTATAGTATTTGTTTTTAATATGTAGATTTATTGTTTAACTATGTATTTAATTACTCTGGATGTACTATTTAGATAGAATGTACCAAGCAAAATCGGATTGGGTATTGGGCGTTATTTTAAAGGTTAATTTGCATTAATTTAGCAAACAGAATTTGTATCGATTTATCACACAGTTCCAGCAGAGGGTGCTAGAGTAATATATCTGTAGTTGAGAAAAAAAGGATTGATTTCCCAAAACAGCAAAAAGCAGGATATTGAGCTTCTAATACTCAACTACAAATTTTTTTGCCAGGATACTGTGATGTCTCATAGGACATTCAAATCTTTTACATAGTAAGAAATGAAATAACACACAAATACAAGCTTCTACAAATAATATTAACTGAGCCCAAAACTAAAGTTAAATGGAAACTTGTCCTTATTCCCATTTTATCATGGGAAAACATTTTCACAACACAAAGTAGCCAACATAATAATAATCATTTTCAGACATAGATTTTTGGAATTTAAATTGACATGTAAATAGAATTAGCTTTAACTGAGTAATTTCTGTTAATAATGTATTTTATTACTGTCGGTAGCGGCCTTATTGAATATCTAGCAGGCCAGTAAGATATAAATAAGTAACTGTGCTTTGTCACCAATTCCTCCTTCCAATATATCTTCCAGTTTGTGAGGAGAAAATTGAAGAAATGTTGACATCCTACTAATGACTTTGTTCTGGCCCATTTTGAAAGTGGCTCTTGACCTGTCATTGAAAAGCCAAAAGTGATTCTACATCTGTAAAGTCCACTAAAACTCTGTTTTATTTACTCTATTTAGTTCACAATGAATTTTATATAGGTAGTCCTCGAGTTACAGCCACACAATTGAGCCCCAAATTTCTGTCACTTTGTTAAGTGAGCTTGCCCCATTTAATGACTTTTCTTGCCACAGTGATTAACTGAATCACTGCCTTTGTTAAGTTAGTAACATGGTTGTAAAGTGAACCTGGCTTGCCCATTGACTTTGCTTGTCAGAAGGTCACAAAATCACATGACCTGATCACATGATCCCGGGACACTGCAACCATCGTAAATATGAACCATTTGCCAAGCATCTGAATCCTGATCACATGACCAAGGGGATGCTGCAACAGTCGAAAGTGTGAAATACAATCATAAGCCACTTTTTTTCAAGGCTGTTGTAACTTTGAACAGTCACTAAATGAACTGTTGTAAGTTGAGGACTATCTGTATTCAACCATTTAGTTTTTGCTTTTATAATCGGCAAAAAAAAAAATCAACTTAATAATTTGATCCAATCTACACTATGCAGTCAGCCTCATTTTAGCTTGACATGCTCTCAACCCAACCTGTACTAACTGCACTTTAACTCTAGACCTCATGTCTATGGAGATTCTCAGTCATCCAGATCATGGTTGTCCCAAAGGTGCTTTTTTAAAGAGGCAACTGGACTTTCTGGTTTTTTTTCTTTGAAGACGTTTTGCTTCTCACCCAAGAAGCTTCTTCAGCTGTGGCCCCACATTCATAGTTGGAATGGATTACATCCCTGTTGTTCTAAGGACCAGTGCGTCACATGCAATGAAGATTATTCCATTTTCCTTTCAGGTCATTGCTTTACCCACCCAGCTTCCAAGGTTCTTCTAAGTATGGGCAGTCGATCTATACAGCAGAATAGAAAGTTTCTGCAGAGCAACCATATGATAATTAAATCCAAGACTGCATTTTCTTATTCAATCAGCTAAATGAAATACACGATAGGAATAACAAACTCAAGAGCAACTTTGGTGTGAAATTATTTTTCTCATACCAATGCATCACATTACCATTTTCCATTGGTTCAAAATGTCACTTCATTTGCATTCAAAACAAAGGAACAAAAAAAAAGGAACAAATGTGGTGCATTCCTATGCTAGCCACCAAGATCACCTTCATGCTATTTTTGCTTTTGAGCGAAAACGTACAAAGATTTTGCAGAGGCAGTGTGTGTGAGGGGAGAAACTCTAATGTACAAACAGATTTTATTCAAACATTAGATTTGAACAATTTATGCTTGTTACGTTGACAACAGAAGAGCGTTAAGTGCACCCCTACCTCATTCTGAAGCTCATCACCACTTTTATGGGAGGCAAGCATCTCATACAAAGTGCAGCAAAGATGTTCCATTGTTGGGCCGGAAGTATTTCCTTGTAGGGAATCATTCAGATACTTCCCAACTTCACACCACAGGAAAGTATCATCTACTTTCCCAGAGGACCTTGCGTCAGAATTTTCACCACAGTTATTCGGATAATGTTCAAATTGGTTATTAAAAATTTTCTCATAATCCAGGCTAATGACTTTCTGGTCATCCCTTTCACCATTTATCAGCAATTCTTCAAAGTCGTCCAAATCGTGCATGTCAAAAGAAAATGCAATGTTTCTGCCAAAGGACAGCTTTGGGTTACTGTTTAACTCTTCAGAACTTTGCAGAAGAGCAGCAAGTTGTTCTTCAGTAAAATGTGAAACAATCCGACTGGTGGCATCACAGGCTGCAGTGGCAGAGGACGAGGGAAAGGGTCCAAAGACCTGCTTAATGGCTTGAGTTTCATCACGACCGATACAGTCCTTGGCGTAAAGCATTTTAAAAAGGAAGCTAGCGCCACTTTCAATTGCTTCTTCGCCATTCTCAGATCCCACTGGACATAGGAAAACAAAAGTGGTGTGGGGGGGGGGAGAGAAATTGATGAATGAACTACTCATAATACAATTACCTTTGATGGGATTTTACTTGGGTGATGTCTTTTACATAAACATCTTGAAGTAGTGCCACACACAGGGACATTTTAAAACATGAAAATGGAATGAGATTAAAATAGTTTATTTTATACTGTTAATAAAAACGTAAAACTCAAAAAGGTGAGAGGAGAAAGAAAAACATTTATTTGTAACTAAGTTCTTGCAAAATATTCTACCTCTAGAGACAAAATGTAGTGGGGATTTCTAGATCGTGCCCAGAATGGCCAAATCAAATGTGCTCCCCAATCGTAGTTTGACACTATTTCACAAGGCCCTGAAGATATGATTCTGACAATAGGCCTGGGATCCCCAGAATTATATGGAACCCATCAATTGGCTGGTCTAACCATTGTTATCAGGAGGGTGAGGAATTATTGGCTTTAGTATTGGGGTTTTATCTTTGTAAGTCTCCCAGAGTCATTGAGAGTGAGTTGGGCATATAAATGTTCTTAGTAAATAAAGCTTCGATTCCTATCTAAATCAAGGGTCAACTGCTTGTTGCTATTGTAGCCAGTCCAAAACCCTAACTTACCTATTTGTTTGGCAGCATGAAATAGTGTCCTTAAATCGCCATGTATAGATTGCTGCTGTTCCTTGGGTGTGTTTTCATCCACAAATGTTACTATTTTCTTCCAAGTGAGATCCGAATTGCACAGCTGTTCTTGTAACTTGGATCTTTTATCCTATGAACACAATAATTTGTAGTCAATAGTCAGCCTTTCTTTGAATCCACTGATCTTCATTTAGATGCAAGTTTTCACCACACTTCAAAATTTAATGTACACCCTGTCAGGTTTCTTGGTAAAAATGAAAATTATAAATAGAAAAGATTGCATTCATATGTTAAATACACCAGTGTCAGTGTTTGAATCACTTAGAATAGGAGAAAACCTAAAAATTAAGAAACCGAATTTGCATCCTCTAACAAAAATGCACTCACCCCAATGAAATATCTGCCTCATAATGACATTGATAGGGAATATTTTACTCATGGAAAAACCATGACTGCAAACTATAGATTCTGAATCAGGCTAATTACCTTACAGTATATGTGCAACAGATTCAAGCACCATTTTTGAGGGGAACATGTTTTATTTCACATATTATGCGGGACAAATTCAAATTATCCATTCAAGTCCCCTTTCCCACCCTCCCTGCCCCCCAAAATCTTGAAAGTCTAGTAGTTATAACAACTTCAGGATTTCTGTCTTGCACTTATGTAACTAAATTATGAAGAAGCCTATGCATGCATTTAATTCTGCTGCCATTTAACATCTGATACCTTTGTTTTAAGATATCCAGGGAGAAATGTATAATTGATGTTAAAAAACTGGATTTTAAAAATGATGCCTTATAAAAAACAGAATATAGGAGAGTTATGAATATATTTGTATTTCTTTCTACAAATGTCACATGATAAAAATGCTGAAGAAAGGGCTGAAACCAAAACTATGCCCTTTGTTACATAAATACGAGAAACAGAGTGACAGGCAGCATATAAATTAAAATAGATCATATTTCCTTTTAAAAATAAGTAATTTTTAATTTTTAAAATTAAAAAGCCTAGGATTCCTACCATCTAATCCATTCCCCACTTTTCCAGATTCAAATGCATGACAATAGCTTTCATTCTCATTTCCATTCCCTCTCTTCCCCTCCCTCCCTCCCTTTCTCTATATTGTGTGTGTGTGTGTGTGTGTGTGTGTGTGTGTGTATGTGTGTGTGTGTGTGTGTGTGTGTGTGTATATATATATATATATATATATATATATATATATATATATATATATATATATATATATATATATATATATATATATATATATATACACACACACACACACACTGCTCAAAAAATAAAGGGAACACTTAAACAACACAATGTAACTCCAAGTCAAACACATTTCTGTGAAATCAAACTGTCCACTTAGGTAGCAACACTGATTGACAATCAATTTCACATGCTGTTGTGCAAATGGAATAGACAACAGGTGGAAAGCAGAGGCAGTTAGCAAGACATCCCCAATAAAGCAGTGGCTTTGCAGGTGGTGACCACAGATCACTTCTCAGTTCCTATGCTTTCGGGCTGATGGTTTGGTCACTTTTGAATGCTGGTGGTGC
The DNA here is from genome assembly GCF_049901735.1 of Notechis scutatus. Classification (NCBI taxonomy): domain Eukaryota; kingdom Metazoa; phylum Chordata; class Lepidosauria; order Squamata; family Elapidae; genus Notechis; species Notechis scutatus. The sequence continues at coordinate 109,531,562 of NC_142009.1, read as the reverse complement.
TTTCACTCTAGTGGTAGCATGAGACGGAGTCAAACCGGTCATGCTGGAGGATGTTGCAGACAGCAGAACGTTCTCCACGGCGTCTCCAGACCCTGTCACGTATGTCACATGTGCTCAGTGTGAACTTGCTTTTATCTGTGAAGAGCACAGGGTGCCAGTGGCAAATTTGCCAATCTTGGTGTTCTCTGGCAAATGCCAAACGTCCTGCATAGTGTTGGGCTGTAAGCACAACCCCCACCTGTGGACGTCGGGCCCTCATACCACCCTCATGGAGTCTGTTTCTGACCGTTTGAGCAGCCACATGCACATTTGTGGCCCGCTGGGGGTCATTTTGAAGGGCTCTGGCAGTGCTCCTCCTGTCCCTCTTTGCACAAAGGTGGAGGTAGCGGTCCTGATGCTGGGTTGTTGCCCTCCTACGGCCTTCTCCACGTCTCCTGATATACTGGCCTGTCTCCTGGTAGCGCCTCCATGCTCTGGACACTACGCTGACAGACACAGACCTTCCTGCCACAGCTCACATTGATGTGCCATCCTGGATGAGCTGCACTACCTGAGCCACTTGTCTGGGTTATAGACTCCGTCTCATGCTACCACTAGAGTGAAAGCACCACTAGCATTCAAAAGTGACCAAACCATCAGCCAGAAAGCATAGGAACTGAGAAGTGGTCTGTGGTCACCACCTGCAGAACCACCCCTTTATTGGGGATGTCTTGCTAACTGCCTATGCTTTCCACCTGTTGTCTATTCCATTTGCACATCAGCATGTGAAATTGATTGTCAAAGTGTTGCTATCTAAGTGGACAGTTTGATTTCACAGAAGTGTGATTGACTTGGAGTTACACTGTGTTAAGTGTTCCCTTTATTTTTTTGAGCAGCGTATATGTGTGTGTGTGTGTGTGTGTGTGTATACATTATACATATACATGTACATGTATATGTATATGTTCTGTCTCACTTTTCTTCTTTCCCAAAAGATGAAAGAATACAAACTCACACAAACACAGGCAGGCAAGCTGGCCCGGACTTCACTGAGTTAATTCTTTGGAATTGATAATATCCTTGGCATTCCAAAACGCTCTGCCTGCCAAGTGCGAACTGATAACAAATAAAAATCTACTCACCGAAAATTACAAGGTAGACCACAAAAATCATTCCCAAAGAAAATCTGAAGTAAGATCAAACTTTGTCCCGTACAAAGTTCCAGCCGAAAACACACCCACTTTTATCCCCTGTGGGTTGTGGCTCAATGACTCAGCTCGCTCTCTGACCCTCCCACGCCTCCTATGTTGCTGCTCACGTTTCTCCCTACGACGCTGCTTAGGATCAAGCCAACACTCTTCCTCTTTACTCCCTGTCAGGGGCTGCTCCGATATGCCTTCCTTCTGATTAATCTCAGGCTGTTCCTCTCGGTTGTCTGATGAAACCTGAGGCATTATCAGGGAGGAAGGCATTGCCAGAGAGGAAGGTCCTGGGGAGGAAGGCATTCCCAGTTCCTCCTCCTCATCTTCCAGGTCTTCTTCCTCTGACAGCATAGGCTCGGGAATCGGGGCCACAATGCTATCCCCCACCACAGGGCCCTTCCCCCAAGTCTGGCAGTCAGGATGTGGTCGCAAGGGGAAATGGTCATGGAACATCCATATAAGGTCCGGGGCGTGGATCGTGGAAGCATCCACCCAGGAGAGGGCCTCCGGCCCATCCCCCTGCCTCTCGATCAAATACTGGAACCGCCCTTTCAGCCAGCGGGAATCCCTAATGCTGGCCACCTTGCCTTCTACTGCACCATCTTCCCCGGGCACAGGTGGTGGATCAACAGCTGTGGGACATCGGAGATAACACGAAGGGGCGCCAGGGACCAAAAGGGAACGGTGGAAGACTGGATGAATTTGCATTGAGCGAGGTAGAGTCAGTCGATAGGCTACGGGATTGATGACCGCCTCGATGGGAAATGGGCCGATGAACCGATGGTCCAGCTTCTTTATCGGGCGGTTGACCTGAAAATGTTTTGTGGATAACCACACACGGTCTCCTACAACCAGCGGAGGCGTTGCCCATCGAGAGCGATCTGCAAACCACTTGTAATCTTCCTTGGCCTGTATCAATTGCTGCCGAACTAACTGCTGAACTGAGTGAAGTTCCGAAAGGAATTCCTGGGTCTCGGTAACAGGGGAATCTAATAGTGTCAAAGGGAAAAACCGTGGATGGTACCCCACATTAGCATAAAATGATGTCATTTGGGTGGAGGTGTGCTGGGAGTTGTTGAATGCAAACTCCGCCAGAGGGAGATAATCAGCCCAGTTGTTCTGCCGTTGGTTTACAAAACAACGCAAGTATTGCTCGAGAATGCCAATGACATTCTCCGTCCCCCCATCAGTCTCTGGATGGTGCACCGACGACAAGCACACCTGCACCTGTAACGCAGTCATCAGGCTTTTCCAAAATTGGGCTGTAAATTATACACCACGGTGAGAAACTACCCTGTCTGGCAGACCATGGAGATGAAAAACATGCTGCAAGAACAAACGGGCAGTTGGCAATTTACGACATGGAATGAAGTGGGCCATTTTTGTCAACATGTCAATCACTACCAGCACAGTTGTAAATCCAGAGGACGGCGGTAAATGAGTCAAGAAGTCCATGGAAATCGCTCCCCATGGTCTTTCTGGAGTCGGCAGAGGTTGGAGGAGACCAGGAGGTGCACACGTCGCAGCTTTCGCTTGCCTGCACGGTACACAGGACGTGACATAGGCGTGAAAATCATGCCATACTCGAGGCCACCAAAAAGTCCGCGTTACAAGATGGAGATTCCTAAAAAATCCAAAATGGCTAGCTGCAGGGTTGTTGTGACACTGAGTCATAATAAGGGCTCGAAGCGGTCCCGTGGGTACGTACAACCGGCCCCGATGCTTGAGTAAACCCTCCTCCAAAGCCCATGGGTTTTCGGGTCCAATCTCCCCCATCCTCTGCTGCGACCAAGCGTCTAGGCGCTGCATCTCTCGCACCTGAGTCCGCAAGTCCACCGGTTCTTGGACTGCGGCCAAGGGTTCTGCTGGCAGCACCGTCCGCGGAGGAAGGGGGTCCTCGGGGCAAAGGTACTCGGGTTTGCGGGACAGGGCATCCGCCCTCTGATTGTGACCACTGAGGATATAGGTCACAGAAAAGCTGAACCGGGCAAAAAACAATGACCACCGGATCTGCCGCTGGTTCAACTTTTTTGCCATTGACAAATGTTCTAAATTCCGATGGTCCGTCCGGACCTCCACCTTGTGTCGGGCCTCCTCGAGATGATGTTGCCAAGCCTCAAACTTGATAGCCAGCAACTCTTTTTCCCAGATGGTGTAATTGCGTTCGGAAGGAGTGAGTTTCCAGGAATAATAACCGAGGGAAAAAGAGTGGCGCTATCCACCGGGGCTTGCAACAGCACCGCCCCAATAGCCACGTTGGACGCATCTGTCTCCACCACAAAAGGACGATGCGGATCAGGGTGCCTCAGGACGGGTTCTGCGATGAAGGCATTCTTGAGGGCCTCAAAAGCCTGTTGCTGCGGGGGGGGGGCACTGGAACGGGACCTTCTTTCGAAGGAGCTGGGTTATTGGACCAGTCAGCTTGGCAAAACCCGGGATGAAGGTCCAGTAATAGTTAGCGAACCCCAATAGGCGTTGAACATCCTTCACACCACGAGGGGGTCCCCAACTACATAAGGCCTCCACCTTACGTGGGTCCATGGTGATGCCTTTGGGAGAGATGATGTGCCCAAGGAACTCAATGGAAGTCTGGAAGAAGAAACATTTCTCCAGCTTCGCATAAAGTTGGTGCTTCCGAAGGCGTTGCAAGACCAGACGAAACCCGGAACAGATCAGAATATTGCCCAGGTACACCACCACGAACCGATCTAACATATCCCGAAACACATCATTCATCGGGTGCTGGAAGACTGCGGGGGCATTGGTCAACCCAAACGGCATCACAGTGTACTCAAAATGGCTGTATCGGGTGCCAAATGCCGTCTTCCATTCGTCCCCCTCTCGCATCTGCACCAAGCTGTAGGCCCCTCGAAGATCGAGCTTGGTGAAGATAGTGGCCTCCCGCAACCTCTCCAACAACTCTGGAATGAGCGGCAAGGGGTAGCTATTCCGCACCGTGATGGCGTTTAGCTGGTGGTAATCACAGCACAAGCAAGTCTCCCGTCTTCTTCTTGACAAAGAGGACTGGGGCTGAGAGAGGGAACGACGAAGGCTGGATGAACCCTCTGGCCAAGTTTCAGTTTTGTGAAAGTCTGACTCACAGACGAACACAATACAGAAGCCTGATAATGGCAGATGAGATTCTGCCGAAACGTTGCTACAACTTTAAAAGCACAACTACAATGACGTGGGAAAATACCCGAACAAAGCTGAATATCATACATGTAAGTACCCGCGAAAACTTAAGAAAACATATACGTGCCGAATAAGCGGGCTTAAAAAACCTGGGCTGCGATAGCCGGGGGCGCCTGGTCAAAATAAAAAATGGAAGCACTTCATAAAGGTGTTCACAACCCAAGAGGGGGGGTCCGCCCGGGGCCGGGCGCGGAGAGGAGGGGGGGGCGGGCCGGCGGCCCTGGTGCCCCCAAGGGACGGCGGGCGCGGCGGCCCCCCCTGGGGAGCGGGCTCAGGAACGGGGGCCCCTTGGTGCCCCTTCCGGAAGGGGGCCCGCCGCCCCCCCCCCCCCCCAAGCCGGCCCCTGGCCCAGGCCCCCCTCGGGGCCCGCCGCCTGCGGGGGTGGCCCTGCGGGCCCCCGCGCGGCTCCCCTGGGGGGAAAGGTCCCCGCTCCCCTGGCCCGCGCGGCGGGTGGCGGTGGGGGGGCCAGGCCCCCCTGGCGCCCTCCCCTGCGGCGGCGGCGCCGCCCCGGCCTGGGCGGCGCCGGCGCCGCCGGGCCGGGCCCAAGAAGCGGGCGGCGCCTGAGCGGGCAAGCGCCAGCAGCCCCCCTCGGGAAAGCCCCCCAACCAGCCGGCGCCCCGGTCCGAACAAAAGGCGAAGGGGAGAGCGCCAGCCGGGAGGCCCGAAGGGCCGGCGCCTGCTCGGGCGCGCTGGCGCAGAACAGGGGGGCGGGTGGAGGCGGAGAGGGAGCCACCTCGGCTCGCGGTCGGCCGGCCTAGAGCCAGGGCCGCGCTTGCTCGGGAAAGCCCCCTAGGGCTGGGTGGGCGTGGGTGGGTGGGTGGTGGGGAGGGGCGTTAGAGGCTCGCTCCCCGCCCGAGCTCCGGCGCCCCCTCCCCTCTCCCCCCCCCCCCTTTTGGGGATTCCTGGCCCGAGGGCCCCAAAAACAGAAAAAAAAAAACACCTCTGGCTTTCGCGTCCCCATGCTAAGTGCAAGGACCGGAGCAGGGGCGCCGCAGCCGGTCCCCTAGGGTGCTCGGGCCGGGGGGTTGCCAATGCCCCCCCTGGGGGTATACTAGTATATTGTATTCAGCTTTGTTCGGGTATTTCCCCACGTCATTATAGTTGTGCTTCTAAAGTTGTAGCAGAATCTCATCTGCCATCATCAGGCTTCTGTATTGTGTTTGTCTGTGAGTCAGACTTTCACAGCCGTTTCAGTTTTAAATTTGGGGCTAGCCTACTTCTGTACCAGAATGGTTTTTTCTTCATCCTGATTGGTTGGGAGTCTTGGTCTGTGTTTATTGGTCTTGGAGTTTGCTGTGTTCTGCTTGATTGGTGTTTCTAATATCTTCTGTCTGTTTTGTGGCTTTGTCTTGATTGGCTGGCACCATTGTGTTCTGCCGAAATGTTGCTACAACTTTAAAAGCACAACTATAATGATGTGGGAAAATACCCGAACAAAGCTGAATACCATACATGTAAGTACCCGCAAAACTGAACAAAGCTGAATACCATACATGTAAGTACCATAAAAATATATATATATATATATATATAAAATATATTCTTCATATTTTTTCTTTTCCATTATGAGAAACTGGTTATTTATTTAACTGGTTATTTATTTACGAAACTCCTATCTCACTCCCAGAATTGCAATTTCCAGTGACATTTTTCATTTTTAATTCTTCCTTTCCTATCCTTCTCCATTTCACCACCAGGTTTTTTTATTATGTTTTCAATTTTCCCAAAGGACAAGGTTCCAAAGGAAATAGAACATGAATACATACAAATGTATCAGCACAAATACAATCTCATTATGGACCCATCTAATTCCATGCCAGTTATATTGAAAGCAGTGGCAGCTAGAAGAGCAGTACATCCAGATTATTAAATGTAACAAGTATTCAAACTCGTCTTTGACATCCGTCAAGTGATTATTTTTAAAAAATGCATTAGAGTGCTGTACAGTATGTTCCTTCAATTTATGCTGTATTAGTTGTTGCTGATGCTTGTTTCAGTGAATGGATTCTCTTTTAATGGCTGATTTAGTTGTGTAAGTGCACTATTTCAAATGACATAGAAAGAAAGGGCCAAATTGCCTTTCTAGTTAGAGACATTTAAAAAGAAAACTCCATAGTAGAGATACTGTGAGTTATACTGACATAATGGAAATCAGGATTAGTCCTAAAGAGTATGTGTAGGTGTTGATAGCATCAGTATCAAATTGAGAAGTGCTAATTTCTTTCTTTTAAATTTACTGAAAAGAGAGATGTAAGTGATTGGAGCAGTCTCATTTTGTATTTAAAGTAATATTATTCTAACTTGCCTTTTGCTTCATAAATATTGGCAAAAACACCGAGTTCTTGATCAACTTGTTCAGTGGTGGGATTAAAAATTTTTTTTACTACTGGTTCTGTGGACATAGCTTGGTGGCCATGGTGTGGCTTGGTGAGTGTGGCAGAGGAAGGATACTGTAGAATCTCCATCCCCACTCCTGGGGGAAGGTTACTGCAAAATCCCCATTCCCTTCCCACCCCACTAACCTGCTTTCCAGCTCCGTTCTCCTGTGCAGGGCAAGAAAAGAAGATCCAGCCGATCAGCTGGGACTTGGGAGGCAGAGAATAGATGAGGCCAGGGCCAGTCAGAGGTGGTATTTGCCAGTTCTCCGAATTACTCAAAATTTCCGCCACCAGTTCTCCTCAACTGGTTAGAACCTGCTGAATACCACCTCTGAACTTGTTGGATACTGGCAACCCATCCCCTAAAATGCCTATTGTTTTCAACAAGAGGAAACTTAGCTTACAATACATGAATTTAACTAGAAGAAACCTCTAATGCAACATATGGAAGAGACCTAAACTTTGTGATAATATAGCTGACATATGTATATTAACTCTATCAACATGTTAAAATCCTATTTGTGCTTAACGTTCATTCAAATAACTTACTGTTATGTCAGCAGATTGTTCACTATAATCTTCTTGTTTAGTGACATTTGAAAAGGAACGGAGAGCTCCTGTTAAGCGAGGAAGGGCCATTTATTATCCATTCAGTGATCCGTATGAAGGTACATTAAATTCATTTCCAATTTGTGAAGTCCTGAAAATGAACAAGATAAAATTAAAGTTTGGGTAATGGCTTAAAAACTTTTAAGGGCAAAACAGAACAATTATTTGAATGACTCCAATACTAATATTTGTAGGCTTTTCTGTAAGTAGGCATCCAAACAACAATATTCTCTATTTTCAAAGCTCACAGTATAGCTTTACCAGCTCAAACAAACAGAAACAAACTGGGGGAAACACCCTGTAATGAAGCAGCTTATTTTTTTCTCTCTCCACAATATGTAAATTTAAATAGTCAGCAGGACTGATAAATTGAATGTTTTCCCTTTTCGGGCAACTTTAAATATACTGCATCTGATACACTTCTATTTGATAACTCTTGAATTAATTGCTAGTAAAGCTGATTCCTGTATATTCCTTCATTACAATATTTCTCAAATTTCATAATGCGAGTTTAAGAGGTTTTATTATAGCCTTTCCATCTTTCTAGAACCTCATTTATTCAATTAAATTTCTTCCCTGATTACTCTTGACTATTCGTACCTTAGCTGTCAATTGCCCTGCACGGTTTCTGACTTTCTTACAAACATCTCTAGTTTTAATTTCCTTTTTCCTATTATTTTCTTCTACTTGTTGAAATCTGTGGCTGAGGTATCTTCCTTATTCATTATTGCTTGGTAATGAAACCCTGCATTCAATTGCCACTTTCTGCTGGCTTTAGACTTTCACCAATTGTTTTTCTTTGGTTGGGGTTTGATTGATAACATGGGCATTGCAGTTCTGTTTCAGTGTCTCTTCTCATAACTTTCCTCATATTTTATGTCATATAACTTATATGTTCTGAATATGTTCCTTATAGTTGGCTAATATTCTGATTGTGTATTTTCTAGGTAAAATCATGCTGGACCAGGGCTGTCAAACTTGCAGCCCATGGGCCAGATGTGTCACACTCTGGCCATGCCCATGCCCAGTTTAGCAAAGAGGGAAAAGTCGCAATATGTCACATGATGCTGCCATGACGATGCAACTTTGACACCCCTGCACTAGACCATTTGATCCAATAATTTATGCTTGGAATCACAATCTATAACTACCGAACTGACATATACGAAAACATTGTTAATCTTTGGATTGTTATATAACAAGTGTAGGGACATTGTCTAAGTTCATACTTATTTATAAGTTTTTCAGAAGAAACTATCCCTATTGATAGCGCACTAACATTCACATTTCAGAAGTATAATTAATGATATCACAGTCTATAATTGTTTCATCCCCCTTCTATTAAAAAAAAAACAGATAGGAAGAATAGCTTTTCATGTTCTGGTAGAGATGTTTCCAAAGACTGACATCATAAATTACTCATCACCTCCTGCAATGATTGATAGCAGCTTAAAGGAATATAACCCTTTTTAAAAAATGATCCATTATTCTTTCAGGTAAAAACAAAAATAGAGCTGGAGAGGAAAAACAACGAATCAATGCAAATTCAGAAAACTACATTAGGCAAAATGGAATTGAGGCTCAGGAGTGCATACTGCACCTTTCCTTTGATACAAAGTTTTTATTTCTTCCTAGTTTGCTAGGAGTTAAGTTGTAATGTGTTATGAGAGTTAATTTTGGCTTAACCACAGTATGAATTCATTCCTTTTTAATATGTTATGCTACATGACTTTTGTTTGAACCCAACCATGATTCAATGAGCCATTATTAAAAAATTCATAGTTTAACAAAATGCGGCTGTAATATGTGAGAAATACATTATATTTACATCTTACTCTTTAGTGCCCTCAGATTAAACAGTTACTATCTTATTTGTTTTATGAGGTTATTCTATAATGTTCAAAACATAGACAAGTTTATCACATCCTTTTATCTACTGGACTATCTTTCCTGTTTTTCTGTCCAAGTAGTAAGATCTGGAAGACATGGTAACTCCAGGCTCCAGCTTTCCAGTAGCTGGGTTATTCAGCATACTCCAGCAACCCTTATGGGCCCTACCTTCTTTGGCTTCCATAAAGCCATTAAAACCTGGCTTACCCTTATTCATCCTGAGGTATAATGAAGTGTCTCTTGCCCAATGTTAATTTGACAAGGGAGATTGTGTTTGTTGTTATCCTCCCCAATGTGTTCCACGTACTCTTTGGAGATTCTTTTGTTTGCTTTTACTTGGAATTTTTTTGAAGTTTAGTTCTATTGCATCTAGAGTCATTTTATAGTAGAGGCAGCATACAAATCGACAAAAAAAAAATGCTTACATTAACTAATCAGTTATGATTAATGATGAAATAAAGACTTTATGCTAGGCAAAAAAGAAGAAATGTGCATTCTCAGTTTATTGTGCTGGCTTCAGGAATTCATACTTTTATTTCCAGCAGGCCAACGATGAAAAGAAAACTTTAATTATTAGAAATAGTAAAATTTAGCTCGTATATTTTGCTAATTAGAAACCAATGCATCACATTATATCTTAGCACATGAATCTAAAAGGTGACTTTATCTGCATAAATATCTATTTTAGTAAGACTTTACTGTATTACAAACAACAAACATGCTTAAATCTATGCAAAAATTAGAGGAACAAGGTATAAAGATGAATTGGTTTTCATATGCACAAATACATTCAAGGTATGATAAAGATTCTAAAACAGGTTTCTATGATAAACTGACTAATTTAGATAAGATTTTGACAGGCACTGATGAAAAGGTGATTAAAAAATTGTATGGATATTTATTAGAAATTAAACTAGAAGAAGAACAAGTTAAAGAAACAATGATTGCTTGGGGGAGGAATTTTGGATATAGGATTGATCTAGAGAAATGGCAAAAATTGTGGTCTCAAAATTATAAAATGACAATGTCAACAGCATATAAAGAAAATTTGTATAAGATGTTTTACAGGTGGCATTTTCCCCCAACAAGAATAGCAAGAATGTTCAAGAACAAATCTGAAAAATGTTGGAAATGTCATCAGACACCTGGCTCATATTACCATATGTGGTGGACTTATGCGGATGCCAAAAAATATTGGACTAAAATCCACACATGGTTGGAAAAAATGACAAAAAAGCATATAGACTTGAAACCAAAGATATTTTTATTGGGAATTTTACCTGAAATATATAGTAAAGAATTGAAATATCTGATTGTAAATGTATTAACAGCAGCTAGGATTGTATTTGCCCAAAACTGGAAAAATGAGAAAATACCATCGCAGGAGGAAATTATTAAGAAAATATTGGAATGTGCTGAAATGAGTAGATTGACATTTGAAATCAGAGAACAAGAGGATAAACAATTTTATAAAATTTGGGATCTATTCTATCAATGGTTAGACAATAAAACACAGGAATGAAATATGTAGATTTTTAGAAAATAATGAATATATAAAGATGTATTTTTTTATTATATCTACAAAATGATTGTAGGATAGATTTGAGATGATAATATGAACTGTCATAAAACAAATTAAGGAAAATATGAATTATCTCGTAAAACATGAATAGTATAGTCAAATGATTGATTAACAATGATATTAATGTACTTAATATTTGATTGACAGTATGAGAATATATACAATGTAATTGTAATTGAAGACTACGAAGTAGAATCACAAAACAATTTGTAAACCAACAGACATACTGTATGTATGTATATGGAAGATGGCTTGATGTTTTTATGTTTTGTTTGTCTATGTTCGTCTTAAAAAACAATAAAATTTATTTAAAAAAACCATGCCATATGATGTTGATTTTATTCTTTTCACTTTAAACAAATGCTTACAGCAATGATGCAGCAAGTTATTCATAATTATAAGCTGATACAGTTTAAACATGATTTAAACATGCTATTAATCCTAATACCAGTACTAGTAAGCAATTTCCAAAAATGTATTGTAATGTCTAGATATAAGGGTATAATGGTTATATCAAATAAAAATATTATTTTTTTAAAAATACCATGGTCAAAGAGAGATTTTGCTTTCCTAAAATTTACCACGATCTAGAATGCTGAACAAGAGGATTGTTTTTATTACAGTAATTTAATACAATAGGCTACAACTCTACAGACCTTTAGCTGGGTAATTAAGACCTGGGTGTTCACGGGGTCTTTGATGCCAGATTGAGCTGAGTCCCCTGTGGGTGAATTGCGGAAATTTACAGTTCTGTTTGTGATTTTAGGGTTTAGCATGTTTTAATGAGTTATGCCATCTTGAATTAACTATGTTTTCTTTTTTGTCTTTTTGTACGCCACCCACAGTCACATAGTTTAGTTGTGTGGACATATAAATATGTGAATAAATGAAATAAATGATTAAAGCCAACATAAACATCATTGAACAATGGCTTAAACAGGACACAAATTAACTTGGTCTCTCTTCTTCTCTCAAGAAAATAATCTACTAAGTTAATGGTGACAGAATTTTTCTTGGAATTTCACAGCATAAAGTCACTGTCTTACAGATGATGACATATAGATGAAAACTGAAAATTGCCCCACTAAATTTACTTTGCCCTGTAACTTTTTCCAATAGCCCACAGCACTACTTATAGCCAACTGAGGGTTACAGAAACCTTAGATACTGATGCAGAGGAAAAGTTGTTTTAAACCACCTATTAAAATATTTAAATAAAATATGCTGGTTTGAAAATTGATTTTTGGCTATGACAGATTAACACAGCTGTCCTCCCAGCTGTAGACTGCTTATGTGAATAAATAAGTGACTCTGTTTTAAACACTTGCCTAGATGCATTCAGGGAGATTTAGACCTCTTTCTGCTGCATCCAGGTATAAGGTCCACAGGAAAACTAAGACTATATTTGAGATAGGGTGTAATAACAGAATCCTGCAAGCCTGATTGTGCTTGACCAACCCTCCTCTTATATCCCAGTGAATCAGACAGATGTTTACCTAAGCCACTTCCAAATATGTGTGTTTGTGTGACAGAGAGATAATATATATATCACACACACACACACACACACACACACAGTATCTCACAGAAGTGAGTACACCCCCCTCACATTTTGTAAATATTTAAGTATATCTTTTCATGCAACAACACTGAAGAAATGACACTTGGCTACAATGTAAAATAGTGAGTATACAGCTTGTATAAAAGTGTACTGTCCCCTCAAAATAACACAACACACAGCCATTAATGTCTAAACTGCTGGCAACAAAAGTGAATACACACCTAAGTAATAATGTCCAAATTGGGCCTAAGTATCCGTTTTCCCTCCCTGATGGCATGTGATTTGTTAGTGTTACAAGGTCTCAGAGATGAAGGGGGAGCAGGTGTGCTAAATTTGGTGTTATTGCTCTCACTCTCTCATGCTGTCACTGGAAGTTTAACATGGCACCTCATGGCAATGAATTCTCTGAGGATCTGAAAAAATGAATTGTTGCTCTGCATAAAGATGGCCTAGGCTATAATAAGACTGCGAAGACGCTGAAACTGAGCTGCAGCCCGGTGGCCAAGACCATACAGCGGTTTAACAGGACAGGTTCCACTCAGAACAGGCCTCACCATAGTCAACCAAAGAAGTTGAGTGCTTGTGCTCAGTGTCATATCCAGAGGTTGGCTTTGGGAAATAGACATATGAGTGCTGCCAACTTTGCTTCAGAGGTTAAAGGGGTGAGGGGTCAGCCTATCAGTGCTCAGACTATATGCCACATCCTGCATCAAATTGGTCTGCAGGGCTGTTGTCCCAGGAGGAAGCCTCTTCTAAAGATGATGCTCAAGAAAGCCCACAAACAGTTTGCTGCAGACAAGCAAACTTAAGGACATGGATTTCTGGAACCATGTCCTGTGGTCCGATGAGACCAAGATAAACTTATTTAGTTCAAATGGTGTCAAGTGTGTGTGGCAGCAACCAGATGAGGAGTACAAAGACAACAGTCAAGCATGGTGGTGGAAATGTCATGGTCTGGGGCTGCATGAGTGCCACCGGCACTGTGGAGCTACAGTTCATTGAGGGAACCATGAATGCCAACATATGCTGTGACATACTGAAGCAGAGCATGATACCCTCCCTTCGGAGACTGGGTCGCAGGTCAGTATTCCAACATGGTAACGACCCCAAACACACCTCCAAAACGACCACTGCCTTCACTGCCTTGCTAAAGAAGCTGAGGGTAAAGGTGATGGACTGGCCAAGCATGTCTCCAGACCCAAACACTACTGAGCATCTGTGGGGCATCCTGAAACAGAAGGTGGAGGTTTGCAAGGTTTCTAACATCCATCAGCTCCATGACGTCATCATGGAGAAGTGGAAGAAAACTCCAGTGGCAACCTGTGAAGCTCTGGTGAACTCTATGCCCAAGAGGGTTAAGGCAGTGCCGGAAAATAATGGTGGCCACACAAAATATTGACACTTTTGGGCTCCATTGGGACATTATCACTTAGGGGTATGCTCACTTTTGTTGCCAGCAGTTTAGACATTAATGGCTGTGTGTTGTGTTATTTTGAGGGGACAGCACATTTACACTGTTATACAAGCTGTATACTCACTACTTTACATTGTAGCCAAGTGTCATTTCTTCAGTATTGCCACATGAAAAGATATACTTAAATATTTACAAAATGTGAGGGGGTGTACTCACTTGTGATCTTGAGGGAAATAGGCAAAGTTCATTATATAAACAATATATATATATATAAACAATATATATAAACAATATATATATATAAACAATATATATATATATATATATATATATATATATATATATATATATATATATATATATATATATATATATAAACATATATATATAAACATATATATATATAAACAATATATATAATCCTTTCAAAAGGATTCAACTTTGCTGTTGCTCCCAAACACATCCCCACAGAAAATATGCGGAGTTGAAACCAGCCTGACCAAAACCAACCCTGATGATGCTAATAGAATCAGACCTGAAATCACCAACATCCTCTGCACTAGCAAACCACCCAAAAGCAACTTATCCAAAGAAGAACAAACTGCACTACGTAACCTGAAAGAAGACACCAGCATAATCATCCTACCAGCAGACAAGGGCAACGCGACAGTGGTTATGAACACATCTGACTACCAAACCAAGTTAACCAACCTACTCCTAGACCCCACATACAAACCCCTAAAGACAGACCCCACCACCTACCTAGAAAAAACCACCAGATCCAAAATAAAAGCCTCCCCCATCAGTGAAGAAATCCAGCAAAGAATCATACCCAGAGAGAAATCTTCCAGATGCCCTAAACTTTATGGTCTCCCCAAGATACACAAAGAAGGAACTCCACTTAGACCAATAGTCAGCTCCATAGGCTCACCTCTACAAAACCTAGCCAAATTTCTCGCCAAACAACTACAGCCCTATGCAGAATCCATCAACTCACATGTAAGAAACTCATTCCAGTTCATCGAGATCATAAAGAAACAAAACTTACAACCCAGCGACCTACTAGTGAGCTTCGATGTCATATCCCTCTTCACCCAAGTGCCAATAAAAGAAGCCTTGACAGCCATCCAAAACAAATACAACCCCCCCAGCACATCCTAGATCTGACCAATCACTGTCTATCCAATACATACTTCACCTACAACGGACAAAAATACAAACAAATAGAAGGAGCACCCATGGGATCACCCCTCTCACCTGTCATCGCAAACCTCTACATGGAACACTTTGAAACACAAGCTCTAGAAAAATATGATCACAAACCCAAACTCTGGCTCAGATACGTAGATGACACCTTCATAATCTGGCCACACGGGAAAGAAAAACTGAACAACTTCCTCACACACCTCAACAGCCTACACCCCAAAATACAATTCACCATGGAAACAGAAGCTAACAATCAACTTCCCTTCCTAGATGTCTTGGTATACAAAAAACCCAATGGCTCCCTAGGACACACCATCTACCAAAAGAAAACACATACAAACCGCTATCTACACGCACTCTCACACCACCACCCAGCACAGATCAATTCCGTAGCTGAGACACTCATCTCCAGAACAAAATGCTTAGCTGATGAACAACACCTAAAAACCGAACTAAACACTCTCACCAACGTACTAACAGCCAATGGATTTCAAAGAAAGAAGATCACCCACCTAATCCAAAAAGAAACCCCAACCAAAATCCAAGACAGAGAACAAGAGAACGGCAAAGCCCTCCTCCCATATATAAAAGGCACTACAGACAAAATCAGCAAGATCCTCCAAAAACACAACATTAAAACAGCATTCTGCACAAACAGAAAAATATCCACCATCCTAAGAAACCCTAAAGACAAAATCGAGTTAGAAAACCAAGGAGTATATGAAATCCCTTGCACTGCCTGCCTCACCACATACATTGGACAAACTAACAGAAGAATAAGTGCACGCGTTGAAGAACATAAGAACTCAATCAAAAAAGAAGAACCAACCTCTTCCCTGGTCCAACACCTCAAAGCCACAGGACATGAGATTGACTTTAAAAATACCAGAACTATCGCCAAAACTGAACACTTCAGCAGCAGAATAATCAGAGAAGCCATAGAGATAGAAAAACGCCCACACAGCATGAATAAAAGAGATGACACCTCCCGCTTACCAGCCATTTGGAAACCCGCCCTCATGAACAGACGAGTACCCAACATGATGAATGACACCAGACCCACACCCACGAGGGCCACACAAGATGCCACCACCAAACTTCCACGTAAAAATCAGACTCACACCCACACAGAAGATGAGACACGACCACAGACCAGAAGCCGCACTGCAGCTGCATCACTACCCACTTCAAACCCATCTGAGCCATACATGAAGCGAACTGACCCCCACCATGAAGATGTGGCACGACCACGAACTCAAAGCCAAACAGCAAGATCCCAGCTCACCAACTCAAATCCCCCAGCAGCTGGTACTAGCCTGAGCACGGCCAAGCCCCCACCTGAACAGAGCACGCCTCCAGCCAATCAGAACACGGCCACCCCCAACCAATCAGAACACAGCCAAGCCTCCAACCAATGAGAACACACCCCCACCCAATCGGAACGCAGCCAAGCCCCCACCCAGTCAAGTCACACCCCCACTGGCAGTTAGAAGGAAGAAGCAGCTGAAAGCTCACATCACTCTGAGAAGCACAGAGCCGAAGAAGCAAGCCTGAAGATGATGAATGAGACTTCATCGAACGCTTGCCTAGATACTTTGAATCTTACGTGGGAGAAAACCCGAATAACCAAAGATCCACATACAAATACCCGCGAGAACCTCAGAAAACACATTCATCTGCCATCATCAGGCTTCTGTATTGCGTTCGTCTGTAAGTCAGACTTTCACAGCCGTTTGACTTACAGACAAACAAAATACAGAAGCCTGATGATGGCAGATGAGATTCTGCTGAAACGTTGCTACAACTTTAAAAGCACAACTATAATGACGTGGGAAAATACCCGAACAAAGCTGAATACCATACATACATACATACGCGCAGGTTTTGGCGTGTTCGGGTCTTTTCCCATGTAAGATTGAGAGTATCTTGGCGATTTTTCGACGAGGTCCCACTCGCCATCTTCAGGCTGGTGCTTTCGGCTTCGTGCTTGTATATACACACACACACACACCACCCTCTTCTTTGCTTATATCAGTTCTTACAACTCAGCAAAATCTCTTACTCCTATTGGACATGGACACCAGCAGGCCTTGCTTCCCTATCAACATAAGCCTCACAGACACACAGGAGGCAGCTGTGATTCTTCCAACCAAGAGCAAAGTCCTTTTCTCATCAGCAGAGCATAAAACTTCCAAGACGCAAATTAGTACCAAGTCAAATTTCTTTAGAAGTGCGGGCAGCTCAGGACACCCTCCCCCTCCCACCCGTGCCCACTCCTTAAAGATGAGGCTGCGCGAGTTCAGTGTACCTTAACATCCCACAATCTTGTCTAAAATCAGGCTAGCAGCGGACTGAGCAATGGAAACGAAACTTAAGAATGCCCAACCGGGGGGGACCCAACAACAACTGGAGCTTCTTTTCTCACTGGCAACGACAGCGATGCCCTTAATGGGGGTGCCAGCACTCACAACACTTATTCGTGTGATAGGTAAAACGTGCCAAGAGGCTCGAACCATCCCTCGGTTTTGGTCATAGAGAAGATCGGAAAGCGTTGGAGACCAGGAAAGAAGGGCACCGAATGAACCCGCTCCACTTGCCTGCACAGCTTTCGCCTCGACCTACCACTCCGGCTGCTCCTCCCAAGGGCTGTACTTGCCTTCACGCTATTTCGACTCAGCCGCTTCCGGGTTTCTCTCCAAGCGCAGGCGCGGCCCAGTCCTTCCGCTGCTTTTTTGCCGGCTGAGCCGAGCGGGCGGGGCTGCCGCCCTTACTGAGCGCTCGGCAGCCCAGGGAACGCTCCCGGCGCGCGTGAACGCAACGTGGGTGGAGCGCGGCGCCGCCCCGCCCTCTTGAAGAATCTGCGACTTTCTCTTTCGTTTCCTCCCAACTTGGGAAAGGCGCACGTCATCATCGGCTGGATGAAGGCTGAGAGAGCGGCGGCTCGCTGGTTGACAGAAAGACTTCCGGTTTGCATTGGAACCGCCCCCCCCCGCTCTTACCCCGCACGTTCCTTGAGGGCTAAAATTAGCTCTCTGCCTCTATATCCAGAAGAGCAAAGAAATCAAATTCAGCCAAACTTGGAGGGTTGAATCAAACGGCAGCAATCAAAAACTTCATTCAGTGATTTGTTCCCAGCAGTTCGATGTCCATGGAGATTCTCAGTGATCAAGGTCATTCATTCATGAATGAATGAATACTTTATTGGCCAAGTGTGATAAGACACACAAGGAATTTGTCTTGGTGCATATGCTCTCGGTGTACATAAAAGAAAAAGATACACTCGTCAAGGGGTCATGGTTGTTCTCAAAGTGTTTTTTCAAGAGGCAACTGGACTTTTTGGTTTTTCTTGGAAGACGTTTCGCTTCACATCCAAGAAGCTTCTTCAGAAGAAGCTCAGAGCTGAAGAAGCTTCTTGAATGTGAAGTGAAACGTCTTCCAAGAAAAACCAGAAAATCCAGTTGCCTCTTGAGAAAGATTCCCAGTAGTTCTTATTTGGTTTGCGCTTCTATGCTTCTTTCCCTGCTAATACTTAACACTGCTAACTTGAATCAAGATTTGACTACACTCGCTTCAGCTTATCAGTGATGTTCTGAGGTTAAACCCTGTGAATCCATTTATTGAATTGGCAACTCGATTGCCTTCAGGCAAGAAGACACTCAAAGCTTAAAATCATCTGTGATTTATTTTATATGGGGCTTGCTTTGTAGACAAGGCAGTGACTTGATGGGGCTCTCAAAAGCTGCCTGACATTACAAGGTTTTACAATACAGGTAATCCTTCAGATACGACAGGTCACTTACTGTATGTTCAAAATTACAACAATGCCCTAAAATTACATATGACCCTGTTTCAAAGTTATGACATTTGCACTCCTCCTGTGGTCATTGACCCTATGACTGATCACAGGAATACTGCATCAACCCCCTTGTCTCTCTCTTACCCCATCCCACCCTTTTAGTATGCTGCAGTGCTTGGGTCAGCTTCTCACACACCCATCTCCCTCCATGTTTACCTTTTGAAGCTCTCTGGACCTCATGTTGGGAAAAGAGGACAGACCATGTGTGCCTGGGCTGCGCAGCAGCAACCTGAGCATGGCCATTTTTGTGCTGCTGCTTGTGGGAGGTGAGGGGCACATGACATGGATTTTGTAATTTGTTAACTAACATAGTTACTTTGTATTTTAATCTGATTTATTTTCTTTCTTTTAAAATGATGTTCAGGTTTATTAGCTTTGAACATTTCTAAACTGACAGACAAGCTGGAGACTAGCTCCAGATAAGAGAAAGTTTGTTAGTACAAATTGCGGTCTGGTTTATCTCTTTTGTGAACCGTTTCCCTTACAATTTATGCCCCTTCTGATGTCAGACCTCATTTTAATGAATATCCCATGATATTAGAGGATGCAACTATGTAACATGTTTGATTACATGTAACTGATTTCCTATGCAAAGGGGAGATTACTTTTATCCTATCCAATCAACTTTCCTCTTTCATTGTTTTTTGCTATGCTAACTATAAAAGAGAATGTAAACTAAGGACCTGGCTTCTCTTTTTGAATGAGAGGAATCACTTTTATCAGAATATTCTGATGAATTGTATTACAATGATCTTCCTCTTTTGGTTTATCTCATTGGATAATTAACCTTCAGCAGGGATAAAACGGCAGTTGCCAGACAAACTGCTAGTGTGTACAATGCTGCAGAAATACTTGTTGCAGAATACCTTATGCCACCACATTTGAAATTCTAGACCTAGAAAACCTTCGCCACCTTCGGTCCGATCTAAGTATAGTATATAAAATCATACATTGCAATGTCCTACCTGTCAATTAATACTTCAGCTTTAACCATAATAATACAAGAGCAAACAATGGATACAAAGTCAAGGTTAATCGCACCAAACTTGATTGCAGGAAATACGACTTCAGCAAAAGAGTGGTCAATGTCTGGAATACTCTACCTGACTCTGTGGTTTCTTCCCCAAACCCCAAAAACTTTAACCTTAGACTGTCTACTATTGACCTCACCCCTTTCCTAAGAGGTCTGTAGGGGGTGTGCATAAGTGCACCAACGTGCCTACTGTCCCTGTCCTATTGTTTCTTTTTTATTTTTCTTATATGTATCAATTTCATGTATCCATAACTATGTTTATACTTATACCTGTTATCTTATAATTGCTTGACAAAATAAATAAATAAAATAAATAAATCTGAATGCTGCAAAAAGCTTTGGCAGTGTTAGGCAGATCTCGTTAAGGTAGCAAAACAAAGTTTGTCCACAAATTGCATGGGGGCGATCGGGAAGCAGCCATCATTTTGTGGGTGGAAGAAAAAGGTGGCTGCTTCCAGGTGACCACTGGTGAGCCCGAGAACAAACTGCTTCATTTTGCTACCTTAATGAGGTCTGCGGTGATACCAAAATTTGGCTGCTGGAAATATGGCAGCTGCTTCCAGACTCTCGGCATATGGCTCTGCAATAACGCAATTCATTCTAACCATCTCGGAAAGCCTCAGAGCTCTTCAAAAGGTAAGTGAGTAGGAAGGTGTTTGGCCTAGTGGGGTTGGAATCGGGCTACGGCCTGGGGGAACTTGGGAGTGGGAAAAGGCCTGTGGGGACCCAAGGGATGGGAAGCAACAGGCTCCATTATGGTCACTAATTTGAGATATAAAGTTCTTTATGGAGTGCGTGAGGGTTAGGATTTTTTTGAAGGTCAGGACCCAAGTTAAGGAATTGTCTTGTTGATGAGGTTATGAGGCTCTGGCAATATGCTTTGAACAAATAGGCAGATGTTTAATATTAAGCTTTTAATATATAATTGTTTGACTTTGTTAGGTTTTTCTTTAAAAGAACATATGGTTATTTCTTAAAATTGTCTGCAATTCTGGAGCACTAAATAATAATATTGAAAGACTACCCAATTTACACACACACACACACACACACACACACACACACACACCACATATTTTCAACTTTGAACAATGTTCAATGAATAAAAGAACGATTAATGTATTTGAGAATGACTTAACATTCCCTGCATTTTTAGAATCCCACTGATGTTATACCAAAATGTTTAAACCAAAATTAAATGTTCATTGGCTACTTGAGGCAAAGGCTCCATTGGAGGGTGGGCCCTGGCCACTGTCTTTTGATGGATACAGTGATGTTGGAAATGTCATGAGTCTCTCAGTATTTTATCCTAATCTCTCCAGGACTCAACAGTCAATCTCCAACATTGTCTATAAATTCATAAAGCAGGCTTTGGCTGGTGTAATGGTGTATGTAGAGCATGTAGTCCCTTGGTGTTTGGACTCTCAACCCAGGGCCATGTTTTAAGAATCCCTTGATCCTTATAGGATTGAGCAAAAAATAAATACTAACATGGCTTTATATACAGTATCTCATTAGGTTAGAATAATTAAGCTTTTTGATAATGATTAAATTATCAAATATAGTGGAATAGGACTTTCTCCCATTTCCTTCCTTGAAATTGTTTTGAAACAACTCTATTTTATAAATCATAATACTATAAGTTATCCCTCTGATTCTTCCCACATGTTTACCTAATTTGATCTTGACCAGTGTCTTCTCCTTGTTTTCTTAGATGGATTTTACATAATTTGAAACTACATTTCTCACAACTTTTTTTCTTCAATTTTTACAGTTTTGAATGCCATCTTAGTCTTGATGCTCTGTTGGGTGACAGAATGCTATCCAAACTTTTGAATCTCCATAAAATTAAATTATCATAAAGCCATCATAAAATCTAACCCATAGCAGAAATATATGTAACAAAGGTAGCTGTCTTAGGAAGGGTAAAGCAAGCAAATAAATCTCATTGCCCAATTTTTTCTTTCATGGGTTACATTTATTAGAATTTAGTATCATAGTCTATTATTGCTTGACATGACTCAGTTGGCACCACTATGATTACCCTACACTTTCTCCTGTGTTTATGTGTATATATGTGTTTTTACAGTATAGATTGTTTGAAAAATACTGAAAAGGCTTGTATCTTTCTCTTAGTCTAGAATACCTGTATATAGGTAGTCCCTGGGTTACAAGTGTATCTGCCCCTCAGAAAAAGAATAAATGAGTTAAATCTTAACTCATATTCAACTATCCTACTCACAAGATTTTTGGGGTGCTTTTGAATCAATATTGGATTGATTCCTGAAATTTTCTTGGCAAGGTTTTCCAGAAGTGGTTTGCCACTGCCTCCTTGTTAGAGCTGAGAGAGAATGATTGACCCAAGGTCTCCCAACTGGCTTCTTGCTTAAAGGGGGACTAGACTCACAACCACCCAGTTTCTAAGCCAGTACTCTAACCCAGGGGTCTCCAACCTTGACAACTTTAAGCCTGGAGGACTTCAACTCCCAGAATTCCCCAGCCAACTTTGAAGTCCTCCAGGCTTAAAGTTGCCATCGTTGGAGATCTCCGCTCTAAGCCAACACGGGCTATCCCACAAGTACATTTACCTAAACTAAATTCTGAGTTAAACATTAGAAAGAAGATTGATATCTGACCAATTGCTTTAGAATCAGATTATTAGATTGCTCCTGATAAGTTTTTATTCTTAGAAGCTGTTTCAATGACACTAGCAGTGCTTCTAATCAGACACATTAGAAGTGTTAGTACTGAAATGTACAATAAATTATTGAGGGCTCAATACTATACTGCAGTTCTAGTAAAACAAGCAGAGGCACCTTTGATACAATTTATTATCCATCTGAAGAGCAAATGGCCATTTCCTTTTTCATTATTTTGTATTGTGGTAAGAACAATTTAAAATTAGCACTGATTTGCTCTTCATCCTAATAAAAAGAAGTACAGCTTTCCCTTAAACACTCCAGTGTATGCAAACTGAAAACCAATCCACCAGCTGCTGCCCACTTCTTCTGGGCAGCTTGCCTGCACTTCTAGTATAAGCTAGTGAGGATATTTTGAGCAAGATGGCAGTGTGAGTTGTTTTATAGTAAAACAAAGAAAGAAAGGAAAGAAAAAGGAAGAGAGAGAAAAAAGCTCATTTTTATCAAACTCTACTGCCATACAAACCTGGCAAGCTTTTTTTTTAAAAAAAATCCCACACAGTAAACAACAACAATAACAATAACGTGTTTACCCAATTGGGCAGTTTGGCAGGGAAGGAAAAATCCAATAGAATATAAATACAATTGGTAATAATAGTAATTAGTATATTTATTTATTAAATAGGTAATGCAGTTTATCTATTGTACAATTTATCTATTATGCAATTTATCTGGCATCTTAATTCTCCTACACAGATATTAAAATAGAAATTAAATAAAATTGCATTATGAAACATCCTTATAGTAATAAAATGGTAAAAGCAACATTTTATTCTGTTTTTAATCTGTATATACTGTCCTGAATTGTATATCAATTAAGCAGCTATATAAATTGATTAAATAAGAAATAAAACTATCAAACAATAAAAAAATGTATTTGTCTATATAAAAACACACAATTATGACCACAATTGGGTCCGGAATTTCTATTCCTAAACAAGGCAGTTGATAAGTGAGTCAGACCTGATTTTTATTATCTTTTTGCCACAGTTGTTAAGTAAATCATGTAGTCGTTAAATGAATCTATCCTTTCCCATTGACTGTTGAAAGCCACCTGGGAAGGTCACAAATGGTGATAATTGACCCTGGAATGCCACAATTGTAAATACATATTAATTGCCAAGTGCCTGGATTTTGATCATATGACTGCATGGACTGCAATGGTCATAACTGCAAAAAAGCCATAAGTCACTTTTTTTCAGTGCCACTGTAAATTCAAATGTCATGAAACAAATGGTCTGAAGCAGTGGTGGAATTCAAATAATTTAACAACTGGTTCTCTCCCCTAATGATTTCTTCCAACAGCCAGTTCACCAAACTGCTCAGAAAGTTAACAACCGGTTCTCCCAAAGTCGTGAGAACTGGCTGAATCCCACTACTGATCTGAAGTTTGGGAGTACCTGTATACAAATTGTGAGCTGCTGTTAAACAATTTGCTTGAAACTAAATAAAGAGCATTATTGGACTGTCAGTTTGGTGTACTAGTTCAAGTCACTAGAGTAGAAATCCTAGATTTGGTCAATTAAAAAAAAAAACTACCAACTTATAGTGGGCCAACATGGTAGGTTACACTCCACAACTTCAGTGAAGAGGCCTTCAATGAAGAGGATGGATTCACTGACCATATTAAGCAATAATGTGGCTTTTTTCAATTGGCTAAGCGTGTTCCATTAACCCAGCCAATGAGTTTTTAAAACAATGCTTTACTTCTCAGTGTATTATTTGAACCTTGTCTGTTGCACTTATTCTAGAAATTGAGTTAAAACAAACTAGGGTTTATTTATTTATCTGATTTGTCAATCACTTATAGGATAATAGATATAAGAATAAACATGAGTATGAATACAGGAAATAGGTACGAATAAATGGGGACAATAGGATAGGGACAGTAGGCATGGTTATGCACTTATGCACACCCCTTAATTTATTAATTATCATATAATTAACTTAGTTTAGTGTAATGTGAGAGCCCAATTAAAATTCAATAGTAGGAAACCTGGAATAGTAAGGAAACCTGGAAAGCTGCAAAGTAGATGCTTGAATCAGCATCCAATCTCTGGACCTTCCTAAGCACCACTGGCCTATGGCACTGTTGGAAGAAATATCCATCTGGTTCAGTTCCAAGCTGGGAAGAAACATGGATGTTGATTGGAAAGATGGTTTAATGGTGAAGCAGAAGCACATGTTTGTGATTCTGGTGCAGCTGAACACATTGAGTTGAGAGTGGGGGTCTTTTATACCTTCTCCTGGGCTTTGCACTTGAGCTTCCTGTTCTGGTGCAAGAACATTTATTCTATTAGCTGTTGTCAGACTCCCATGGGGCCCTGTAGGGGTCATGTTTGTCTGAACTAAGAATGGTCTAAGCTAACTTTGGACTGCTGATACAATGCTCTGCTACTAGATGGGTTAATACTATTATGTCCTGGAGGAAGAGGTGGGATTCTATCAGTTCAGACCGGTTTGGGCAAACTGGATGTTAAGTATTCATTTGGTTCATCGAATTGGTATTTTAATCGACTGGCTGGCCCCACCTACCCCTCCCCTCCTCTCTTTACGTGGCCCATTTTTAATGCAGCTAAGTGCAGGGTCCGCACAGAGGCTCTGGGAGGGGGAAAACAGGCCTTCTGGAAGTCCAGAAACGGGCCTGTTTCCGGCTTCCGGAGGGCCTCCAGAGCCCAAGGGAGGCCATTTTCACCCTCCCAGAGGCCTGGGGGAGGCCTCTGGACCCCTGGGAAGGCAAAAAATGGCCTTCCCAGAAGTTCCGGTAGGCCATGCCCACCATGGCCATGCCCACCCAGCAACTGGGCAGCGAACCAGTTGCTGGGATTTTTGACTCCCACCCCTGTCTGGAGGGTCATGTCTTAATCCCATCACCCTGGAGTTGGAGATCTTTTGTCTTATAGCAGTGATGGCTAACCTATGACACGCGTGTCACTCATGACACGCCGAGGCACTTTGACTGACACGCCTGTTGGTGTGGGGAAAACCTGCACATTTAGAGGCTGCCTGTGCTCTGCTCCAATCCCTGCTCCCTGCTTGTTGCGTGAAGGTGTGGTGTCACCGCTGCCACAAGATCTTTGCAGCAGAGAACCAGTTTTAACCACCATAAACTGAGGTTTGTCAGTTTCATTACCTCAGGAACGCTACAGGAGGAAAGGAGATCCATGAGGTTCACAGCCCTGTAAGGTGGCCTTCCGATCCCCACATCCTGCACCTGCAGCCCTGAGACCAGGGAGACGAGTTTCACAGCCCTGTGTGATCACCCCAGCCCAGTCCATCATAAACCAAATTATTGATATTTCTTGAAGTGACACACGACCCGAGGAAGGCTACACTTTTTCCCGATTTTCGACACACCAAGCTGAAAAGGTTAGCCATCACTGTCTTATAGATAGGCTGGCTTTCTTAATGGGCACCAAATATCTGCTGGGGGCAGGGAGTTGCCTTCTATCTTTATAACATGTTTATTCTTTTATCATCCAGGGAAATATAATATTCTGGCTTTTTTAATATTTCCCAAAATATTTCATTCTTCTAGCAGAGGGGTGGGTGCTAACTCTCTACATCACATGGCACTGCTGTTGCTCACTACAGCATCCTTTCACCAGACCCATCCTTGTCATCTGGACCATCTATCAATACATTACAGATAACCATTTTATTTTATTTTTTTCTGTGTCTTTGTCTTTTAAATCTCTTTTTTACTAGCAAAATGTTTTAATACCATGATAGCATGTACCAATTCTACCTAATCCTCTAGTTACGAGGATGCTGTAAGTTGAATTTTAAATATGAATCTGCACATATTTAGAGCAGTTTTGTTTTGTTTTGTTTTGTTTTTTAAGCAGAGCTGGCAAATTGTCTTGTAATTTAGCAGCAACTGCAAAACCAGAAATAGCACTGTGGCAGGGAGTGAGGATATTATTTATGAGCTTCACAACTGAAATAATACTGAAAAGCTGAAGAGATTAAAATAATGTATTAATTAGACTGAGGCTTCACTACATGGCTGTCTATAGGTGGTTTCCCAGAATATAGCAGGTAAAACAGAGATGGACAGCCTGTGTCCCTAAGAATGCCTGCAGGTTTCTGCTTCCTTTCAAAAGGGCCCAGCAAAGAATTAATTTCTGAGAGACAAGCCAAGAGTTTTGTGGCTCAAAATGGAGAGAGAAGAGAGTGTCAAATAATGAGAGATCGATAGGAAATATGTCAGAAACTGGAAAAAGGGATATGCTACGAACAGTATAGATCTCCTTCTATTTGGGGCTGTAACTTCATCCACTTTTGGTCCTTCACTTATGAATCCAAACAGGTTAACTCTAAGGGACTGCTGTCCTTAACTGAGGGTGAGAATCTGAAATCTGTCTGTGAGCTACTTCTTTTGGATTAGAGAATATCCTTAAATTTTGAATAATGTGCCAATTGCCACTTTTCAAACAGCAGAGCCAGCACAAAAGTGTGTGGGGTCAAAAAGGAAAAGAAAATCCAGGTAGAATTCAATTTGAACTAAATATAATTTATTGTATTTGTTCATTTGTTTATTAGATTTATGTGGCTCCCCATTTCAACAGCTGTGGGTGGTTAACAATATAAAAAAGATAAAAACATATACCAAAACACACATGCAGGCAAAATTCCCAGCAGCTGGAAAATATTACAAAAGCAATTACTCAACACAATCAAGAAACAGACTGTCACATACTTGGATCCTGAGCACAATCACAGAACTAAGACTTCAAAACTTTATAGAAGGCCATCATGGATGGGACAAAGTAATCACCAAAATGATTGTATCCCAGAGGGCAGATGCTATGGCAGAAAGGGCCCTGCCCAGCCAGCAGCCAAGACATGGAGCTTGTGCCTCCTGATATGAATTGCTATCAGGTTTTTGATTATTTTTCCTTTATAGAATACTACATCTCAATTTTCAAAATAGCATGCAGAACAAGGAAATGGGTGAGTTTTTGTAGTCATGCTTTAGTATAAAATTAAATTAAAACTTTTTAACTAACCTTCAAAGGATAATTAAAAGACAAATAATTATTTTTAATTTTTTTGCTGTTGTATCTCAGAACAACTACCTGTTCTTTCTTTGCAGGCATATTCCAATTTAATGTCAGCGGTGCATGATCTGAGTTTTGTTACAGTCAGTCACAACATTTTGCAAGCAGCAATGAGGTTATGAACACTGTATTTTTTATTAAGATTTTAAAAATAAATACAGCCTTTTAAAATATCAAGCGGGTGTTAGTTGAGATTTTGTGGATTTAGACAAGCTTAGGAAACTACTTCAGTAAGAAAATGTTTGCCTTGAAAATCTAATAGAAAATTTAATGATGGCTCCCCAAAGCAATTCACTATGAAAAAAAAAACTATTATATGGTGCAATGAGGCTTTCCAGCAATTTTCTGAAAAAAATTAATAAAACGTTTCCCTTTCACTACTCAAACAATATTGGGAACTTCAATTAATTATTTAACAATGCCCCAAAAGAACCTCCTCATTAAGATTGTAACTATCTTTTAAGACCTTTTAGTTGAACACTCCATTACTACACAGGTTTCAGATATACCTTTTTTTTAAAAAAAGTGAGATTACAATTCAGACAGACTTTTTGAATGCGTTTTCCCCAGAATACCAAGACTTTTTTGTTTTAGGAAGCAGATCTTTCCATTCCATCAAAAGAGGCTTTTGGGTCTTCTGAGGTTTGACAAGCTGGGATTCAAAAGGGAAGCTAGGTCCATTTTTTTAAAAAAATATATTAAGATTTAAGCAGGATTTCTTCCCAGATAAATTTGCAAGTTTTCAAATTTGGTCCATTTTACCAGATTGTAAATATTTTAATGCAATGTATGAATTAGGAGCCTAACTGAAACCATACAGTCAACTGAATTTTTGAATCTTGATATCGAAATGTCCATTGAAGATAGCAGTATCATAAATAATATAACATAAATGTAGCTGCATCCTGTGGGGGCTCTTTGCTCTCTAAGGACTTTGATACAACACAGGGTATCAAATCTGTATACAATACTTTGTTGCAACACACATTTTCCCCAATGCCACACTATTGGTCTGCATCAACTCCATTCTTTTAGGACTTTGCAAGATGACGTTGCCAGCAGTGGCTTCTCTGAGTGATGAAGATAGACAGGTCCCATTAAGGACACATGATTTAGTGGAAATGATATATGATTGTCCTATTCATTTGAATGCATCATAAGCTCACCTTTTTCCTCCTCACCCTTGGAACCCAACTAAGTATGATCATGCCCTGGCAATATTTTTTTCCCTCTATCTCCTCCTGACATTATCTTTATGTCTTTCTCAGACCATAAGTGAAAATGGTTTAAATCTATTTCACCATTAAAGTTGTACGTTTCCTTTCTACTGACAGCATCCAAAGAGCCTGCTGAAGATATCACGCCTGTTGTGTATTCCTGCCCATTATCTGTACAGTAGGTGAAATCAGACAGGATTCTTGGCTGTTTCAGATTATGTCCTATCAGATGACAACCTCATTCACCGTCACTCTGTAATTGCCTCCCTAAAGGATCAGACATAGCAGTGCTGTGCTGGTGGTTCTTTTGATTTTTGCAGGAATTCATTTGTTCGTTTCTTCATTTATCCAATTCCTGCGCTACTCAACTCCAGAATCATTCCGGACAGCTTCTGAAGGAAAAAAAAAAAAGATAAAAATGACATTATATATAATTTTTGCTTGGGAGACAAAAAAGAGACAAAAAACCCACCCCACTATTCATTTGTTTTAAATGGGGCAGTCCGTACAGTAACCCAAGGCTTGGGGTAAGAACCAGGTTTTTAAACTTTGCTTACATGTAGGTAGACGAGGGCCATATGGATCTCTATGAAGATGCTGATTTAGAGAAAGTCATGGGAAACAGACAGTCTCTTAGATCATGCAAGTGTTGCTGTGCTTGCACAAACCTTGTTGCAGGCTCTTATGGCCCCATTCACATGAGCCTTGTTGCACCTGCCCCTCCTACAAAATTATCCCCTCTTTCTTCCTCACCCCCCTTCCCCGCTCCAGGCCACCAACCCAGAAAGGTTGTGGAACTCTGATGTACAGCATTAAAGGCATTAACCAGCATCTTGAGTTGCACCTGAAAGCTTACTTATAGATCTATATTGTTTTAAGCACTGGGGTACCTTAGGCAACTTTTATTTATCATGATACAAATATTTACCTGCCACATCCACATGTCTATCCATACAACAGAAGCCTTTTATTATTTTTTTATTTTAATAAAGCATGTTTATTGTAAAGTAAATGGTAAATGGATTCAAGGAATTATTTAATTTTTTTTATCAGCAGTTGAAGCAGTAAAGAAACAAGGCAAACATATGGGTGCTGCCATTTTATATCCCTTAGAGAATATTGGAAGCACTCAACAGCCAATAAATTTGAATGGAGATCTGTGGGAACTGCATAAAAGCATTAAAGTGCTCCGTGAACAGTCTTGTAAAGGTTTTAACTCTATGACCTTTATCAGTTTAATGCAAGACTGAAATGGTATAATGCTGAAATGATGGGACCAATTCTGCCCCCTTTCCCATTACCTCCCAACAGAACATTATCTCCCAACTAGAAGTTGCATTTGTTACTGTTTAAGTGGTGGGGTGAAAAAAAATCATAAATAAAAGTGTTGCTTGGGATTCAGTTCTCTTTGTGACTCACAAAGTTGGTTTCTTTATGGCCGAATGAAGAGGGACACAGGAAGTAGCCTAAAAAATAAAAGACATACTGTTAGATGCAGTCCATTCCTGTCACAGTAATGGTTGTTTCTGCGGCCTGCAGCTGACACATTGAAATGAAAGCAAAGCCATAGGAATCAGCCAAACACTTTGCTTATCACATACTGCTCAAACATAATCAAGATAGCAGCATTTAGCAGTGGCTCAGAACAGATGCAATGAAGGCAAAATAGGGATCAGCAATGAAGCAGCAAATGTCATCCCGGTAAGTTTTCTGTGGATGGCACAAGAATGAGTGCATAAGACTTTAATGGTGGGGAAAGACCCTTAGGTGACCTAGATGTGTAGTGTTGTTTTCAGAGAAGTCTAGAGTGAAGGTTAGAAGGGTCAGAGTACAGCATGACAGCATGATGTTATTAGCTGAGTCACTTTGACAAAAGCACTGAATCCTGCAGATAATATCACAATCAAATAGCTCCCCAATGACAGTAGTATAGTTTATAAATATACCTTAAGAATAGATTGTGTGGGTATAATTATCTGCAATAATAATATAACTATGAATAATAATATTATTCATATAATGGATGGTCATTCTTCATGAAACTCTTCACAGTTTGGCTCTCCCACAGATTTGGCAAGCTGCGTTCAGAAAATTGCCAGAGATAAAATAGATGGATTCACACTGCTAGTGGCAGCAAGAAACCAGTTATTTTCAACCAGACAGCTATCTTATCCCTGGCAAGCAGAATTTCTGAGAGAAAAGGGAAGCTGGGTTTCTTCCTCTTCCTCATAGTCTGTCTAATCATGATACAGAGATAAGGGCTGTAGTGTTTGGGGAAACATAGAAACATAGTATGTATCTGTGCATACGTGTTTTTGTAGTCCTCA
Source organism: Notechis scutatus (assembly GCF_049901735.1). Classification (NCBI taxonomy): domain Eukaryota; kingdom Metazoa; phylum Chordata; class Lepidosauria; order Squamata; family Elapidae; genus Notechis; species Notechis scutatus. The sequence goes on along the minus strand of NC_142009.1, from coordinate 109,500,351 downwards.
TGTTCCCATTAGATAGTGAATATGATGTTGAACTAGAAACATACCTTTCTGTGATTGGATGTTTAACAGAGAAAACAGGTGCATTGGAAAAACAATATTTCAGCCTAAGAGAGAGAAGAAGTGTGAGAAAGAGATTCAGAGCAATTCTGCACCAGTGGTGAAATTCAACCACATTGCACCATCTTGGGAGAGCTGGTAGAGATGATTTGAATCGGTTGACCCCACCCACGCCCGCCTTCTTCCTTTTAGAGACTGAGTCCCACCCAAGCCACACCCACCAAACCATGCCCATAGAGCTGGTAGGGAAAATTTTTGAATTTCACCCGTTTTACAGTATTAATGACTCTACATATGTTGAGCTGGAGAATGAGCAAGAAAAATATTTCAGACCCATGGACAATTTATTATATATAATACACTAAATGTTCAAATTGATTGCCATTTTCTTTTAAACACTTTCTTATTCATTTGACATATGATCTTGACCATTTCTAAATACAGTAACGTTTTATCTAAAAAATAAATTTAATAAAACGTATTGGTGTGATAGAGGGGCTGATTTTAATATAACCTATAGAGCTGGTGTACTGGTTCACACATCAGGCTAGAAACCAGGAGACTATGAGTTCTAGACCTATAGTAGGCACAAAGCCAACTGGGTGACCTATCCCCCTCTCTCTCTGCCCTAGGAAAGAGGCTAGGGCAAACAATTTCTGAAATCTTGCCAAGAAAACTGCAGAGACTAATCCAGGCAGTTGCCAAGAGTCATAAACACACACACACACACACACATTATACATACACATGCATTCATTTTTCTGTCACACAAATTAATTTATGGCCTCATTTCTTGGCCCATTCAAGCAAAGATATTTGACTCATCACTGATCTCCAAGTGCTCTCTGTTTTAATGTGTGTATCAAGTAATTGAAATGAAATTTCTCTCAGCAGATGCTACTGTCACGGAAATTGTGAGAAGCATCCTAAATCAGTATTATTATGTAGGGACAATGCAACTTCCTCAGAAAATATCCAACATTTCTATTGCCCATGATTATGAAGTGATCATACTGTTCATGGAAAACAACAACCGTGCATTTTACTGAGTTTGTATCATTTAAAATCAGCTGTCATTCTTTCCTATGATCTTGTTGCCATGGCTTAATGTCTCCTTTCAAAATAACAGAAAGACTCTAAATGGTTTGTTGGTTTTGGAACTAAACACTCAAAAAAGGTGTTACTGCTGCATGATCATCTGCAAGTCTAATTTGCTTCTCTAGAGATTGTCCTTCATTCTGTATTGCAGAATGTATTGTCCATTCATCCATTAGTATTGCAGAAATAGGAATGAGATACCATATATACATTGCTTAATAGTAACTTACCAATGAAAATTCCTAAACAGGGACTGCTGTGCTTTGCTTGATAGATTATAGGGAGTAGAATGTAACAGCTTCTTTGCATTCTCACAAGATGTTATTGATATCGATAAACCATGTTGTGGCTTGGTTCTTTATTTGGACTTTTTTTCTAGGGTTGATGTTTGGGCTGAGAATATAAAAGTTTTCACAGGCCCTTGTTCTGCTGCCACTTGAGCTAACTTAAGCTCCTGCCTTTCTGCTAGCTAGACCTACAGTTGCTAGTTGTGGCCACCATTGCAAACTTGGTAACTGCCAGAGATCCTAATCATTGTAGGAATTGAAAGCACTCTGAATCTCCATAGATTCTTGTCAGCACCCTGGGCTTTCATATTGCACTGTTGGTACTCTGGATGCATTTTAGCTTCCTGGGTTGAGTATTCCAGAATTCTTACTATTGCCAGTGCCCTGGACCTAATTTTCATTCTGGGCCTAATGAAGATGTTTTCTAGCAGTGGTCCTCTCTGCTAAGTGGTTGATGTGTTTCTGAGTTCTTTCCTGCCATAGCAAAAGCTCTCTGCTTTAGTTCTTCTCCCCTAACATTCCATAGCATGAGGCAAAGTGGCAATGATCAGGTACTTCACTCTGCAATTATCTGTTCCTGATGTCAGGCTATAGAGTAGAATAGAGTAAAATAGCAGTGGTAATAGCACTTAGACTTATATGCTGCTTCACAGTGCTTTTACAACCTTCTCTAGGCAGCTTACAGAGTCAGCATATTGCCCCCAACAATCTGGGTCCTCATTTTCTTATCTCAGAAGGATGGAAAGCTGAGTCAACCTTGAGCCTGTTGAGATTCGATTTGCCAAATTACAGGCAGCTGGCAGCCAGCAGAAGTAGCCTGCAATACTGCATTCTAAACACTGTGCACCCCGACTCTTAATAGTCTAACATCCTGTTTTTTGTTGGGGGCAATATGCTGACTCTGTAAACTGCTTAGAGAGGGCTGTAAAGCACTATGAAGCAGTATATAAGTCTAAGTGCTATTGCTATTGCTATACTACCCACTCTGGCTTCTGTAGCTGAATTGGTAGGTATTATTATAGGTCTATTTGTGCTAGGAGATTTCAATTTCTGTGTCCTAGAGGTGGGATCTAGAATGGGTCAGGAGTAACAGCCAAAATTATAGTGCTGAGCTTATTTATGGTGATTATTGGCACAATGTATATACAGACAATTCTCAAGTTATAACCATTAGTTTTTACAACTGTTTGCATTTACAATGGCTTTGAAATGGATGCTTTACAATGGCTGGTAAAGCAACTTCGATCATCATGAAAGGTTGTCATCCCACCTCCTGCAATCATGTGACCACATTTTGGATGCTTGGCAATCTCTTCTCATTTACAACCTCTTGCCAAATGCCCTATGATCAAATGATTGCCATTTGCAATCTTCTATTCCAGCTTCCCCAGAAGGTCAATGGGAAGTCTGCAAGTGGAGGATTTGAGATCAGTTTTCCCAGTGCACCAAGGGATTTCTTCTCCCCTATGTTCAGGGAATGAAATCCTCACACACATTGGAGGAATAGACCACAAATGATGAGAGGGCATTGACATATTAATATTCAGTGAAATATTAATGCATATGCAGTATCGCATCCAACAACACTGTTTAATAAGTTTTGTGTGCTATTGGGAAAAATGGCTGGGTTAATCACAGACAGCTGTGATATGTTTTCAATGTTCATGTGATATAGAAATCCACATTGACAAGAACAAGCATGATAAGTGGAACAACATCTTGAGGGTTATCTAAGGTTACTTTGATTTTTTAGACTCTATGGATGTAGGCTGGATTCCTGGATACATGAGGCAATCTATTGATCTATTGATTGTCATAATGATACCAATAAGAGAAGGTAATGGAACAAATGAGAAGGATAAAAGTAATACAACTATGTTACATGGGTACAGTAAATATACTTAGACATAAGACAGCAGTGTAGGAATTAGATGTTCAATAGAGTGAATACCTAATCCTAAAGATGCTTTTCAAAAGGCAACTAAACTTTCAGTTCTTCCAGGACTGAAGAAACTTCTTGGATGAGAAGTGAAACATTTTCAAGGAAAAAAACAAGAAAGTCCAGTTGCCTTTTAAAAAGCACTTTCAGAACAATCATGACTTGGATGATTGAGAATCTCCATAGAAGACTAAAACTATATTGTTCATTTTCAGGGATGACCTCTGGTGCTAATGGATCTCCCAATGATATTTGATACAATTGATCCTAGTAACCTCTGAGACTGCTTTCAATAATTGGGAGTTGTATTTTTAGTGTTTTTGTGTTTCAGCTTCTATTTGAATAGACACCTCCAACTGATGGTAATGGGGGATGAGCAATAGAACTTCTGGCCATTCCTGCATGAGGGTTGGTTCTTTGTTCCTTTGTTGTTATCTGCTATGTGAAATTGCTGGATTATGTCTTTTATTAATGTAGGATGAAGTATAATTAATATGTTCTAAATACCAGTTATACTGTATTTACCCTACGCTGGATAAAAGTTACTAGATGAACTTATTCAGCATCTGGAGACAATAAAGAATTAGATGGAAGAAAATGAGCTGAAACTAAATCGTATCAAGATGGAATTCTTCTTGGTCTAGAAGCCATTAGATTTCATACGGGTCCCTAGCCGGAAGGAGCAGGTCCATGACTTAGAGGAAGTCCTGAATTCCAAAAGTGAAGCTTTTGCTTCAGCATCAATTGAGGCCAGCACCAGAATCAGTTACCTACTTCACTTTTCAACTATTTCTTCAGAATTGTAGACCCTAATAAAAGCCCCCCCCCTCCGTGTCTGCATTATTTTGAGCTTGGATGTTTGCAACACTATCATCTGGGGTTGCCATTGAAAATTATCTACAGTTTTAAAGTAGCACAGGATGTATCAGCAAACATATTGACGGATGAAAGCCGCTTCAGCTCTGTTACACCTTTACCATTGAGAATGCATTGGCTACTAGTCTGTTTTGAGTACAAAGTGCTGGGTTTTGACTTATGGCTTGGATCCATATTACCTTCTCTGAACAGTTCCAGAATATTTACAGGCCAAGATATCAACCAAATTAAATGTCAAGATATTCTTGGCTGTAGCTAAACAAGGCCATGCTTCCACTGATTGCATAGCAAGTAGAGACATCTGTAGGATCAAAGGTTTTTGGCAAAAACACAAAAAACAAAAGCATTGTTGTGCCATTGCAATACAAGACATAACCTTTTCATACATCCCTGCATAATCACAGTGCATGTAACCGCAAGGGCAGAACTTGGATTGATACAATGCAATGGTACTTTTATCATTTTTCTTGCTTGACTCTCTGACATCAAGATCATTTGTTGCTATACTTATCGCTTCAAAGTTTTAAAAGATTTTTAAAAGGGCAAGACATTTTCTAAGTTCTTACCATCAGGCTTAAGCATCCTCAGAGCACCAGAACATGCTTTACTTTCTTATTAACAAGCAGACACAAAAGAAACTTTCCATGTCACGATATTTTTTGAAAAAGACCAATATAATTACAGAGAAACATTGTTATAATGAGTAATTTATTTCAATACTGTGACCTTGTTTTTTGTTTTTAGAACACTATGACTAGTCCTGATTTGTTGTCATTCTCTGAGTGCTTAATGGGCATAGAATCCCAATAATAGGTTGGTTGCAATTTGTGTTCACATTATAATTAATTGTTTCATTACTGCCTGTGTCATTATTTTAGTTGTGTGGCATTATTTCTTAGTTTGAATGAATGGAATTGTAATATAGAAATAAAAGAGTGCAGTCAATGAATATTTCAAACTGTCTTCCCTGTATATTTTGGGGTATTTAAAATCAATATCCAAAATGGTTAAGAGATGTGCCCAAATTTCTAGATGTAATTTTCTTTTCTTTTCATTCTTTGAACATTTGTGGATTAAGGCAGTAGGTTTCATGATTTCCTTCCATCTCACTCCACTTGTCAAATAATTTGAGAACTGCAATAGGATTTAAATAACTTTTTAATCTTTGGGTATCCAAAACTCAATAAACAATTTTAAAAATCTTCCATAAAAACAACTGTAGTGGTAGAAACCTACACTGAAGTAAATAATGGGAATAAACTATTACTTTTTTTAATTTTTATTCTTTAAAAACAAAAAATACAAAAATCTCATTTCCATTAACAGTTATTGTATCATTGTATATTCATGTTTCTTATTTTGTGACTATACATTATTTTTATCTTTATCCTTCACCTATTCGTACCATCTCTCCCACGTCACATAGTATTCTCGATCCTCTTTGCCTTTCAGTTCCATAGTGAATTTATCTAGTTCAGCACAGTCCATTATTTTTTGAATCAAAACTTCATCTGGTGGTATTTTATCACTCTTCCAATTTTGTGCTAACACGATTCTTGCTGCAGTTAAGATGTGTACAATAAGGTATCTTTTATCTTTACTCAAATTCCCTTTGATCATACCTAATAAAAACGTTTCGGGTTCCAAATTCAATTTATATTTTGTAATCTCAAAAAGCCATCTCTGTATTTTCTTCCAGTATTTTTTGACCTCTATACATTGCCACCACATATGGAAAAATGTTCCTTTCTTTTGTTTGCGCTTCCAGCATTCTGGTTGCAAGGTTGGATACATTTTCGCCAGTCGTGCCGGTACTAAGTGCCATCTACAAAACATTTTATATTGATTTTCTTTGAATGCCGTCAAAGTCAGCTTCCAGTTCTCCGTCCAAGTCATTTCCCACTCATCCAAATTTATATTATGACCCACATTTCTCGCCCAGGCAATCATTGGTCCCTTAACAATTTCCTCCTCTAGTTCTATCTCCAGTAAATAATTATATGTTTGTTGTTAAGCCTGGATTCCCCAATGGGTGTTAAGGAAAACAAACTAAACAGAATGTGCAGCGAAGTCAGATAGGAAGACAGGTAAATGTGTGAGATAAGTTTTCTAGTTAACACGCAGTAAAAATACAGATACGCTTGTGCTATCAAAAATATAGTTTATTCCATTTAAGAATTATAGCATAGTCAAAATAACGGTCCATTAGTCATATATCAATTTCAGTCAAGTCTTGTCGGGGATACTCTAATTGCAAAGTCCGTGTCGAATAGCCAGTGTCAGTACACATATAATAAATCTGTCCAAAACTTATCTTCTCTCCGTTGAGAAATATCTTCAAAGTAATCCAACACTTCTTCTCCTCCCCGATCCAGCAAGAACGCAGTCTTCAATAAGCCAGCCAGTAATTAGAGATCAGTAGGCCAGAGAGTGCCTTGCTGCTTATATAGTACTTTTACAGCTGCACCCTTAATTACATTCCTTTAGCTTAAAGTCACATTTATCTGACAAACCATGATTCATCATTTTATTATCTTTACCCAAAACAGTTAGGGTAAAACAATGTTATCCCTAACATTTGTGTTATAAATTTTATATCCTTGCCTGTCAAGATTTGGTCCAATTTTTGTAAATCTTTATCTATCCCTAGCTCCTTTATATCTTTCTTAAATTTAGTTTGAATTTGCAAATATACCCACCAGTCTAATATTATACCTTGTTCTTTTAGTTTATCCAGTGTTTTTAATTCCCCCATTCATCTACCAATTCTTTATATCTAATCATTTTTTTAGTGTCCCTTGTATTTGGATATAATATAGCTTCCATAGGTGAGATCCAGTTTGGTCTTTTCAAATAATGCTTTTTTTTCCCTCCCATGTTTGTAAAAGTGAGTCCCTTATCAAATGTCTATGGAAATAGGAGTGGATCTTATTCTTTTTATCCCATAGAAAGGCATGCCACCCAACTTGGAGGTCATGACCTTCTATCGCCAAAATTCTTTTATTTTTTAAGTTTATCCACTCCTTAACCCATAGTAAAATTGCTGCTTGATAATATGTTTCCCATTTTGGGAGTCCAAGGCCACCTCTGGTTCTACTATCTTGTAACGTTTTCAATTTTATTTGTGCTTTTTTCCCCATCCATATAAATTTCATTACTGTCCTATCTAATTTCTGAAAAAAATTCTTATCCAATTTTATAGGTATTGTTTGAAAATAGTATAATAGTTTCGGTAGTATGTTCATTTTTATGGCTGCTATTCGGCCTAATAGTGAAAGTTGTAATTTTCCCCAATTGGCCAGACCTTTCTTTATCTGTGAAAGTAATTTCATATAATTATCCTCTTTTATGGAAGAGCATCTTCCTGTTAACCAAATCCCTAGATACTTAAGTTTTTTGACATTTTGTAGTCCCAATTTCCTTTCCAATTGTTTTTTTTTTTTACTTTCTATCAAGTTTTTGGTTATTACTTTTGTTTTATCTTTACTAATTTTTAGTCCTGCTACTGCCCCATATTCTTCTAATTCTTGAATTCTTGGAGTCCCTGACTCCAATGGATCTTCCACAAAAAACATTAAGTTGTCCTCAAATGCCTGTACTTTATATTCTTCTTTTTTGCTCTTCAGTCCAATTACTTCCTTTCTTTGTCTAATCTGATTTAAAAGTACTTCGATGGACAAGATAAAAAGCAGAGGCGACATTGGACATCCCTGCCTAATACTTTTCATAATCTTAAAGTTTTCAGTAATCTCCCCATTTATAATTACCCTAGCTTTTTGGTTCGAATAAATTGTGTCGATCATTTTCTTGAATTTAGATCCAAATCCCATATTTTCGACCTGTTGGATCAAGAACTGCCAGCTGAGATTGTCGAAGGCCTTCCGAGGATCCAAGAAAATCAACACTGCCTGCTTTCCCGGGTGGGCCTCATAGTATTCTAATACGTTTAATACTATCCTTATATTGTTTCTTATCTGTCTAGAAGATAGAAAACTGTTCTGGTCAATATGAATAAGTTCATTTAATATAATTTTTAGTCTTTCCGACATTATTATTGCGAATATTTTATAGTCTGCATTCAGGAGTGAGATTGGTCTATATTTTTTAATCTGTTTGTGATCTAAATCTTCTTTAGGAATTAGTGAGATATTCGCTTCTCTCCATGAATCGGGTAATTTAGCAAAGTCTAATACCTAATTGTACACATCTAACATCACTGGTTCAAGACATTCATAAATACATTTATACAGTTCCACTGGAAGACCATCCAGCCCTGGGCGTCTTATTATCTTTCTGCCTTTCAACCGCCCTTTTCAATTCCATCACTGTTATTTCTTTATTTAATATCTCTTTCTGTTCCTCTCTAACTTCTGGGAGACCTTTCCTTTTCAAATATTGTTCTATATTCTCAGGGTTTATTCCATCCTCCCTATATAGTTGTTCAAAATATTTTTGTACTATTTTCTTTTTCTCAGTCATTCGCTATTCTAATTTTCCATCATCATCCTCCAATTCTTGTATCAACCTTCTTTCTCTTTCTAATCTTAATCTATGGGCTAACCATCTCCCTGGTTTATTTGCATGTTCGAAAAAATTCTGTTTTGCCCTTTTCACCTCTTCAACTCTCTCTTCCTGATTTATAATGTTCAATCTATGCCTAGTAAGAATCATCTCACTCCTCAATTTTTCATCTTGTGTTTTTTTTTGTAATCTACTTTCTAGGTCTTTATTCTCCTCCTGTAATTTATTCTTATTTATTCTTATTCTATATTATCTTTCCTTATTCCTTTTTGCTGTATATGCTGTTACCAGCCCCCTCAAGACTGCCTTTGCTGTATCCCATAAATTCTGTAATGATGTTTGCTCCACTGTATTTTCCTTAAAAAAAAAGTTCCATTTCTTTCTTAATTTTCTCTACAAAATCTTTCTCCTTTAAAATTTGGGGATTAAGTATCCAGCTTGTACTCTTCCTTTTCCTTCCTTTCTAGGTTATTTTTAATGGGTTATGATCAGCCCGTACATTTGTCACAATCTCTGTCAAATTTAGTTGGTTTCCTAGTTCTGCGTTCATCCACGCCATGTCTAATCTAGACCATGATTTGTGTGGATTAGAGTAGAATGTGAATTCTTTTCCCCCCAAATTTATTCTCCTCCATTGATCTATCAAATTTAGTTCCTGTGTCATATTGAAAAAGGATCTGGGCAAAATTTTCCTTTTCTTTTTGTTCTTTGCATTACTAAAATAATCCTTCCTTATATCTACTACCGCATTAAGATCTCCCACAATGTATACATTATCTTGTCCCATCTCAACGATTCTCTCATATAAATCCTTATAGAATTGACTTTGGTTGTCATTTGGCGCATAAACTGAAACTAATAACATTGGCTTGTACCCTAATTCTAGTTCAAGTATCAAAATTCTCCCTTGTGGGTCTACATATTTTTCTACTGCCTTAATTTCTTTTTTAACATATACCGCTATCCCTGTTTTTGATCTGCCAGGGCTACAAATAACCTTCCTAATTTAGGATATTCTAAACATTTCCAGAATTGTTTTTTAATATGAACTTCTTGCAGGCATACTATTTCTAATTTCTGTTTGGCTAATCTAGATAGTATCTGTTTCCTTTTAATGGGTGAGTTTAGACCATTTATGTTTAATGATAATAGCTTCGTTTCCATTTCCATCTTTCTACTTGTGGGATATTATCTGTCTTCTATTAATTCTAGTCTCTAGAATTAATTAAGATCTTAAATACCCTGGAAACTGAATTGCTTGAATTGCTTGAAGGATACAATGTTTCCCAAAGAAGATTGGAAAGCGGCGAAGAAAGCTGTCAAGGAAAGTTTTTTTTTCTTCACTCTCCTTCCCATAGAAATAGCAGACGGAGATCTGGAAAATCTACTTGGGCACCGAAGGTAATTCAATTTGAAATTTAAAGCCAAGGGATAAAGGATTTCTGGACATTGGATTTAAAAACTTAAAATTCTTTCTATTTGTTACAAGGGGAAGGGAAGAGATAAAGACTTATTATAAGATTGTACTGAAGGAGACTGCTAGAACAGGAATAAAAGACATTAAGACTTCTAGAAGATCATCTTGGAACTGTCTATTTGAATTCTACCCTAGGAGATGAAAATATAGAAAGAAGAAAGTGCTAAATGAAACTGTTTGCTCTGATTTGGTTTGCTTTGTGACTTTGGGATTTCTGTGAATTTTTTTTTTTAAAAAAGGGACTAAAGACATTAGGGTTGTTTCAAAAAAGAAAGAAAGAAAAAATGGCATTATCTTTTGAAGGACTACAAATGGAATTTCAAAGACTGAAAGAAGAAGATAAGGGCTCTTCTGGATCTATTTTTCACTTTTTAGAAATGGCGATCTCTACCTATCAAGAAATACGACAACGACAGGAAGGCTGGGATGAAGGAGAAGAAGCCATCTTTAATGGACAAACACACTTAGTGGAGGAAGAAAAGCGGAAGGGGGGCAAGGAAAAGGTGAACTTAGAACTTAAAAAAGCAACCAAGAAAAAGAAAAATGAGATGAAAAAGTGATATGATGCCAGAAAGCAACAGAAAAGAGAAATACAACAGATAGGGAAGACTAAGAGAGTGAAATTTGAGAGATAGGGGGGTCAAAAAGCTAGAATGGATAAGAAAGGAAGGGGAAAAGGAAAGAGAAGTCATAAAGGCTTTAAACAAGATGCTAAAAAATGAATTTTTTTCAGAGATAAGGGGTAAGATAATTTTATAAAAATGATTCTGCAAAAGTATTAATTCTAGTCTCTCTTTGTGGGCGTGTTCTTAATCTTCTTCCTTCTGTCTCCTCCTTGTTCTCTCCTTCTTGTACTAGACCTCCTATATCTTGCTGTTGTTGTTCTTCTTGGTTTTCTGTCTCTAGCTCCTCTCTACCACTGCTTTCTTCTTCTGTTCCTCCAATCTGCTCATAGAAATCTTGTGCCTTGTCTAAGTTATCTATCCTGATCCTCTTTTCCTGCCATGTTACCAACAAGCCTTCTGGAATTAACCATCGAAACATTATGTTCTTCTGGATAAGTTGTGTTGCCAAAAACTTATAATCTTTTCTCTGTTCATGCACCTTCTTGGGAACTTGCTTCAGGGTTTGCACTTCTTTATCTTTATAAACCAAAGATTCATCTCGCATTATCTTGTATATTATGTCACATACTTGTTTCCTGGCAAATCGCATGTGGACTTCCCTGGGTAACCTATTACATCGAGCGTAACTCGTTTGAACTCTATAGGCCTCGTCGATTTCTAGCAGGATCTCTTGGGTCTCCCTTTGTAAAGCTGGCGCAAGTAATTCTGCCATAAGCACATTCAGATCTTCATCTCTACTTTCAATGATATTTTGAAATCTCAAGTAATAGGCAGCATGGTCCATCTGTTCTTCTAATCTTTTATTTATTGTCATCATTCTGTTGTCCATTAGTTCTAGTTTTTTTTCATTTTGTACTGTTCTAAGTTCCACCTCTTCTAGTTTCTGCTCGTTCTTTTGCATTGTTTGCTGTATAGTATCAACTTTGTCTTCTAATTTATTAATATTGCCTTTCAATTCCATATGATATTGTGAAATATTCTCTTGGGTTTTTATCTGTTGTTCTTGCATTTTAAGCATGGTTTCTTGAATGGTCATTAACGAAGCCTGTATTGTTTGCATATTGACTACAGTTTGTTTTTCTGCCCCTGACATTCCTTCAATTGCCTTTTGATGGGCAGGTGATGTAATTGTCAATGTTGGACTAGATGTTGTCTTTTTTGCCATTCTCCAGGCTGATGTCATGGTACTTGTCTTATTTTCAAGCTCTATTTATTTCTACCTATTTTATTATCTCCTTTACAATATATTTTAAACTAATCTCTTACTTTCAATTTATTCCTTCTTCTTTTCAAATCTCTTTATTATAATTATATAGAATTTGCACCACTTGTTATCCCTTTCTCTATCTCAAAGTCAATATCACTATATATCTAACAATATCCTATTCAGACAAAGCCCTCCTGCCTTTCCTTATGCACAAAGTATTAAATTTATTCTTTTTTTCCTTTTATTTATAATAAAAAGAGGAATCTAATTTCCATTTATATATAATCACCTAGATATACACTCCCCTTAATCTCTTAATATTGTAATCAAAACTTATTTATCACTATATTTCCTTAGTTCAATATACAATATTTAATCAAAGTAATTATAACCTCAAATATCACCCCAATAGAGAAGGAAAGACAAAAAGCCCCCCTTTTAATTTCTTAATTCACTTTTAACTTAGAGCAGCAATCCAGTAGTCAGGTATTTATCAATTGAAAGATCTATATCTGCATGTATCTCTATATATCTTACTCAAACACCCCTTTTCTATTTCTTTCTATACAATGTATTGTAGTTTCTCCTTTATACAATAAAAGAGGGGTCAAGGTTTAGATTCTCTATACTCACAACAATATATATTCTTCTTAAACTCTTAATATCCTACTCTAAGATTATTTATTACTACGTTCCTTAACCCAATAATCCTATTTAGTCAGGATAATTATACCATCAAGTTATTTCAAATTAAAGAAGGAGAAAGCCTCCTTTTTGATTTCTTATACCCACAATCTCCTTAAGACAGTGCTCTAATAGACAAATACATTCAAATCATACAGGTCATACAGATCATGTTAATCATATAAATCAAACTTATATTTCAATACCAGCCTATTTTGTTATCTTTAAAGTTTACAGTTCATACACCTCACTCAAAGATTTCCTTTTCTTTTCTCTCCAATCTCACCATCTCAGTCCAAACTGTTTTCCACTCTCCTCTCTTCCGCTTTGTCTTTCTACTACTCCCTCCAAGTCTCTTTCTTTATGACTCCACTCCTATCTTCTCCGTTTCTTTCCAATCCTCCTTCGTCGTCTCTTTCAGCCCACTCTCTGCCAAATTTTCTTCTTCTCTGCTCCCATCAATGTCCTGCCGTCTCTTTCCGCTTGAAAATTGCTCAGTCACTCCTTTCTCCGTGTTTCGCCTTTCTCACCTCCGTCGTCCCGACTTTCCTTCTGATCCTTTCAATGTCTCTCCACTTCCACTTCACCTCCTCCTTCCTTCCAAGACTTTCTTTTCTTTCCTTCGTATCTCTCTCACGTCCCGATCGGATTTCACTTTCTCCTTCTCCACTCGCCACATTGGTCTTGTAATCGCCCTCCGTCCAAGAAGCAGAGAGAAGTCAATCGTCTCTCCCTTATCACCTTCTTTTCACCACCTCCTCCTCCAGCTTCCCTGGATTTTCTTCTCCTCCCACCAGTTCTCATCTTATTTCAATCTCCACCTTTCAGCTTCCTAGAACTATTCACTTCCAATTTATACCCCCTCTCCTTCAATCTCTTTCCGTTTGTGAAAAGTGCTGAATCACAGCTCTTTCGTCTCACCGCCTGTACTATGGGGTTATCCCCCTTCACCGGAGCTCTTTTTTCCTCGGAAACAAGTTCAAACTTACTTTTGGCAAATCATCATAGTTGCAACTTTGGGATTTTAACTTCAATGACACTTTCTGTTGGTAATCTTCTCACTTCCTCCTCATTCACGGTTCAGCCATGGCCTCGGGTCTGCCATAATAAAATGACAGACACTTTCACTTCAGATTTTCAGGGGTTTCCCTTCTTACCGGCTGGCGATCGCATTTCGCCTCGCTGTCTTCCGGGCTTCCCCTTTTCTCCGCTTGGCTCTCCAGGCTCCTCACGCCCCGAAAGGTCCCCAAAAGTGAAAAAACGGGATCCAGAGACGGAGACCGCTCTCCCTTCACCCTTTCACCAAGGCATCACCACCGGAAGCCTCGGGAATAAACTATTAAAAGTCTCAAAAGCAAGGTAGTTTAGTGACAGTTATTACCCAGAAAAATTTCAAGTGAACAAGTATGTCTTTAGTTGATTTTTTAAATGTAACAATATTGGGAAAGGGGTAGAGCAACCATCAATCAATCAAGTTTCCCCTTGGAAAGATTTTGATACCTTGGGAGCTGTCACTGAAAAGACTATATTCTGAAAGCATCATACTACTAGCCAATCCTACCCAATGGAATTATGAGCAACTCCAATTGATCTAAGGCCAATTGATCTTGGAAATGCATGTGTTACATTGGCATTCAAAACTTGCTCCTTACATATGGTTAAATAAGAGATGGACTGTGGATAAGGGGGTGGATAAGCAGGAAAGCACTAACGGATGTCACTGATAATCATCACACAGTCAATGTTGTGGTCTTCAAATGTTGTGGCTTATAACTTTTATTATTATTAATCACACCTGCTTTCAGCCATAGATACTTGCTGGTTTTTCATATAACCATGCCTTTATCCATACCCAATATATCTGTATTGACTTTATGCTACATCTTGTTGATTAGGAATACAGGTGAAACTAAAAAAAATAGAATATTGTGCAAAAGTTCATTTATTTCTGTAATGCAACTTAAAAGGTGAACCTAATATATGAGATAGACTCATTACATGCAAAGCAAGATAGTTCAAGCCATGATTTGTCATAATTGTGATGATTATGGCTTACAGCTCATGAAAACCCCAAATCCACAATCTCAGAAAATTAGAATATTACATGCAATCAATAAAACAAGGATTGTACATAGAACAATATCGGACCTCTGAAAAGTATAAGCATGCATATGTACTCAGAACTTGGTTTGGGCCCCTTTTGCAGCAATTACTGCCTCAATGCGGTGTGGCATGGAAGCTATCAGCCTGTGGCACTGCTGAGGTGTTATGGAACACCAGGATGCTTCAATAGCGGCCTTCAGCTCTTCTGCATTGTTCGGTCTCATGTCTCTCATCTTTCTCTTGGCAATGTCCCCTAGATTCTCTATGGGGTTCAGGTCAGGTGAGTTTGCTGGCCAATCAAGCACAGTAATCCCACGGTCATTGAACCAGGTTTTGGTGCTTTTTGGCAGTGTGGGCAGGTGCCAAGTCCTGCTGGAAAATGAAGTTAGCATCCCCATAAAGCTTGTCTGTGGAAGGAAGCATGAAGTGCTCCAAAATCTCCTGGTAGATGGCTGCGTTGACCCTGGACTTAATGAAGCACAGTGGACCAACACCAGTAGATGACATGGCTCCCCAAATCAACACAGACTGTGGAAACTTCACACTGGACTTCAAGCATCTTGCAGTGTGTGCCTCTCCATTCTTCCTCCAGACTCTGGGTCCTTGGTTTCCAAATGAGATGCAAAAGTTGCTCTCATCAGAAAAGAGGACTTTGGACCACTGAGCAACAGACTAGTTCTGTTTTTCTTTAACCCAGGTAAGACACTTCTGACATTGTTTGTTGTTCAGGAGCAGCTTGACAAGAGGAATATGACATTTGAAGCCCATGTCCAGGATCCATCTGTGTGTGGTGGCTCTTGATGCACTGCCTCCAGCCTCAGTCCACTCCTTGTGAAAGTCCCAAACACTTTTGAATGGCCTTTTCCTGACAATCCTCTCTAGGCTGCGGTCATCCCTGCTGTTTGTGCACCTTTTTCTTCCACACTTTTCCCTTCCACATAACTTTCTATTAATGTGCTTTGATACAGCACTTAGGGAACATCCAACTTCTTTTGCAATTACCTTATGAGGCTTTCCCTCCATATGGAGGGTGTCAGTGATGGTTTTCTGCACAACTGTCAGGTCAGCAGTCCTTCCCATGATTGTGATTCCTACTGAACCAGACTGAAAGACCATTTAAAGGCTCAGGAACCCTTTGCAGGTGTTATGGCTTAATTAACTGATTAGAATGGGACACTTTGAGCCTAGAATATTGAACCTTTTCACAATATTCTAATTTTCTGAGATTGTGGATTTGGGGTTTTCATGTGCTATAAACCATAATAATCTCAATTATGACACATCACGGCTTGAACTATCTTGCTTTGCATGTAATGAGTCTATCTCATATATTAGTTTCACCTTTTAAGTTGCATTACTGAAATAAATGAACTTTTGCACAATATTCTAATTTTTTTTGAATTTCACCTGTAAGTTAACAGAAGATAGTTTAGATTCACATAGGACACAGTGCTCAGAAGACCTCAGAGAAGCAACAAGGGGAAGTCTTAACACATCTAGGAAGAAGGAGATTGGAAATGGAGGTGATAGATGGCAGGTTAGATACACTTAGACAGCTCTAGAGTTTGTTGAAGATCACATGTTAGTTTTAATCTTGAGAAGGGATGGCTTGTGATCCTAAAATGAAGGCCAATTCATCTTACTAAGATGGAAATTGCCAATAAGTTCTATAACCTCTTTTCTTAATACCACATAGAATATGTAACCACACAGTGAGATGCAAACATGCTCAAATACACACATATCTTAAATTCAAATAAAAACTTGCATAATAATATGCATGCTTGGAATGGATATTTCAAGCTAAATATTAGCTGAAAAAAACCTATTGTTTCCTGTACTACTCTGTGGAATGTAAAGTGATTAGGGGGATATAAAGCTTTTGCAGAGTTGTAAACTGTTTTTCACTCTCTTTTAAGATAAAAGAAAAAAGCTGGAATACTGTGTGGTACCGTCAGTTTGAATTCCTTTTAATAAGTTAAAAATCTGGGAATGGTTGAAATTCTGGGGATGTCAGCATTTTGCCTATGTGCATGTATAAATTTACTTCTGTATATTTAGAACTCCCTACATATTGCCGATGGGATATGAATGAACATGGGCTAAATGAAAAACAGCTCAACTACTGTATTAATATGGAGCCCTCTTTAATAGTGATCTATCTGCTTTTCCTATTTCATAACCTTTCCCCCTTTGTTGCCTGAACAGAGTTAGCCAGAGAACTGGTATCTGTCTGTAGGGGTGTGTGTGTGCATGTGTGCACATGTGCGTGTGTGCACACACATATGTGTGCATACACGCAAGCAGAAGTGCAATTTCCCTGCTTGTAGGTAATAACATCTATTTGCTGAACTTCTGCATTTTCTCACATCTTCTTCTATCCTTCTCTATACAAAAAAGTATCTTTTAAGTGGAAAATAGTCCATAAATGAAGGCCATTTAACTACAATAAAGTAAATAGCCTTGGGTCTTGTTCAGTGATACAATCCTCCTATCTTTCAATAGTTGTCTGAAAGCAGTTTCAACCAAAAATGCATCACTTTCCTTCTGCTATTTCTGCAATGAGCTGACGTTAGGTTGGATTTGAAGACTTATAGTCCAAGAAATTACTGCATAAAAATAAGTCCAATTATCTTCACCTTAGGGAGTCGTGAGTTGCAGAGGCCTGCAATGGACTTGCAGGCAGCTATTTCTGACAGGAATCATTCAGCACTCCAGGATGACATGTCAGAGAATTCAGTGACCATTCAATTGATTTTAAAAAAATGGACCCTAAAGATGGACTGGCACAGTTTACTAAAAAGGCATACAAAATGCCAAAGTTCATCAGGTGAACCTTTAGCATCATAAGAAAAATTCAGAGGCTTTTGTGTTTTATTCTTTTGGGGTATGAAGGTACTAAATATATAGCAGGTTGTCAAAGAAATATGCTGATGGATACTTTAGAGTCATCAATTATTTTTATCACGTTAATAATGGATTTGTGCTACTCTCAGTCATATGAAGTGCATCTTCAATTGGAGAAAATGTTCAGGTATTTATTTGCCCCTTTTATGCAGAAACAAAAATATCTGAGAGAAAAAAAGGAACCTCAAATCTTACTGTTGTAAATTATTTGTATCCTGACTTTATTATTTTCACAAATAACTCCAGGTGGTGAACATATTCAACGCTTCTTTCCCTCTCCTCTTTTCCCCACAACAACCATTCTGTGCGGTATATTGGGCTTAGAGAGAGAGTGAGTGACTGGCCTAAAGTCACCCAGCTGGCTTTCATAAGGTGGGTCTTGAACTCAGGATCTGCCTCTTTCTAACCTGGTGCCTTAACCCCAAACTGGCCCCAGGACTAAATTACAGATAGCCCTCGGCTTACAACTTCAATTGAGACCAAAATTTCTCTTGCTCTGAGAGACATTTGTTAAATGAATTTTGCCCCATTTTACAATCTTTCTTGCCACGGTTGTTAAGTGAATCACATCCATTGTTAGTTGTTAACTTAGTAACACAATTGTTAAGTTGACTTTGCTTGCCAGAAGGTCACAAAAGGTGATCACATGACTCTGGGACATTGCAACCATCATAAATATGAACCAGTTGCCAAGCATCTGAATTTTGATCATGTGACCACGGGGATGCTGCAATGGTTGTAAGTGTGAAAAGTGGTCATAGATCACTTTTTTTCCAATGCCATTGTAACTTCGAACAGTCACTAAATGAAGTGTTGTAAGTTGAAGGCCACCTGTATCAGTGAAGCAATAAGAAAGAATATTTGGTTTTCTGATTCTCTTATCAGTTCTGTTCCACACCAATAGAAGGATATATCTATATTGTAGTATAAGCAGCTTCTGAATGTGGATTCAGAATAGGTTTCAGAATAGGTCTTTTAAACTCCTGTTGTTCAAATGCATGAATGCATGCTGTGTGTGCATATAAAACAGATATATTGCAATGCTTGAATATTGTTTATTTCAAACTCTTACTATGTGCTTTATGCTGGAAATGAGAACTCTCACTAAGGAAGCATATTTTTCTGTCTTTTAAATGAAAGATGTGTTGCAACCCCCAACCTTTCTACATAACTCATCTTATTTCTGAGGCTTACATGGAAAACTGCTTTAAATATTTCTTGTTGCTTAGTCCTTTGGATTATTTTCAATGGAAGTTTCTAAAACCCTTTACCGAAGTAAGTGAAATGGGACCCACCAAGATTGGCTGCCATTATTCTTCACAGATATGTTGACAGAAACCAGTCCTATTGGAATTCCACAAAGTAATGAAGCATGTGCTAGTGGGCTGCCTATCACAATTACAGGCATGGATGTGTGTGAAATTATTCAAAATGCTTCAGCACCCTATGAATAAATATGAAGCACTGGCAGCAGATATTGGTAATTATGTGAATACTAGGAACTGCCTTTCATCTTGAGCCAAATCGGAATAGGTTATAGGTGTACTGCCTTTGCCTTTACAATAGCCAAAGTATAATCAAGATGGACAGACTTTTCTTATTTCTTTTACAAGCCCCCTGCTTCTAATTTAAGGTCACAGCCAGAAGGCAATATTACTGTATGTTGAATAATGTTTCTAAATGGGAAGAAGCAAGTGTCTGCAGCTCTAGGATAATAAATAAAAATTGGCAAAATTCTGAGTTTGAGAGAGTGTTGATTTACAATAATAGCAAAATTTTTCTCTTAAGCAGCTAGCCATTAAGTCAAGAATTATCTTGTTCATTCCAATTATCAGTGCTTGCTGACCAGATCACTATAGAAGTCTAGAAAGTTCTCAAGGTTCTTAGCCAACCAAATCAGCAAAAATACCATGAGGGAACTCTGCAAAAGAGCCCACAGGTTTAGATGATGTTTGCACTAACTCCAACATTTCTGCCTAGTTCTGCCCCATATAGGAGGGCAAATATATGTAGCATTGAGTTGTTACACTTATCAAAAGAGAGCTTATTTGAGTCCAACGGGTTTCTGCTGAGTTATGCCAGTATGAAGAACACAGTGGAGGGGAAGGAAATAGTGTACTTATACAGGCTTCTAATCATTTTGCACCATTGAATTTCATGATAGGCTCAGGCCTCAGTAGCTTTTATTTGCATTTTGAGATATACTGCATTGCAAGAATTGCTTTGAATGGAAATTGTGTTCCTTGCAGCTGAGCTATTTTTGAAGTTGATCTGAACATTTCTGTTAGTGCAAAATGCAACTTCCTGAATGTTTCTGGGTGGGAGAAATGTAACATATGCTTTAAAAGGTTTAACACAGTGGGGATTCAAATTATTTGAAGGTCTACCTTCAGCCTTACCATTTAACATCAGGAATGGGATGCTTTTTGAAATACCAGTGGGGGGGGGGGGGGGGAAAAGGGATAGGGGTTTTTGGGGGGGGGGGTTGGTTTGTGAGGGGGGGAGTTTTTTGGGTGATGGGGGTGGGGGGGGGGGGGGTTTTTTTTTAAAATAAATAATAATATTTTTTTTTAAAAATCATAAATAGTTATTTATTCATGTAACCCTTTCCTTAAAGGATTAATTACAAAGAAATGTTATATGTTTACATATGTGTTTAAATTGGTTGATAGAATAGAGTAGAGTAGAGTAGAGTAGAGTAGAGCAGAGCAGAGCAGAGCAGAGCAGAGCAGAGCAGAACAGAACAGAACAGAACAGAACAGAACAGAATAGAATAGAATAGAATAGAATAGAATAGAATAGAATACTTTATTGGCCAAATTCCACAAGGAATTTGTCTTGATGTAAATACTCTCAGTATACATAAAAGAAAAGATAAAAGGAAACAGTCAGTATAAATCATAAGGATACAGGCGACAAAGTTACAGTCATACAATCACAAGTGGGAGGGGATGGGTGATAAGGAGTGACGAGAGGATTAATAGTAATAGTAGTGCAGATTTTGTAAATGGTTAGACAGTGTTGAGGGAATTATTTGTTTAGCAGAGTGATGGCTTTCAGGAAAAAAATGTTCTGCGTCTAGTTGTTCTGTGTGCAATGCTCTATAGCAGGGGTGTCCAACCTTTCACCTTCCCTGGGCCACATTAGAAGATGAAAATTTGGTTTGGGCCGCACATATAATAAATTATTATAAAATAATTATATTATAAAATTATATAATAAATTATAAATTATTTTTATTATTTATTATTAATTATTTATTAAAAATTATTTATTTTTATTAATTTTCCGGCCAAATTTTGCGGGGAGGGGGGAAGAAAGCTCGCCGCCTCGCGCCTACCTCTCCTCCTGCAAATGGCCCGGCTGGATCCGGCAGGACTGGAAGGCGAGGACTGGGAGGCTCGGTGCAGCAGCAGCAGCGGTGGCGGCAGCAGTGGCGGGGGCAGAAGCGGCGGCTGGGGCAGAAGCGGTGGGGGCAGAGCGGCAGCGGCAACGGGAGTAGAAGCAGCGGCGGCAGCGGGGGCAGAAGCAGCAGCGGCAATGGCGGGGCAGAAGCGGCAGCGGCGGTGGCGGGGGCAGAAGCGGTGACGGTGGCGGCAGCGGGGCAGAAGCGGCAGCAGTGGCGGCGGGGGCAGAAGCAGAGCGGCGGCGGCAGCAGCGGCGGGGCAGAAGTGGTGGCGGCGGGGACAGAAGCAGCGGCAGCGGGGCAGAAGCAGCGGCGGCGGGGCAAAATCAGCGGCGGGGGCAGAAGCGGCAGCGGCGGCAGAAGCGGCAGCAGCAGCGGGGCAGAAGCGGCAGGGGCAGAAGCAGCGGGCGGCGGCGGCGCGGGGCAGAGCGGCGGCGGGGGCAGAAGCGGCAGCGGCGGCAGAAGCAGCGGCAGCGGGGGCAGAAGCGGCAGGGGCAGAAGCAGCGGGGGCGGCGGGGGGGCAGAAGCAGCAAAGGCGGTGCCCGCCTTTTCTGTTGCTGCTTGGCGTGGCGCTCGCCTTGCCCCGCCTCGCGCCTGCCTCTCCTCCTCCTCCTCGCTGGCTCTTGCCAGAAGGTTGGGGTGGGCACTGGGCCGCATGCGGCCCGCGGGCCGTGGGTTGGACAAGCCTGCTCTATAGTGTCATTTTGAGGGAAGGAGTTGAAACAGTTTATGTCCGGGATTTGAGGGGTCTGTAAATATTTTCACAGCCCTCTTTTTGACACGTGCAGTATACAGGTTCTCGATTGAAGGCAGGTTGGTAGTAATAGTTTTTTCTGCAGTCTTTATTACTCTCTGAAGTCTGTGTCTGTCCTGTTGGGTTGCAGAACCAAACCAGACAGTTATAGAGGTGCAGATGACAGACTCAATAATTCCTTTGTAGAACTGGATCAGCAGCTCCTTGGGCAGTTTGAGCTTCCTGAGTTGGTGCAGAAAGAACATTCTTTGTTGTGCTTTTTTGATGATGCTTTTGATGTTAGGTGTCCATTTTAGGTCATGTGATATAGTAGAACCTAGAAAATTGAAGGTTTCTACTGTTGATACGGTGTTGTCTAGTATTGTCAGAAGTGGTAGTATGGGAAGGTTTCTTCTAAAGTCTACCACCATTTCTACGGTTTTGAGTGTATTCAGTTCTTTGGTTTTGAGTGTGTTGATTGATTAACACTTAGTTTTATTAAGCTTTCTGTGATGTTGAGGTTGAGGCTGAGGGTGATGGTGATGGTGACAACATGGGATTTTGTTTTTCTAAGTTGCATTAATAGAAGGACATCTAAAGGACATCCTACAAATCAGACGGGGAAGTACTGTAGGTGGACCTGTCTTCAGGGCTTTCTTTCATTGAAGAAAACATAAGATTTTATATATATTAATAGGCACCTGTCCTCCGGAAAGGTGCCTAAATGTTACTAGACTGTACTTTCTGCCTAGGCCCACCATCCTGCACTCACTTGGAAGCTACTTCTGACTTAGGACTTTCTAGACTAGCATGTGATATGATGTGAAAAGCCAGCGTTAGAGGGAGATACTCTTCCAGTTGGCACATAGTGTTTGTTTTAAGACATAGCATCCATTTTATTTTATTCATTTAAATGTATATAGCTGCATCTCTTGCCAACGCAATGCATATGATCCACATGCCTGCTGCATCACAGAAATGTCCTCACTAGCAGAAATTTAAAAAGTGCCTTGAAAGTTTTGAAAGATACTTTCCTCAAAGCTCAGTTTAGAGATCAGCATTTTATGGACAGCAGACCTAAGCAGGAAATTATTTTCATAACTCTTATAAAGATTTACCCTTGATAATGGACAAAAGTGTTCAAACAGCATTAGGAAAACATTCTGACATGGAATCATTGTGCACGTAGCATTTTTCACTTTGCCATCATTTAAAGATGCTTCTACAATGCCATCAAATAAATCATTGGCACAAGGAATATGTATTTATTCATTTATTTCACAGGAGTGCATGATGCCTTAGTGCTTAGTCCAAAACCAACCAATGGTATTGCACTTCAATCCAATAATGATTAAAGCATAATAACTTCATATACCCTGAAAACACGAAAATATAATAAATAAATAAAATAATCCAGTCACATATTGCTAAAGAAAACCTATTCATAATAATATCACCACACTGCAGAGGATATCCAACTGTCAGTCTTGCTCAAAGATGGTGAGTCCAGGAGGACCCTCAAGGTATGAACCAGTATAGGGGAGTGCCTGCTCATGAAAAAATAATTATAGATTCAACTATGGAATTCAATTGATTTAGAACTCTATATGGATAATTCTTGGCACCAGCTCATTTATTTATTCATTTGTTTTAGATGGCACCTGACTCCAGACCTACTGTAGATGGATGGCTCACAATTCAATGAACAAGATAAAAATAGAGCATACTGTAAACAAAAGAATATATTTTTCAAAAAAACCAAACAAGGTGACAAAACTGGCCAACATCAGAGAGAGAGAGAGAGAGAGAGAGAGAGAGAGAGAGAGAGAGAGAGAGAGAGAGAGAGAGAGACCACACAAACAAAGGGCTCTAGTCATCGATTGCAATAGCAATAGCACTTAGATTTATATACTACTTCATAGTGCTTTTTAGCACTCTCTAAGTCAGGGGTGGGCAAACTACGGCCCGCGGGCCACATCCGGCCCGTTGGTCTTTTTAATCCGGCCCGCCGAAGATTGGTACAGAATTACGGTTTGATGTGAATGATTGAATGATTGCATTCATTTGATTTTGACTTGTAATGACAGGCATTTCGACACCAGGTGGCGGCCCGTCTGTCAAATTTTAAAAGTCAATGAGGCCCCCGAGCCAAAAAGTTTGCCCACCTCTGCTCTAAGTGGTTTACAACAGAATCAGCATATTGCCTCTAACAATCTGGTTTCTCATTTTACTGACTTGAATCCCTCAGGATTGAACTCCTGGCAGTGGGAATGCAGAGCTAGCCTGCAACACTGCATTGTAACCACGGTGCCACCACAGCTCCTCATGACCTGGGAGAACAGTTAGGTATCTAAGGCCTTCCCAAATGCCATAAGGAAAGAACCGCCTAGATCTCAGGGGAACCTCATTCCAGAGGGCAGGAATTCAGCATCATTAATATCTGTGCCTTGTAATGAAATACTGATTTCATTTTTTAACCTTGCCCCTATTATTTTTTGGAGAACATCCCATATTTGCTACTTTACCTTCCAGGGTTGTACCCCCCTCTGCTTCAGTCTTATGCTATTGAAGCTCCCACGCAAAATCAGCATCACCATGAGGCTGCTTAACATGAAACAATTTTTATTTTATTTATTTATTTTGTCAAGCAATTATAAGATAACAGGTATAAGTATTTATTTATTTTTATTTATTTATTTATTTGATTTGCCAATTGTTTACAAGATAATAAGTATAAGACTATACATAGTTGTGAATACATGAAATGGGTACATATATGAAAAATAAAAGAATAGGAGAAACAATAGGACAGGGACGGTAGGCACGTTGGTGCGCTTATGCACCCCCTACAGACCTCTTAGGAAAGGGTGAGGTCAATAGTAGACAGTCTAAGGTTAAAGTTTTTGGGGTTTGGGGAAGAAACTACAGAGTCAGGTAGAGTATTCCAGACATTGACCACTCTATTGCTGAAGTCGTATTTCCTGCAATCAAGTTTGGTGCGGTTTACTTTGAGTTTGTATCTATTGTGTGCTCTTGTGTTGTTATGGTTGAAGCTGAAGTATTCACTGACAGGTAGGACATTGCAATGTATGATTTTATATACCATGTTTAAGTCAGACCGAAGACAGCGTAATTCAAGGTTTTCTAGTTCTAGAATTTCAAGTCTGGTGGCATAAGGTATTCTACAACGAGTAGAGGAGTGGAGAACTCTTCTTGTGAAATATTTCTGGACTTTCTCAATTGAACAGTTATATAGTTATGAATACATGAAATGGATACATATAAGAAAAATAAAAAGAAACAATGGACAGGGATGGTAGGCACGTTGGTGTGCTTATGCACGCCCCCTACAGACCTCTTAGGAAAGGGGTGAGGTCAATAGTAGACAGTCTAAGATTAAAGTTTTTGGGGTTTGGGGAAGAAACCACAGAGTCAGGTAGAGTATTCCAGACATTGTTTAAAGCTGAAGTATTCATTGACAGGTAGGACATTGCAATGTATAATTTTATATACTATACTTAGATCGGACCGAAGGCGGTGTAGGCCTAGCGTTTCTAGGTCTAGAATTTCAAGTCTGGTGGCATAAGGTATTCCGCAACGTAGAGGAGTGGAGTACTCTTCTTTTGAAATATTTCTGGACTTTCTCAACTGTGTTAATATCAGATACGTAATGTGGGTTCCAGACTGATGAGCTGTATTCAAGTATTGGTCTAGCAAATGTTTTGTATGCTCTAGTTCAGTGATCCCCAACCTTACTTATGCCGCGGCCCGTATCCCCAACCTTTTTATGGCGCGGCCCGGTACCGGCATCAGCTGGGCGCCGCCATCTTGTTTTGATGAAAAAGTGCTTCCGGTGAGCTTTCTACCGGAAAAGCTCACCGGAAGCACTTTTTCATCAAAACAAGATGGCGGCGCCCAGCAAACCAGCGGCCCGGTAGGACTTGATCCACGGACCGGTACCGGTCCGCCGACCGGTGGTTGGGGACCCCTGCTCTAGTTAATACTGTGATATTACCAGAGAAAAAGCTATGCAGGATTAGGTTTTCAACTCTTAATGCCTTTTTGGCTATGTAGTTACAGTGGGCTCTAGCACTTAGATCATTAGAGATGAGTACTCCAGGGTCCTTGACAGAGTCTGGATCATCAACAAGGTCTTGACTATTCAGCTTGTATTTTATTTTCTGATTTTTTTTGCCAATATGTAAGACAGAACATTTATTTGTTGAGATTTTTTGACCTTGGATAAGTATAAAAACATCCCCCAAAACATGCAAAAAGTGTTGACATCCTAATAACAGGCACCCCTTGGTGAATGATAGAAAACAGGATTGTGTGGAACACTGTTACTTTAAATGGAATCAATAAGAAAACACAGCATGATTCATTTTGGATTTTGATGTTTTCAACTTGTCTTTGTGGATGTGGTTCTCCATCTGTTCATGCAATTGTCTGGGAGATCAATTGCATGGAGAAAGTTTTTACTCAGTGTTTACTAGAAACAGCTGCAGCCCTGTATTGAACTGGACATTTGTTCTATTATATGTAGGATCCTGAAGTGTATCTTTATAATTTATGGCTTTCCTTCTGAAGTTAAAATTTTACTGCAACAGGAAGGAAAAAAGGAAGTCTCCAGACAAAAGCTCTCTGCAAGGGAGAGTTACATAGGAAGCAGGTTATATGTAAGGACAGTAGTTACACAAAATTGTATCTTTTTTTTTTAACCTACCGTGTTTCTCCAACAATACGGCCTCCACCAATAGGAAGGCCCAGCATGTTTTTTGGGCATAAAATCAAATTAAGCCCCTCCCCCCAAATTTAGGCCTATTTTAAAATATGCAAAATAAGGGGAAGGGCGGGAGACTTGCCGTTAGGAGCGCCTGGCGGGCCGGAATTCCTCGCCACCAGCCGCTCCTAACGGGCGATCATGGCCAAGCACAGAGAGCTCCCTACTCCCACCTTTGCTGCAGACACCTTTGGCACCCGCCGCTGTTGCTTTCCCTTCTGCCCATTACGCTGCCACGTTTGGAGCTGCCGCTTCCGTGTTTGGAGTGCCGTCGCCATTTGGAGCTCCAAACGCGAAAGTGGCAGCTCCAAACATGACGGCGGGCGATCTTTTATTTTGGTCCGTGCGAAGTTCAGAGCGAGCAAGAGAGGAGACTGCGATGCCTCCATCCGAGATGGCAACCTCACTAGTGGATCACAACGTGGCTGGAAGCCCGAATCGGCGGGATACGATGGCGATCTTTTTGGAGCGAGAGGAAAGGGAGAGAAGAGTTGCGGGTGTAATTTGCAGGAGGAAGTGGGTGTACCCCACGGCAGGGAGCCCAAGGAAGAAGGGCTGGTAGGCAACGGAGAGCGTCCCGTAGCTCCGGAAGCAGCCTAGAGACGCGCCCGGGAAGAGGCGCAGATGCTGCCTTGTAGTCCCCAAGCCAACTGCGTGCGCCGCCTTTAGTTATGTGCGCTCCGCGCTTTGGGCATCTCCGTGTGATCGCGACCCTGTCCTTTCCACCTGGCGCCCTTGCTGCTTTCTGGCTCTTTAGCAACCGGCTTCGTGTTTGGAGCACTGCCGCTGTTTGGAGCTCCAAATGGCGGCGGAAGCTCCAAATGCGGAAGCTCCAAACATGACGGTGGGCGATCTTTTTATTTTGGTCCGCACGAAGTTCAGAGCGAGCATGAGAGGGAGACCGTGATGCCTTGCTAAAGAGCCAGAAAGCAGCAAGGGCGCCAGGTGGAAAGGACAGGGTCGCGATCACACGGAGATGCCCAAAGCGCGGAGCGCACATAACTAAAGGCGGCGCACGCAGTTGGCTTGGGGACTACAAGGCAGCATCTGCGCCTCTTCCCGGGCGCGTCTCTAGGCTGCTTCTGGAGCTACTGGATGCTCTCCGTTGCCTACCAGCCCTTCTTCCTTGGGCTCTCTGCTATGGGGTACACCCACTTCCTCCTGCAAATTACGCCGCAACTCTTCTCCTTTCCTCTAGCTCCAAAAAGATCGCCATCGTATCCCGCTGATTCGGGCTTCCAGCCACGCCAGATCCACTAGTGAGGTTGCCATCTCGGATGGAGGCATCGCAGTCTCCCTCTCTTGCTCGCTTTGAACTCGCACGGACCAAAATAAAGATCGCCATGCCGTCATGTTTGAGCTGCCACTTCCGCGTTTGGAGCTCCAAATGGCGACGGCACTCCAAACACGGAAGCGGCAGCTCCAAACGTGGCAGCGTAATGGGCAGAAGGGAAAGCAACAGTGGCGGGTGCCAAAGGTGTCTGCAGCAAAGGTGGGAGTAGGGAGCTCTCTGTGCTTGGCCATGATCGCCCGTTAGGAGCAGCTGGTGGCAGGATGCAAGGGGGATTAAATCACCCCCGAAAAGACGGCCTAGCCATTTTTTGGGGGCTCAAAAAAAAAAAAGGCCCGGCCTTATTATGTGAGAAACACGGTAATAAGAAATGGCATTCATGACACAACAGAATTTGACTTTTCAAATTAAAGGAGCAGTCACTGCATTACTCTAACAAACTTCTGCTTTTATTGAGTAATTTCTGCTTAGGCAAGAGATTGAACAATGTAATATTACTCAGTTTCAGCAGTTTTTGAATGATGTGGATTATCTACCTCCATTTCATTATGGCTTCATGGCTTGTTTAAAGACAGAGACAGGTTTGACTGTGGTTGTTCTACTCTAGGAAATAAACTGCTGTTGATTCCATTGGACTTCTGTGTAACGTCTGATGTCATTAATCATAATTACTTTCTGGATCACCATCCATCCATCCATCCATCCATCCATCCATCCATCCATCCATCCATCCATCCAATTTCCTCAGAATAGCATTGTGAAATGTGTTCCTTACCTATGAAAACTGGTATGGTGTCTCACCTATATGGGTGAATTGATACAAGCAATATTTGTCTTGTGTGCATTAACCGTATGATGTGTAGACAGGCTTTGAAAATATTCAGAAAATTTAGCTGTTCAGAATACTGAAGGCAGACTATTAATTATATGGTACTGTTTTTCTATAAGAGCCAATTTGGTGCAGTGGTTAAGGCCATAGATTAGAACCTAGGATACCCTGATTTCTAGCCCCACTTTAGCCTCACTCTATCTCACTACCTAGAAAGAAGGTAGTGGCAAACCACTTCTGAAATTTATTTTTATTTATGTTTTTATTTATCCATTAAATGTATATGCTGCCAATATCCCCAATATAGGACTCCAAGTGACTGAAAATTTTGCCAGGCAGTCACTAGGAATCAACACTGAAATGAAGGCAGAAAAAAAATGTTTTCCTATACATTGCAAGAGTAGAATATATATATATATATATATATATATATATATATATATATATATATGTATGTATGTATGTATGTATGTATGTATGTATGTATGTATGTATGTATGTATGTATCTATCTATCTATCTATCTATGTATCTATGTATGTATATTTCATATGTATATATAACACACACACACACACACACACACACACACATATATATATATGGTATTCAGCTTTGTTCGGGTATTTTCCCACGTCATTATAGTTGTGCTTTTAAAGTTGTAGCAACGTTTTGGCAGAATCTCATCTGCCATCATCAGGCTATATATATATTTGTTTTCGTAGATTTTCACGGATACAGGTATGTAGGTCTAGGTGTGTTCGGGTCTTTTCCCATGTAAGATTAAGAGTATCTTGGCCATGTTTCGGCGAGGTCCCACTCGCCATCCTCAGGCTGGTGCTTTCAGCTTCGTGCCAGTGCAAGCAGTGTGTGATCGGAGCTGCCGTCTCTCTATAAATACTGGTGGTGGGGGCTGGTGTGCTGGGCTGGTTGGCTGAGCTGCTGCCTCTTGATTGGTTGATGGAGTTGATGTTGGTATAATGGGCTGTGTGATGGCCTTGTGAGTTTTGTTGTGGAGATATCCTGGATCTTGTGCTGTGATCTCCTGGGTCGTTTGTTTTGTAGTGATCTTTTTTCCATTAGCTTCTCCTGTTTTAACGGCTTGGATAATGGGTTGTGTGATGAGCTTGCGAATTCTTTTGTTGTGGTATCCTGGGTCCTGTGTTGTAATCTCCTGGGTCGTTTGTGTTTTGATCTCTTTTCCATTAGCCTCCTGTGTAGTAACGGCTTGGGCAATGGGTTGTGTGATGACCTTGTGAGATTTGCAACTTCTTGAGTTCTTGTGGTGTAGTTTCCTGAGTTTTCTGATGTGATGTCCTGAGTGGGTGTGATGTAGCATTCTGGGTTTTATTCTGGCTTCGAGTTTGGGGTCTGGGTCTGTGTTCTTGGCGTGTGTCAGCTTGTTTGGTTTTGGGGTCGGGGGTGCGGCAGCTGGCGAAGCAGCCGTGGTCTGTTTTCTGGATGGTGGTTGTCCTTCGTTTATAGGATGGGCTTGGACTTGGGTCTGATGAGGGGGATTGGCGGTGGTGTCCCGTGTTGTTTTGGGTCTGGTGTTGGTTTTCATGGCTGGGACTCATTTGTTGGTGAGGGCTAGCTTCCAGATGTCTGGTAGGCAGGAGGTATCATCCTGTCTATTCATGTTATGGGGGTGTTCCTCTATCTCGATGGCTTCCCTGATTATTCTCTTGCTGGAGTGCTCAGTGTTGGATATTAATTTGGTTCCTTCAAAATTAATTTCATGTCCTGGGGCTTTAAGGTGCTGGAAGAGGGAGGAAGTATTTTCTTCTCTTCTGACTGCATTTTTGTGTTCTGCGATGCGTGCATTTATTCTCCTGTTGGTTTGTCCAATGTATGTGGCTGGGCAATTGTTGCATGGTATTTCATAAACTCCTTGGTTTTCTAGCTGGATCTTGCCTTTGGGGTTTCTTAGGATGTTGGCTATTTTTTGGTCAGTGCCAAAGGCTGTCCTGATATTGTGTTTGTGGAGAATTTTGCTGATTTTGTCTGTGGTGCCTTTGATGTAGGGGGAGGATATCACATAAAAAAACTCAGGAAATTACACCGCAAGAACTCAGGAAGTTGCAACACAACAAATGACCCAGGATAACACAGCACAAGACCAAGGATACCACAGCAATAAGTCTCACAAGGTCATCACACAACCCATTGCCCAAGCCATTACTACACAGGAGGCTAATGGAAAAGAGATCAAAACACAAACGACCCAGGAGATTACAATGCAGGACCCAAGATACCACAACAAAAGAACTCGCAAGCCCATCACACACCCATTACCCAAGCCATTAAAACATGAGAGGCTAATGGAAAAAAGATAACTACAAAACAAAACGACCTAGGAGATTACAGCACAAGATCCAGGATATCTCCTCAACAAAACTCACAAGGCCATCACACAGCCCATTATACCAACATCAACTCCATCAACCAATCAAGAGGCAGCAGCTCAGCCAACCAACCCAGCACACCAGCCCCCACCACCAGTATTTAGAGAGAGACAGCAGCTCCGATCACACACTGCTTGCACTGGCATGAAGCCAAAAGCACCAGCCTGAGGATGGCGAGTGGGACCTCACTGAAACATCACCAAGATACTCTTAATCTTACATCTACGAATATGTATGTATGTATGTATGTATGTATGTATGTATGTTATTCAGCTTTGTTCGGGTATTTTCCCACGTCATTGTAGTTGTGCTTTTAAAGTTGTAGCAACGTTTCGGCAGAACCTCATCTGCCATCATCAGGCTTCTGTATTGTGTTTTGCACAATACAGAAAAAACACAATACAGAAGCCTGATGATGGCAGATGAGATTCTGCTGAAACGTTGCTACAACTTTAAAAGCACAACTACAATGATGTGGGAAAATACCGAACAAAGCTGAATACCATACATGTAAGTACCCACGAAAACTTAAGAATATAATATAAATATAAATATAAATATGAATATAAATATAAATATAAATATAAATGTAAATGTAAATGTAAATGTAAATGTAAATGTAAATATAAATATAAATAATATTTATATTCCTTGCATTAAAAATCCAAATAGTTTGCAGCAATCAATTATGATATAATGAAATATTTGAAATCCAGAAGAATATCATGAGCTGTTTTTAAAAATGAACACATTTAATGGTGGCTTTTTAATAAAGATGATGATTAAAATTTCCTATCAAAGAGACCAGAATAATTGCAATAATTAACCAAAACAAATAACATGCATGGAAAAAAATAGAAGAAATTGAGGGCATTTATACATAAAAACCCAATTCAATATCTTCCCCAGGCACAAATGAAATTCAGCAGCAAATCTTTAAATAACGGCATGTTTAAAGTAAAATAAATGCAATAAGTATATTAAGCTTTTGATGAACACAACTTAGCTATTTTAACAACTGACATTCCCTCCTCCCAATTTTGAAAGACAAAAATCCAGATCTCTCTTCCTCTAGTGAGATCATCTCATCTTTGCTAAGCTGCCTGTAATCCTTAACTGCCAATAATAATAATAATAATAATAATAATAATAATAATAATAAGGCTTGTAGCTGCAAAAATGTTTTCTAGCTGTATACTTGGTGAAGAATCACAGAATTTATCACTACATTATAGTTGACACATAATTAAATAATGCATGTCCAGATTGTCAACAATAAGGTTTTCCACATTCTCAAAACTAATATACACAGCTGCTAACCAAATCACTACTTGCTTGCAAAAGTTCCCAGAGGATTCAATAACAGATGCATGGTGTATTGAGTTTTGCATATCAGGAGATAAGAGCCAAAAAAAGGAACCTAACATTTGCACAGCTCTTGGAAGAGATGCTTGTAAAACTATTAACAAATGACCAGGAGCAATTTTCATTTCCTCTGAACAAGGTAACATGCCCCCAAAAGCCAGGTTCAGTAATACTTTGCCTAAATGTACATGATTCCGCATTAAATAATAAGTCTTCTGAACTGATAATAGCTATACTTCAAGTAGTTGTTCCCTGGCTGTTCTTCTGCAGTATTCCCAAGCATAATATACAGCATCTAAATAAAAATAAGAAGGGATTTCAGGCCTAAGAAGTAATGACAAGCTTAAAAAACAATAAATCAAAAGAAAGCAATCTGAAGCCTCCCAAGATAGCTTGGGAGTGAAGACCCAGTTAAGATCCTCTGAGAGTTTTAAAAGTTGTTACTGAGACATTCTTTTAAGTATCAGAAGTGGAGAATTACTGAATGCACATTTAGAAAATACTCTTATTAAATATATTTTAACTTTGAATAAATGTCATGGAAATTTTCCAGATTTAGTTTTGGTCTTTGGAAAAGCTGTTGCCTATATTAGATGCTTATACAATTCCATAGACTTATAGAATAATATATAAATGAGTGTAATAAATATCTGTAATTCAATAGTATAAGAGCAAGATTCAAGCAGCTAGATTTTATGGACAAATACAGATGATTCCAGCAAATGCCATATTTTGAGAGAACGTATTGTGGAGCATCGGAAATAGAAGACATTGAATATCTACCATTGATTATCAATTATATTTTTTTCTTTTATTTATTTATTTATTTATTTATTTATTTATTTATTTATTTGTTTGTTTGTTCGTTTTTTTGTCAATTGCTTACAAGATAATAGGTGTAAGTAAAAACATAGTTATGAATACATGGATACATATAAGAAAAATAAAAGAAATAAAAGAAACAATAGGACAGGGACAGTAGGCATGTTGGTGCGCTTATGCACGCCCCCTACAGATCTCTTAGGAAAGGGGTGAGGTCAATCGTAGACAGTCTAAGGTTAAAGTTTTTGGGGTTTGGGGAAGAAACCACAGAGTCAGGTACAGTATTCCAGACATTGACCACTCTGCTGCTGAGTCAGGTAGAGTATTCTAGACATTGACCACTCTGTTGCTGAAGTCGTATTTCCTGCAATCAAGTTTGGTGCGGTTAACCTTGAGTTTTTATCTATTGTTGTCTCCTGTGTTGTTATGGTTGAAGCTGAAGAATTCATTGACAGGTAGGACATTGCAGTGTATGATTTTATATACTATACTTAGATTGGACCGAAGGTGGCATAGTTCTAGGTTTTCTAACTCTAGAATTTCGAGTCTGGTGGCATAAGTTATTCTGCAACGAGTAGAGGAGTGGAGAACTCTTCTTGTGAAATATTTCTGGACTTTTTCAACTGTATTAATATCAGTTACGTAATGTGGGTTCCAGGCTGATGAGCTGTATTCAAATATTGGTCTAGCAAATATTTTGTATGCTCTAATTAGTAGTGTGATATTACCAGAGAAAAAGCTGTGTAGGATTAGGTTAACAACTCTTAATGCCTTTTTGGCTATGTAGTTACAGTGGGCTCTAGCACTTAGATCATTTGAGATGAGTACTCCAAGGTCCTTGACAGAGTTTGGATCATGAACAAGGTCTTGACTATTCAGCTTGTATTTTATTTTCTGGTTGTTGTTTTTTTTGCCAATATGTAAGACAGAGCATTTATTCATTGAGATTTGAAGTTGCCATTTGTTTGACCATTCTGATACATAGTCGAGTCATTCTACTTCTATTTGCAGGTCTTTGTATTTTGTGATTTTCTCCAGTTCTTTCTCTCCTATTCTGCAGTCTCCAGGTACTACCATGTCCACTCTCCTGTTTTTCTTTAAATATTATTATTTAAAATAAGGACTTGAAATAAGGACTTTTTTTTTTTTTTTTTTGGTAAACAGCTTTTCAACTTTGGATCTGACTCCCTATACGTGTGTTCTTTATTATTCCCCAACCAACCTTTGGACTAGTACAAGAGTAGTCTTCACTCTTGATTCCTAGAACTTGGATTTTTTCCCCCCAGAGGTGAATTTTGGCTTCTGAAATAAACATGTTTGCTTTCCTTTCTTGCATTTCAATTGCTGTCAAAGGACAAGTTCATGAGATGCATGGCAGGATCTGTCTTTCAGAACTACAACATGTATTTCTTATTGGGAACATGTGCAATCATCTCAGCCATTTAAGCAAAAGAGGCTGCTTCATTTTCTTTTATTGCTGGTTATCAGGGCTTATATTAAGGCTGGAGGAGGTGGCTTGATTTCCTTACAACCAATGGCATCAGGGTGGGATATAGTTTTGTAGATGAATGGATCTGTTTACGTTTAACAAAATTTAACTCTGTTAAGTTTGTTCACTGGGTCAGAATAACAGGGTTGGAAGGGACCTTGGAAGTCTTCTAGTCTAACCTCAAGCAGAAAATCCTATATCATTTCAGACAAATGGTTGCCCAATCTCTTCTTAAAAACCTCCAGTGTTGGAGCACCCACAATTTCTAGAGGCAAGTTGTTTCACTGATTAATTGTTTTATTAAATTAAACCTTCTTGGATGTTTTACAACCTAATCCCTCGTGTAGTATGTCATGGGCCAAAATAAAGTTCTGTAGATATTACAGGCAAACATCTGTATAAAAAGGCGAATTATCACATAGCAAAGTATGCAATTATGACAATGGCTGAAAAACCCAAAGAGTCACGAAAACCTGCTAATATGGATAACGTAGAAATTGCCGATTTAACATCATGTCTGTATCCTTTGCTATCCCTAGTGTTTTACTTAATTTGTATTGTTTATAGACCTAAACCTGACTGTACTCAAGAAACTAACATCTGCTACCATAATTACATGCACTTGCTGATTACACTGGCTTGGCTTTTACAACAAATACTGGCAAAATGCCTCATCCTTTTACAATAATTACAGTTAGCCTTCTGGGCAAGACATCCTATATAACTTGTAAATTGCTGCATAATCGAATCAATGATTTTCAACCAATGTCCTCTTTATAAATGCCTGTCTTATAATGAAATTTTCCTGCAAGAGATCAGCTATTTGCACTTACAATTTCCCCTCTCAAACTCTATTTTGGCTTTTGTCAGGAATGTCCCAACCCAGATCAATTCCTAGAACTTTCTCAGTATCCATTCTCTATGAAATGTAAGAAAGAATAGACCAACTATAAGGGCAGCTAATCTATTTGTTCAAGGCTGAAGCTTGCAAACTTGATATTGTGCAATGGGAATGAGCTGCTAAGCTAGATCTGGTTCCATAAGGGTCTCCCTGCTGGAACTATAGCAATCCTGGGGAACCAAACATATCTTTTACTTTGTTGTTCAATAAAGGCATTGATTTCACTATATGCATTATTTACTGTTGCTCTGCCACTTCTTCAGTACATTTATTTGTGTTATTTATGTACAGGGCTTATACATTGCTCCAGTCTGCTGACTGAGCAGTGTGAAACTCCTAATTCTTAATTGGGATTAGAATGACCCAATCAGAGGCCATGGACATTAATGAAAGAATTCTAGTCTCTTAGTCAAGAAGCATTTGCAATAATCCAATCCCTCCCCTCTTACAATTCTTCCAAATAAACTCTACTATCTCCTGAAACTTCTTAATTTCCCAATCCTTCATTTTGATGGTGTCATGGCAACAGTTCCCTCCCATCAATCAGATCCATTGATCTGCACCTTTTCCAATCCAAATAGCCTCTTTAATTCCTAACATTTCTCTCTCCCTCAATCAGACCCCATTGGGGAGTAAGATCCCATTGTGCCCAAAGTAAATATGTGAAAAAATAGCATAATTTGAACTTTGAGATTCTTCTGTCACAACCCCCAAATTGTTAAGCTTAGAATTCATATGTTGAGAATTAATTCATATACATACATCTTTCTGCCTTGCTTATTTGTTTTTTTTCCTGGTAGCATCGTATTTTGGATGGGATGTGGGCCAATATATTCTTAGTATAATAATTCTATATCTTCTTTACTCAGGGAACAAATTGTTAATTAAACATTAAAATGTTATTTAACAATAGCCCTAATGAACCTCTAGTATAGGGTATAAGTTGTTTCATTTTCAAAAATATACCAATGAATCTATGCTGATTACTTTTGATTACTTTCAAAATGAATAGTAAATTCGTTATAGGCAATTTGCACAGGTTTCACAGGTTTTCCCTTCTTTGTATATATTCCTCCCTTTAGATACACTTGCTACTGCCTTTTTTTATTTTGACCCTATCCAGCATTTAACTGCTATCCTTTTTATTGAATTTTTAAAGTTTTCTTAGCTTTATAGGTGAGAATTAGCTAGTTAACTCTTAACTCTCATTCTGAAGTGACAACCAGGCAGCTATGTTAAAGTACGAACTATTAGCCCTTGTGCTTGAAGAATAGTAGGTCAGCTCATATTACACCTTAGTCCTTGTTGTCAGTGTCTTTTCTGTCTCAGTGATGAGACCAGAAAATACTTCTGTCCTCCCTGTTTTAATATGAAACAAGGACAGCAATCTCTTTAGCCTTGTTCTACCAAATATTGCCTGCCACGAGGAAGAAAACACAAACCACTATCTCTTTTCTTAATTGTGATAGGGCAATATTTTGTGTCTCATGGGTCTTTTAAAGGTGGGTTGTCCTAACGACAAATCACAGGTTGGACTTCTGCAAAGTCCAGCCCTGATTAAGCCTCCTCGGGGTGGGATTCTACTAGTTCGCACCTATTCGCTAGAACCGGTTGTTAACATTCTAAGCAGTTTGGAGAACCGGTTGTTAGAAGAAATTACTGGCCTAATCCTGTAAGGAAGGCAGGAAGGAAACATTCTGGTGTTGCTTACAGAAACTGCCTCTCCATTAATCCTTATTACATTCTTGGCAGGACTAGACTTCCTGTCTCAGGAACGTTTCTGGAGTTTTTTTCCCCTCCTGTGCTGGTACTTTGCTTGTGTGGAGTGACCATTCAAAGTTACAATGGCACTCAAAAAAGTAACTTTTGACCTTTTTTCACACTTACGACTGTTGCAGCATCCCCACAGTCATGAGAGGCCAGGTGAGGAGATGCGTGCCTCGATGTGAGTGATATTGAGTTGGCCACGCCCAGCCAATAACATGAGCACCAAGCAACATCCACCCAGTCACATGACCACCAAGCCACGCCCACCAACTAAGCCACACCCACAGAACCAGTTGTTAAAAATTTTGAATCCCACCCCTGAGCCTCCTCGATTGTTATCCATATTAAAAATTGTTTCAAGAGAAGAAAAGACCTTAAAACTGGAACAGCTAAAGTCAGTTTTAGACTGCCTCGGCTATGGACTGGGACTTAGAGAGGCAATGCAGCCAGTCTTTAGAAGTAGTCTAGCCAAGAAAGAGCAACCAGAAGTACTAACGTTACCTTTATTATAAGGATACACTAACAAAATGTTGCAAGTCTGAAAATACAACTCTGCCCCCTCACTTTTGCAGTCCTAGAAACTAGGGAGGGTCCCTTCTGAAACATTTGCAGGAGTGGGCTGCTAGCAGTCGTGGGATACAATTTTTTTTACTAACCAGTTCTGTGGGCGTGGCTTGGTGGGCATGGCAGGGGAAGGATACTGTAAAATCTCCAGTCAGAGTTGGTATTTGTGGATTTCCAAACTACTCAAAATTCCCACTACTGGTTCTCCAGAACTGGTCAGAACCTGCTGAATACCACCTCTGGCTGCTAGGGATTCGCAGGGGTTCAGGAGATACCCTAGCTAAGATTCTGCACAGTTCGGAGAATCCCCAAATCCCACTCCTGGCTAGCCCTGCCTACTCCGCCACTCCCATGAGTCCCCACACAGCCTGTTTTGGATGCAGGTAAGCGCAAGGCACACATGAAGATTCAGGGAGGGTGAAAAACAGGGCTCGGGAAGGCCAGAAATTGACCCATTTCCGGCTTCCAGGGAGCCTCCAGAGCCCGGAGAGGCCGTTTTTGCTCTCCTGGAGGCTCGATGAAAGCCTCAGGAAGGGCAAAATCACCCCCCCGCCATGGTGCAGGAAGCTGACTAGGCCACGCCCACCATGGCAACACCCACCCAGCAACTGGGCAGAGAACCTGTTGCTAAAAGTTTTGAAGCCCACCCCTTATTCCAGTACAAAGTTTGGACCTGAAGCAAATAAGATTTCCCTTAAACAGACCTAGTAGTGGAGATGATCATCAGACTTGTGCGCACACCTTCCATTATCTCAGTCTACTCATAAGAGACTTCTCATAAAAGAAATGTTGGGATGTTCCTCAATATCTATATTGTGTCTTGGTAATCATCCATTCTCTTGTCCTTACTTCTATAATGACTTTTTAGATAAAGTATTGATAATAAATTGATTATATTTGGTGCAATTTCCTTGCAGCAACATAGTCAGAAATAAGAACAGGATCAGATCTGTGAATTGAAGTTTTATGTAGCATGTGTAGGATTCTCAGTGCATGATTTTTCTTGCTATCCCATGAGCGGTCATCATTTGGCACAGCAGAAAACTAAATGAGCCTTTTTTAAAAGGACAGGTGACTTTGACTCTAAATGTAAACTGTGCCAAATAAAGCAAAATACATGGTGGTGAATTTGGATTGTCATCCAGAACATAAGCCAGTGAAGTGTGTGACTGACCTAATTAAAGAAATTACAAATTGCATCCTGACAATGTCATACAAAAGTGGTTACTAGGGCATGTTCATGCCCTAGTTGGGGGATGAAGATGAGTTCTAAAATGATATTTCATCACATCCTAATTCAAAAGATCTATTTTCCGACTTGGGATTTAGAGCCACGAAAAGTCACATTTTAACCAAAAAGTCTCTTCTCTTGTTTTACTGTGGTCTTTCAGTAAGAAGTGCTATACATTATTTTCTGTGTATTTTACATGCACAGGCAAAAGGGATTTCTGCCTTCTCTAAAATGTTATAAAACATTTCTAAAATGTTAATTCTGTATAGGCAGGCATTATTGCAGATACTGACAAGGAATGATCATCTAGTAGTAATGCTTTGTGATGTGCTGATTGTGTAAGTGACAACAATGGACACTGCTTTTGACTAATAAAATCAGCATGTTTATTAAAGTTGGATCGCTGACTTTTATTTTCCTTTTGTTTCCGTAGACACAGTAGTGGGATTCAGCCAGTTCACACCAGTTTGGGAGAACCAGTTGTTAACTTTCTGAGCAGTTTGGTGAGCTGGTTGTTGGAAGAAATCATTAGGGCAGAGAACCAGTTGTTAAATTATTTGAATCCACCACTGCATAGACAGTATTGTTTTAAGAATTTATTTCTGCTATTCTCACAGAGGCATGGTGGCCCAGTGGCTTAATGACGCTGGAGAAGGTCTGTATCCCAGTGGTTCAAGTCCTAGCACCATGTGACGGAGTGAGCTCCCATCACTTGCCTCAGCTTCTGCCAAACTAGCAGTCTGGAAGCCTGTTGCATACAAGTAGATAAATAGGTATTACTTCAGTGAGAAACAGTGGCACTTTGAGTGGCAATATGAATTCAACCTTTGCTGGACCTGTCCAAATGCAAGGTGACTGGTGGTGGGAAAAACCCTGGGTGATGCTGCAGAATGCCGTCAAGCCTTCTGAGTGTGGAGCGAGCTTACTCCTTGTGTTGCACTCTGGATAGTGCGTGAGCATGAACTGAACAATCATCAACTACGTTGTATTAACACTGTAATCTCCTGGCTAATGTAACATCGTCATACACTAAATAAATCAATCTGCTATTCTGCTAACAGAATGATTCTGAGCAAGTGTCTCACACCTATCTTGATACATTGTTCTTCAGCAAATGTACTGAACTTCCAGGATTATGAATATTTCTGGGAAGGTCCCCTCCTCCCCAATTCTTGCTATATAAAAATGAAACGTGGCTGGAGAGAGGAGAATGACCTCAGTAATTTCAAGAATGCAACCAAAATTATCTCTCTTTTTGTCTTAATTAATGCTCTCTTAATCCATTTACTCCCATAGATATTTGGAAAATTTATATTATTCTGAATGCTCATAAGATACTGCAGTAATACATGCAATAAAAGCAGAACATTGGAAATTTAACATCATAACTATCCATCTATCTATCAATCAAGACCTCTGATAACTCCCTTCGTACTGTGAGGTTTGCCACCTACAGAGGAAAAGTAGAGAAAAGAAATGTAATTAAAAGCAATTGATGCTCAGAAGAACTTGTATTAAATCATATTAAATCACAGAGTTGAACAGTCATAATCATAATACATTCATTTCTGAGATTTTCAGTCAATGCTGTGAGTTTGCAATCTAGACCGTGGAAAACCTAGAAGAAAGCATCAGCCTAATTGTATCTTCATCTGACACCTTCTTATCTATTAGTTTTGTTAAGAGCAGATATTCTTTAGTGCAAGGTAGAGCAGATTTGCCTCAACTGGCCAATTTGTGGCCTAAAAACATGGCTGCTCTGCATGAGTATGGTGCTTTTCTTGAGTGATGAAAAGGAACACACAACTAGTAACCAACAACACTAGACTAAACAACTGCCTCAATCTCATCTTCTGCAATAGTTCGAATTCAATTTATGGAATAAAAATTAAAGAATCCTTTTCCAACAGTGACCACAGCATGATTGATTTTGTCTCAACATACATCCACACAAAAATCAACACAACGATGTGATCCCCAATTATAACTTCAAAAAAGGCAACTATGATCTTATAGACAATGGCCTCTCATCCTTTGTTTGGCAATTTCTATTCACTGGATGCAATACTGTAGAAGGCCATTACAACATATTTTTACTTGAAGTCAAAAGAGCCATCAAACTATATGTACCAATAACAACTCCAAAAACCAGAAAAAACAGATTACCCATAACAATAAGGAAGCTTCAATCCAAAAAGAGATCACTTTGGTGGAAAAACAAATCTGGTCACGTTGCCAACTTCAAAAGCCGATACAAAAATTTATGCCACCAGATAAAGACTGAATGCACCAATTATCACATTAAACAAGAGGAAAACCTTCTACACACCAATTCCACCCACACTTTCTACAATTTTGTAAACAACAAACTATAAAACTCAGTGGTCCATCCCACCCCTGAAAGGACCTAATGGTAAAGACTGCAACAACGACACTATTAAAGCCAACCTCTTTAACACATTCTTTGGCTCAGTATTTGTAAACAGCAATGTTCATGCCCAGTATTTCCTAGTCAAACCACAGACAACTACAATGATCTAATACATATTGATTTTACAGAAGACAATGTTGAAAAAGCACTACACAATCTAAAACCATCTCTATTTATTGGACCGGACAGAATATGTGCCTACTTCTTAAAAAAAGCTATCCACTTCCATAGCCGAACCTCTAAGCATAATCTTTGAAAAATCTTTCAGGAACAGCTCCTTGCCAAAACTATGGTCACAAGCCACGGCCATCCCCATCTTCAAAAAGGGAGACCCCAGCCTAGTTGAAAATTACAGACCAATCTCTTTATGCTGCGTCACCTGTAAAGTCATGGAATCAGTTATTAACCAATCCATTATCCTCCACTTAGAGACAAACAACCTACTCACTAATAAACAATTTGGTTTCAGAAAAAACTATCCTGCAATCTGCAACTCTTACACTGCAAAAACATATGTACTACACAACTCAATCAGGGCAAAGCAATAGATGCAATCTACATAGACTTCTGTAGAGTCTTTGATTCAGTGGTACACGACAAACTACTCCTAAAACTGAAATCTTATGGTATCTCTGGACACCTGCATAACTGGATAGAAGCATTCCTGTCAAACAGACAACAAATGGTCAAAATTGGGAGCGTCCTATCTAATTCTGTAGCTGTCAACAGTGGTGTCCCCCAAGGCAGTGTTCTAGGACCAACTCTCTTCATACTCTACATAAATGACCTCTGCGATCATATTAAGAGCAACTGCGTTCTCTTCGTTGACGATGTAAAGCTATTCAACACCACAGACAATACTGCTACCCTTCAAAAAGACCTCAACTATGTATCAGAATGGTCAAACAAATGGCAACTTCAAATCTCAACAAATAAGTGCTCTGTCTTACATATTGGCAAAAAAAAAAAAAAAAAACAGAAAATAAAATACAGGCTGAATAGTCAAGACCTTGTTGATGATCCAAACTCTGTCAAGGATCTTGGAGTACTCATCTCAAATGACCTAAGTGCTAGAATCCACTGTAAATACATAGCCAAAAAAGGCGTTAAGAGTTGTTAACCTAATCTTACATAGCTTTTTATCTGGTAATATTACACTACTAACTAGAGCATACAAAACATTTGCTGGACCAATACTTGAATACAGCTCATCAGTCTGGAACACCACATTACGTATCTGATATTAGCACAATTGAGAAAGTCCAGAAATATTTCACAAGAAGAGTTATCCACTCCTCTACTCGTTGCAGAATACATCATGCCACCAGACTTGAAATTCTAGACCTAGAAAACCTAGAACTATGCCACCTTCGGTCCGATCTAAGTATAGTATATAAAATTATACATTGCAATGTCCTACCTGTCAATGAATACTTCAGCTTCAACCATAACAATACAAGAGCAAACAATAGATACAAACTCAAGGTTAATCGCACCAAACTTGATTGCAGGATATACGACTTCAGCAACAGAGTGGTCAATGTCTGGAATACTCTACTTGACTCTGTGGTTTCTTCCCCAAACCCCCCAAAACTTTAACCTTAGACTTTCTACTATTGACCTCACCCCTTTCCTAAGAGGTCTGTAGGGGTGTGCATAAGTGCACCAATGTGGCTACCCTCCCTGTCCTATTGTTTCTTTTTATTTTTCTTATATGTACCCATGTATTCATAACTATGTTTTTACTTATACCTATTATCTTGTAAGCAATTGACAAACCAAATAAAATAAAATAAAAAATAAAATAAAATAAATAAACACAGACCCTCATCTGCTTCTTAGAAGGCTCTTCTTTTCATCAAAGAGCTTCAGAAAGGTGCCTCAATTGTAACTCCATTTAACTGCATTGCTTGGGAGAAAAAAAAGTGGCTTCTCCATTTTACACATGGTAAAGTGGCATCACAACTCCATTGCTAGGAACTAATGTTTCTTTCTCATGGAGATTATTTTTGAAGAGGCATGATGATTGAGCTTTGGTTGACTGGTCACTTCAGCACTCCTTGGGCATGAACAAAGCTCTGGCTTTGTTCTATAGAAGTAGTGACTGCTTCTCCTTAAAGGTGCTATGAAGAAAAACTTGAATCTGATCTTCAGAACTTTGCCTCTATTCCTATAAGATTAATGAACATTGATTTTCTAGTTTTGTCAAAGTATAGAGGTTGAGAGGTCTCATTCTTTAAAAGGTCCTTCATTCCAATGAGTGATGGATAAGTGAAGAAAACTCTCCAAAGGGTGCAAATTGAGAGCCACTGTGTGTCTTAGCTTTTTCCTGTTGCAATATGGATGTTTTCTGCAGCTGGGGATTTCTGTTTGCAAGAGTGAATGTCACACACATAACTGTGTTGAACTGAGCTGGGCTCCATTAAGCATCCCATGTGACTATTGCAGGGAATTTTTGGCTTGCTCTGTATCCCAGTTTCTCATCACCCAGGCTATTGGGTTAAACATCAGAACTGGATGAAAGGCAGCATAAATAGTATTTTGGTTTGCTACCATAATGAATGAATTATTCTTTTTTAATGGACCAGAAAAAAACAATTGTAGCTGTTTTTTGCAGCACAAACTGAGGGGTAGAATAAGGCACTCTTTGCTGCCTGGTAGATATAATATTGAGTACCTGACTGATTTCTGTGTTTGCCTTTTCATTATAAGTAGCAAAAATGGATTGGCTGTTAGTTCTCCATTAGCATTGAATACTTGCAAGCTAGTAAGTTTTTGTGGATCCTGGCATACTCCAATAATTTGAATGGTGTTAAGTCTGGGCGGTGGGTCCCAAGGAGAGACGAGACTCGAAGTAGTGACAACAGCTCTTTATTAGGAAACCAGATACTGAGACAAGACTCCCAGCCGAGGCAGCTCCTTTTATAGAGCTGGCTGCGGCTAGGCAGCCTATGACATGCATTTGAGCTTGCCGCGCTTGGTTTTACCCAATCGCGGCAGCCGAATAAGAACCAATCAGAACGCTTA
Organism: Notechis scutatus; assembly: GCF_049901735.1. Classification (NCBI taxonomy): domain Eukaryota; kingdom Metazoa; phylum Chordata; class Lepidosauria; order Squamata; family Elapidae; genus Notechis; species Notechis scutatus. The sequence goes on along the minus strand of NC_142009.1, from coordinate 109,455,526 downwards.
GTTTTGTCCAATCACAGCCCGGCTTTTCCGGACCAATAGGAATGCAGGCCTACAAGCCTGCTAGTATGGAACACCCCTCCCCTCTTGGTTCCGTCCAAGGGGCGGGGTAACGTAATCACGCAAGTAGGCGGGTCTTCGTACCTGCCTACTAGACTTGCGCAGTTCACAATGTCTCTGTTCACCATCGGGTTCGGACGGGCTCTGCGTCGCTCTCAAGCTGCAAGATGGAACTGCCTGGAAGGGTGAGCCGGTCCTCTGGCTGCGACTCCCGCCTGGTGATTCCGGGTCGGTTGAGTCATTTGCTCTGCTGCTCCCGCCTGGGCTCTCTGGGCTGGTGGAGCTTGTCCGGCTGCTGCTTCCAGGCGAAGTGCCCGTCTGCCACGACTCCCTTCTGGCTGGTAAGTATTGTTGGTTTTTGTTTAATGTCTGTGGGGGGTGTTCTACTTGTACAGATGTTCGTTCATTTTCTGAACTTGAGGTCCCCCCCCTCTGATTTCTTGGTTAGAGTCTATGAGGGGGGAAGTGGCCAGCCTGGATCTTAGCTGGTCAATATGACGTTTCCACGACCTCCCATCGGTGGTCTCGAGCCGGTAGGAGCGGGGGCCTGTGACTTGGGTGATTTTTGCAGGGATCCAAAGTGGGTCCCCTGTAAAGTTTTTGGCAAATACAGTGTCTCCTACCTTGAAGGCGCGGTGCTTGCTGCTGGAACCAAGGGGTTTTTCTGGAGTGTAAGCAGGGTGCAGGCGGTCTAGAGGTGACCTGAGTCTTCTGCCCATTAGTAGCTCTGCTGGACTCTTGTTGGTGGTGGTATTTGGTGTGATATGTTGTAGAAGAAGCATCCATGTGATCTTCTCGTGGATGTTGCCATGTTCCATTTTGTGCAGAGTTTTTTTTGTAAATTGAACCATGCGTTCAGCTCTACCATTCGCCGCCGGGTGAGCTGGCGATGTCAATGCGTGTCGGATGCCGTGGTCTGCCAAGTATTGTTCAAAAGCCAAGGCGGTAAATTGTGGCCCATTGTCAGAAACGATAACATCTGGCAGACCATGCGTTGCATAAAGTCTATTTAATTTCTTGATGACAACTTCCGTGGTGGTTGTCTTCATTGTGCTCACCTCGAGCCAATTTGAATAAGCGTCAACAGTGATTAAGAAGGTGTGCCCCTTGGTTGGCCCTGCGAAGTCAATATGGATGCGCGACCAAGGGCCTCTGGGTGTTTCCCATTCTAATGGTGGGGCCTTAGGGGGAGCCGAGCGAGTCTCTTGGCATCTGTTACAAGCAGCGACCCAGGTTTCAATTTGCTTGTCCATGCCTGGCCACCAAGCATAGCTCCTGGCCAGGGCTTTCATGCGCACAATACCAGGGTGCCCGTCATGCAGCAAGTCTAAAACTTTTTTCTGTAGTGTCTCTGGTATTACTACCCGGTCTCCCCACAACACGCAACCTCTTTGCGAAAAGAGTTCAGTTTGCCGGTTTTTAAACGGTTTAAAAAGTTCGTTTGGCTCAGTTTCTGGCCATCCCCTCTCCACCCAGCTGAGAACTCGTGCCAAGCGTCTGTCCTTCCTAGTTTCGTGAGCAATGTCTTGCGCGGTTACTGGTGGCATGGGGATAGTTTCAATTTGCAAGACTGGTAATGTGGGTGCTGGGTCCTCTTGCAAGTCTGGCAAGGGGGAGCGGCTTAAGGCGTCGGCGTGCGAGATTGTCTTGCCAGGGCGATGTATCAATTTGTAATTATAAGCGGCAAGAAATTCAGACCATCTTGTCATTCTAGGTGACAAGATGTGTGGAGTGGGCTTGTCACCCGCCAATATGCCAAGTAGGGGCTTATGGTCTGTAATAATGGAAAATGTCCTACCATAAATGTATTCGTGGAATCTCTTTACTGCTGAAACGATGGCGAGGGCTTCTTTGTCCAGCTGGCTATAGTTCCTCTCTGGCTTGGACAATGTTCTGGAAAAGAATGCAATGGGGGCTTCTGTTCCATTTGGTAAAACGTGGCTCAGGATGGCGCCAACCCCGAAAGGCGATGCGTCGCAAGTAACAGTCAGAGGTAGCATTTCATTGTATTGCATGAGGACTGCATCTGAAGTCAAAAGGTTTTTTATCTGGTGAAAAGCGTGCTCTTCTCGCCGTCCCCATATCCAGGAAGCCTTTTTATCAAGGAGTCTATGCAGAGGTTCTGCGACAGTCGCTTTCTGGGGTAGAAAAATGTTATAGAAATTAATGAGTCCGAGGAAGGCTTGGAGGTCCGTTTTGTTCTTTGGTCTGGGGGCGTTTTTGATGGCTTTCAATTTTTTATCTGTGGGGTGAATTCCTTGTTTGTCAAGGAGGTAGCCAAGAAATTCAACCCTTTCAGTGCATAATTGGCACTTTTCCTTTTTCACCTTGAGGCCAGCGTCTTTGAATTTCTGTAGGACCGCCCTCAGTCGTTTTTCCAATTGTTTTTTGGTAGGGGCTGCTACCAGAACGTCATCGAAATAGGGCACGACTCCTTTAATTCCCTGCAGCAATCTCTCCATTAGACTTTGAAAAATGCCCGGTGCGACGCTGACCCCAAACTGGAGCCGGTTACATTTGAACGCCCCTCTATGTGTCACTATTGTTTGGGCTTCGGCGGTTTCAGCATCGACTGGCAGTTGTTGATAAGCTTGAGCCAGGTCGAGCTTTGCAAAGATCTTGCCACCCCCTAGTGAGTGCAGGAGATGTTGGACTACTGGCAATGCGTGGTTGAGGGTGGCCTTGTAGTCACCACAAATTCTCAGGGAGCCATCGGGTTTGATGGGGGTGACAATTGGGGTCTCCCAACGGGCATGATCGATGGGTTCTAACATGCCTTGCGCTATTAGTTTGTCTAATTGTTCGTCTATTTTAGGCTTGAGTGCAAAAGGCACTCGGCGTGGCTTGAGACGGATGGGAGCGATGTCAGGGCTGAGATTAAAGGAGATAGGGGACCCCTTGTACTTGCCTAGATGTTCACTGAAGACTTCTTGGAAGTCCTGGATGAGCGTTGCTTCCCAGCTTCCGTCTTCTGTGTGGTTGATGCCTGCCATCTCGATCCCCAATGGTGCGAACCACTACAACCCGAGTAGGCTGGGTCTGTCTTTATCGACGATTGTGAGTGGTAGGATGGTGGTGTGGTTTCTGAACAAAACTTGAAAATGTCCAGTGCCAACGACCGGAATGCGATTACCTTGATAGTCTCTCAATATTAGCTTCTGGTCGCTTAGCTCTTGGCGGCGGATGCTGGGAATTAGTCTTTTGATGGTCCTCCAGGAGACCATAGAGAGGGAGGAACCAGAGTCTACCTCCATGGTGCAAGGCTGATTCTCGATGTTGACCTCTACACGTATCTTTCGTGTGTCTATTGATGAAGCGTGGCCGATGGTGACTGTTTGGTGCGTTTCTTCTCTTCTGGGTACCTCGATGAACTTCCTGGGTCGGCTGTCCCGGTTCCATCGGCTGTCATTATGGTGGTCCCGGTTTATGGTGGGGGTGCCATCTCTTCTTCTTGGGCTGTTTCCCCGTCGTCGGGGGCTGGAATTTCGTTTGTTACGGCATACTTTGGCAATATGCCCTCGTTTTTCGCAAAAACGGCAAACAGCGTCCAGGAACTTGCATTCGGAATGCGGGTGATTTCCTCCACAGCCGGCACATTGGTAACTCGACTTACGACCGCGCCGGTCTCGTCGCTCGCGTTCCGACTGAAGTCTGTGAATTTCTTCCTCTTCGCTGTCAGAAGGGGATTCGATGTCGCCGTGGTGGGTGGATGCTGCGTGTTTGTCTGCTGCGGTTGCCGTCTCGCTGGTGGGTTGGCGGTCGTTTCCATTTGAACGCCGCATTCGCGCCGCTGACTTACGGGTGGCCTCGGCTGCGGTGGCTTCGGCTACGGCGTCGGCGAGGGAGATGTCCCCTTTAGCCATCAGTCTGCTTTGGAGAGTTGGGTCTTTCAGGCCGAGGACGACTCGGTCACGCATGGCCTCGTCTAGATTGGCGAATCCGCACAAGCCTCCTAGGTCCCTCAGGTCGGCTACGAACTCTCCAACGCTCTCGACCTCGCGCTGATCCCTCTGGTAAAAGTCATGCCGATGGATGAGAATCGGCATCGCCGGGGCGTAGTGGTTCCGGAGGATGGGAGCTAGGGTATCCCAATCCATGGTCTTGACGTCTGTTGGCTTCGCGAGTGCCTTGGCCATTTTAAAAACGGCGGGTCCGCAGTGTGTTAGAAAAACCGCTCGCTTCTTGCTGCCGGTGGCGTCCTTCAGGTTGTTTGATTCCAAGAACATTTGGAAACGATCAATGTAGGACTCCCAGTCCTCGCTGGCCGGATTGAATGGTGCGGGTGGCACGGCGCTGCTGGCCATCTTGCAGGTCGTCTATGCGCTATCTGCCACGTGCTAGTCAGCTCTGTTGTCTCAGTATCCCATCCTCGTCGCCAGTGTTATGTCTGGGCGGTGGGTCCCAAGGAGAGATGAGACTCGAAGTAGTGACAACAGCTCTTTATTAGGAAACCAGATACTGAGACAAGACTCCCAGCCGAGGCAGCTCCTTTTATAGAGCTGGCTGCGGCTAGGCAGCCTATGACATGCATTTGAGCTTGCCGCGCTTGGTTTTACCCAATCGCGACAGCCGAATAAGAACCAATCAGAACGCTTAGTTTTGTCCAATCACGGCCCGGCTTTTCCGGACCAATAGGAATGCAGGCCTACAAGCCTGCTAGTTTTCATAATTATGCAATAAGAAGACAAAGAAGATGAATAACTCATTCTCGGTAAGTTGATTCACCAACAGAAGATGAGTTTTTTGTTGTTTTTTTTTTTTTTTTGGTTTCCTTTGGGTTTTTTTTTTTTTTTTTTCTCAAGTCAGAGATTGGTTAAGGTCTGAGCATTGTCAGAACAAAGAACAGATTAAAACCAAGAGAGGCAGTCAGTCTGCCCATGATACACAGTAGAGCTGGCAAAAGCAAGAGGAACAGAAGGACTTCAATATTGATTCTATAAATAACCCTTGCTCTTGAAACACAGCACTTCCTGTATTCTTACATATTGGTTACCTAAATTTTCTTCAGTAAAAATTATTTACCAGCAAGTCTCAGTTCTTGTAGCCTGCATTGACTCATTGCCCATTAAGCTGAAAAGTCACCCCAATTTCCCTAAATAGGTGTGAGGCCCCTTATTTCTTTTCTTGCTGTCTCATAAGTCAGTTTTTTACATGCCAAGTCAATTGGTTTGCTTCCATTATAGCCAGCCATGTAACAGAGTTCTCAAGCAGAGATATTATATGGTTGCAGTCCGGGGTCATGTGATTGCATTGCACCCCCAGGGCTTTAAAGGAATTGATTAATGACCAAGAGAGGCAGTCAGTCTGGTGATTTGATGTTGGCAAAAGAGTCATAGCATTGGACATTACCATTCGGGGGTCATGGGAATCAAACCGCCAAGCTGCCAACCTCAGTGGTGTGCAAGCCCAGCATCTTACCACGTGAGCCACTGTGGCCATCCCAGTTGTGGTTGTAAGTCTAGGACTGTATCAGAGGTGGTATTCAGTAGGTTCTGACCAGTTCTGAAGAACTGGTAGTGGAAATCTTGAGTATTTTGGAGAACTGGCAAATATCACCTCTGACTGGATATTTTACAGTATCCTTTCCCTGCCATGCCCACAGAACCGGTAGTAAAAAAAATTGAATCCCACCACTGGACTGTATATAATAAACTGGTCACAGATCATAATACATTTGATAGATAGATAAATAGATAACAGGTTTCATTGTATTTGATTCCTAGGCAATTAGATTTTTTAAAGTTGTCTTTTCCTGTGTTAAGCTTGTTTGGAGTAGCCAAGAAATATGATGTTCATTGTTATAACTTACTCTTTTCCCCAAAGTGCAGCAACTTTACATGCATATATTGATTGTAGGGATCTCATGTGTATTTATTTATTTATGAATTCAGGAAAACAATTATTTCTTTTAAATAGGGATTGAATTAAAACGATGAGTCTTGGATTTGGCTACTGCTTTGTATTTTGACATATGTAAATACTATGGTTCTATTACAGTCTAGATCAGAGGCGTCAAACTCAAGCATGTCACGGGCTGGATCATGACATATTGTGATGTTTTTTGCCTTTGCAGAGCCAGGGTGGGCGTGGCCTGCATGTGACTTATCCAGCTCATGGGCCACCAGTTTGACAGTGCTGGTCTAGATCCTTTCTCATGAATAGGAACAATTTGCTGCATTTTAACTAACTTACAGAATTTATCATGCTATTCCTGGTGAAGAGCTGATGTCAGCCTGTTATTTTGTCATATTTTAAAATATTTTTCTATTATATTGTGAACTGCTGAAAAGCAGAATATAACAAGTGAATAAATAAAGAAGAATTCCATCCAAGAATTTCTTCTGTGTGAATCCTGTGCAAGGCCAGAAATTATGTCATGAACAAGTAACCACCTCTACCTTTCCAACAGACTTGTTAAATCTGCCAAACAGGTTTTCATGTTTTATTAAAATTGGAGTTGATTATATTCTTCAAGGTAGCCTGAAATACAAGAGTTCCCCAAAGATTAGTGATTCACTTGATTTAAGATGATAAATGACTAATACTATTCTTGTTAGTCATATTGGGAAAATATGATTCACTGGACAACATGTTAAAGTTGGACAGAAACATGATGAAAAATGAGGAGTAAACAAACCATTAACCATTGTCAGTACAAATGATTTAGTTGACCATAAGACTTCAAGAGTTCTGTAGGCACTTGAAATATTCACATTCAAATACATTGTGCTGATGTTTCTCATGATAGATAGGTGAATTTTATTGTGCTTTAGATAATATTTATCTGCTTTACCTCTGTATTTCTCATCTTGTCTTTGAAAAGTGATATGGCCTTTGCAAATAACTAGATAATCTACCCATTTAGTATAATGACTACTGGCAGAATACTGATGATATGCATCTTTAGAATTCAATCACTGAAACATCACTGGGTGGTTGAACATCACAGAGCGAATGCCAATGATTGCATGCACAATTTCCTGGAGCAGAAAGAGAGGTGGCTGTTGCCAATCCCACTTCCTTTCTTTAGCTACTTCCATGTTCCCCTTTCCTCCAGGATCTAATCTAAAAAGTTGAAATTGTACTATAGAGTAACAAAATTTCCCCAACAAGTGCCTCAAATAAGTCTCAGGGCACTTCCACATAGCTATTGGCTATATGTCCTAAATCTCTGAGACATTTTTGCTCTGTTTCAAATGTGCCTTCACTGTTTTTGGTTTTATAACTCCTGACATATTATCTGAGCCAACCAGTTAGCTAATTCATAAAGGGGCATAATAATTGGTATTGAGACTGCATCCTATCCTTCATGGTTATTCATGGTTATTTATTTATATGACTTGTAAATATTCTGGGTGGTGTATAAATTATATTTAAAAATCACATAATTTATAAAGTAGTATGACATAGCAGTATGGTGTTATGGCACATTGATTTCAACCAGGAAGAAGAGATGGTGAAGGAAACAGGATGAAGTAAAAGTTTGCATCAATTAGAACTGATTTAAGAAATTTGAGGCCCATTAAAACATGACATTTGCAAGGTCCACTACAGATGGATTCCTTTAAATCTGGTTTGAAAGATATCCCTAACAATAGCACTTAGACTTATATACTGCTTCATAGAACTTTATTGTCCTCTCTAAGTGGTTTACAGAGTCAGCATATTCCCTCCAACAATCTAGGTCTCATTTTACCGACTTTGGAAGGATGGAAGGCTGAGTCAAACTTGAGCTAGTGAGAATTGAACTGCTGGCAGTTAACAGAATTAGCCTGCATTACTGCATTCTAACCACTGCACCACCACGCCTCAGTGACGAAGGATGAGATGAAGGATGCATGTGTGCTACTGATGAGCTGTTCTTCTGTATAATATATTTTTTAAAATGTGTACATTTCACACATTTAATACATTATAAACTGTGATATAGTTGGCTTGTAAAGAATTTCTTTCAAGTTTACAACAATAGTTTCTCTTGCTTTTTAAAGTAGCACTATCAAGGATAATTCTAAAGGATTATAAGAGAGTTTTTCTGCTATGCTTAGTATCGTTTCACTTTGTTACCATTCAACTATTTAAGAACTGAAAGGTAACACTGAGCTACTAAAACATGCACACTGTAGCCAAAGAAAAATTAATAGTAGCTTATAGTACAGAAACAGCAAATGTCAGCATATGGGAACCATAATCTTGACAATACATATTTTAAAAATTAGCTGCTTAAATCAGTCAACCATTAATTCATTCTTAACAGGACTGCAATGGAAAGTTGATGAGAAGGCATTTGATTCACAAATCATTTTGGCACCACTCACATTAAAGGAGGAGGATAAGTCTAATTTATGTGGCCTTATCACATTTCCTCTCTCTAAGGAACCCATTTTCTCTAACACAAAATGGTTCCTATTTTGCTTCTAGGAATTTGCATCATGTTGTATGTATAGGGTAGGATGGAATTAACAGAAAATTGGCTGCTTCAGCTTGGAGGCTAGTTAAGTAACCCCATTAAATTGTAAAATGTGTTTCAAACAATCATGAACAAGCACAATAAATTTAAGATCTCCAGGCTCAAATCTGAATGCACATTAAAAAGTTTGCTTTAAATATGTGAGACTGAGTCAGTTTCTGAAATTCAATCTTTCTGTTTTTCTAAAACCAACTCGTTGTGTTGTGTATTCAATCGAGAGGATAGTCATGTTATTTTAGACCAACTTTCAGGTGGCAACTTTGCTGGACAGTGAAGATGCTGAAGTTCGACATGATTGATTATAGTACTCTCTGAATCGGTCTATTGAATTTGTGGCCCACTGCATCCAAACTGCATTCCCAGATTTACACTGAACACAATGATGACATTCTTAATTCAAACAATTATAAAAGCATCATGGAAACAGCACGCCAAATTCAGATGTCAGGGCAGTCTATTGACTGTCAATGGTTTTACTTTGCCTATTTATATCAGACTTGGAGCTGAATCCAGCAACCAACTGAATAATTCAATCTTCCAGCACAATAATTTTATTTGATATAGCTGTTTAGATGTCTGTTTTCCCTTTTCTTTGCACCAGCTCTAGAAATAACTAACCCTGTTTTCTCCGTATGTTCAGGGAACATAATTTTCTTTTTTTAACGGCAATCTGTAAATAGCACTTGGTAATTCAGCCCATACATTGTGAATCTCTATAGAACGTCTTTGTTTAGCTACGGATGACTAATTAATTTGGAATGGTGGAAAGTTATGGCTACAGCTGCCTAGATCAGAGAAGAGGCTCTCCTCTTCAGGACAGGGAGTGGATTGCTCAGATGGATGGCCTTTACAAATTCAACAAAGTTGTTGTAAGAAATACAGCCACATTTAAGAAGCTACCATAGGACTTCTTTGAATAGCAATATAGAGTTGGATTGCCTAAAATTCATTACATTGCAGAATTGCATTCTCAAATAGAGAGAGTGCAAGGCAAGTCAGGGAGCTGATACCAAATCATTCAACCAAAGGGAGAACATAGTAAAATAAAATAAAATAAAATACAAATGAGATGGAATAGAGCAAAGGTCTTCAAACTAGGCAAGTTTAAGACTTGTGGACTTCAACTCCCAGAATTCCTGAGCTAACATGACTGGAGGAGGAATTCTGGGAGTTGAAGTCTACAAGTCTTAAAGCTGTCAAGATGGAAGACCTCTGGAATTTGCTTAGGGTTAGACTTGGTCATTTTACAGCCTATGGACACAGGGTCCTTTCACTGACCCTGTCTGGCCTGCAGCAGACAGAGGACAGTGGTGGGGAACAGTGGCAGCAATGGGCAGCAGGGGAGTGGGCAGCAGCGACCCTTCACAGCAGTCCTAGTTTCTCATATGGCCACCTTGGAAAATTAATTGCACATCCCTGGTTTAGAGAGACATTTCTTTTCCTACTTCTCTTATTAAAATGTTCCTAATAGTTGCAGGAGCTTGCTGGAATAAAAAATACAGTACTTGCCTCTTTTCACCTTCACTGAGACTATCCCAATGACTAATAGCCATGCGAAACACATCATAGGGTGATGGATATGATATATGACCTCAGATAAAATACATCTTGTCATGGGATTTTGAAATTCCCATTAACTCATGTTCACCTTATTTGGCTTATTGTTCCAGTTGTAATATTGCTCAAGCTCAAGAAGCATCAAAAAATCTGTCTACACCCCATAGATAGCCTGTCATATTCTAAGAATAGAACATGTTGCAGCTAGTTTGAAAAGAAAGTGGCAACATCCATTACATCAGTCTGTAGATATGGGGAATTTATCTTTTGCAGCCACTTTCTTCATATTGCAGGTAGTCCTTGACTTATGGTCAGTCACTGTTTGAAGCTACAAATGGTTACTTTTGAACAGTTACTTATGACCTGGTTCCAAAATTCCAACATCCCCGTGGTCATGTGACCATCTTTCAGGTACTCGGCCCATTTGTAGCATCCTACAGTCATATGCCTGTGATTTATAACATTTCTGCCAAAACCTGGCATTTTTCTTCTGGTGAAAATAATCCATAACACACTATGGATTTGCCTAATGACTGCAATGTTTGCTTCATGACCATTGTAAAAATCATACAATCAAGTCAATCACTAATTACCTGCTTTACAATATTCATCACTTATGACCATAATGAGTAGATTCCATTATGGTTGTAAATCAAGAACTACTTTACTGCATATACAGTAATAAATCAGAACTGGCCTCTTCACAAGTGTGAACCCATCCTTAAAAGCTTAGCAATAACAGTGGTAACAACAATAGAACAACAATATCTGGATCCTTTCAATCATACTGAATATTTTCATTTGCTTTTGCTTAGTATGAGTCTTGCCATCTCCTTACATATTCATAGTTTTAAAAAATGAGCAAACAAAATTCTCTCTCTATTAAGAGTCTATTTTTACCTAATGTTTGTTCAAAATTAACTATCAGACATGCCACAAAATGCATGTACTAATTCAGACAGAAGTGATTCTGTCCACCTTGCAACCCTTTGTTATTAAATTATCACAAAGGCTGCAGGGGCTCAATAGATGGTGAATTCCATAAATTTCTTTGAATTCCCCTGTGATATTTGTATGGCAATAGACTAGGCACTTGTTGAAGGTCTGTAGAAGGAACAACACCAGTTCCAAATGTTTTGGTAGTAGCTACAGGATCAGCCTGTTGGTAGTATGTCCAGTTCTTATGGAGGTAATTCATTCTGTCATAACTATTCAGCTAGATTATTCATAGGCTAGATGATCCATCTGGATTGTCCATTGATTCCAATACTGGCTGAAGGTTTTTGTGATCAGCTTCTTAAGGCTTTGGTAGCCATCGTTCTGATCCTCAACAGTGTGGTAGGAATAGGTGAAGAACAAATAACGTTTGTTCTCACTTGTAAGACTGTGGCAAAATTTATGAGTATTCCATTTCTGAGGATTTGATTAGATTCACATTTGGGTTAATGCTTTCAGACATAAAACATGGCATGGTAGAGAAACATCTTTGTTTTTATTTTATGTTAATTGCACATTGCACTTCAGATTTAGTATATGCAATAATATGAAGAAAGTGACTGGAAAAAGACAAATTCCATGTACATCATGGTCAGATATATTGGATGTGGCCAGATTTCTTTTTAAACTAACTGCAACACAAAACCATAATTCTCCTTTTATACCCACTATAGAATATTTGTTTTTCCCTCCCTATTTTTTTAAATAGACATTTTCTCTTCATTTCTAGGCCTTAAAGCTACTATCGATTGTTGGCATAATTTACACATCTGCTTGAGAAACTCTGGCTTTTTATTTATCTTCCAAAATAAGAATCTCCCATGGGCCTTATTTTCTCTAGCATTCAATTTGTGTTTACCAGACTCCCCAGTTTTTTAAACTTTTTTTGAGAGAGTTAAGGGGATTTTTGTCCCAGATCTGACAACTCTAACTGCCAAATCCCTGGCTACCTCCTCATAGAATCAGATTGGATAGAAAGTCACAATATGGTCCCCAGGTGAAAAAGTTGGAATACCCTGATTTATGTAACAGAGAGAATGATAGTTATTACTCCTTACTGCTCATATTTATAAAAGGTATTCAGAACCATTTTATAGCCAGAATAGTATTATAAATTCATAATTTATCTTTCAGGAATGCAAAGGATAAAGATATTTATGTTCAACCGTATATAGTAAGAAGAAAGCCTTGCCACACCATGTTTAATGATGCTTTTACTGCTACACGTATCTTTTCCCTGTAGACATTGCAAAAGGTAACACATTAAAACTGCAAAAAACTAGTTTCATTATTGAAAAACCAGCTGTTTATGGTTTATTCCCCTTGCTTCCCAATGGGATAGACTACATTTATAGCCTGTTTCTCCTGTGCTTACAAATGGCTGTTTTCATTACCATACCCCCTTCCTCCTCTCTCACCTTAAACTTTCCTAACTTATTACAGCCTAGGGTAAATATTTTGGATGCTTACAAAGTTGCCATCTAGTTTGGGATTTGCAGATCTGGTGCTGTGATAAAGGGAATATTGTTTTAAGTCCTTTATGCTTTATAATAATTTTAGTAGTTAGCCTGCGATTGGCTCCATAATAGCCTATTAAGAAGATTTTATAAATCATCAGACAAATGCCTAGAAACACAAATGGGCAAGTATCTGGATTGTGTATATTTGAAGAACGGGATGCCAGAAATCAACCACCTTCCTTCCTTTCTTCCTCCCTCCCTCCTCCAAAAGAAGGCCTGTTTACTTTTCACTGAGTGCTAGAAGCTTGTGGGGAAGCAGTGACCTCATTGATTAGCAAGTTTGAAATAAAGAAAGTGAATAGTGATTGGTTTTTATTTTCTGTGTTCAGCTATTGATTAACCAATGCTGAGCAATGATTCGCTTTAAGTTAGATTTGCCTGACTTACAAATCATTAGGATGAAGTTTAGGTAAGGATGACAAGCTCAGACAGGTTGGGCAGAAGTCCTGTGATGGGAAATCTCAGAGATTGTTGCAGAAAATCAAATCCAGAAAGCACACACAGATAACTGATTCAGCAGGATTCATTAACTTCTTTATATACATAGTAACACATAAAGTTAATTTACAATGCCAACAGCAGATTCTTCCAACGTGGTAGCAGTTACAGGATAAACACAAGCAGAAGAGATAACAGTTTTAGTTTGATTCAGAGTTTCAGACTAGAACAGACTTGTTTTCAGCTGCAGAACCCAGAGCTGCAGAGCCACGCCCAAGCTCCTTCCACTTTCAATTTCCATTTCAGCTCCCATTGGCTGACCTTGTTACCAACCCTCTGCCAGTTCATGAATATTCTGACAGGAAGTTTATTAGATTGTTTGATTGAAGAATTCGAAAGGTTGAAGAATTTGAGTGTTTCTTCATGCTGCCTTCTTCTCAGGGGTATTTTCTCTTCTTGCCTTGGAAACTATAGAGGTTTTTGTGCTTTCTCACTGGATACTTGGGTGGCTAAATGTCTGTTGAGGCTAAGTGCCCATGAGACTTTGCATGAACTCTTCCTTCCTTTGGACCTTCCATCATCTTCTTCCAGAAAGCCACCCCAGCCAGTCTGAGCCTTCTGCTACCAAAACGTGGTGGACTTGTTTTGATGGGTTACTGCTACGATGGTCAAGGATTCTTGGTAGGGCACATAAACCACTACTTTGCTATTTTGAAAGCTATTGTGCCACTAATCCTGGTGGAACTCTTCCTGTGTCCCTGTCTGGATGGCTTCTGGCAAATGTATTGTCAACCTTCTACAAAGGCCTACTCCCCAAAGACACTGCTGACCTTGATGTTCCCATTCCTTCTGGACCTTATCCTTCAGGCTGCCTTCTCTTTGCCTGTTTCAGCTGCTGTAGCCTAAGATAAGATTAGCTGGCTGCTGTTTTCTTTTTGGCATTAGCTACTCCCAGCTCTTTAGCTTAAGGTAAAAAAGAGCTTTACCACTTCTTTTTATGCACAGCAGTATTTTTTTTTTAGTTTCTTTCCCCCCTCCCCACCCCCATTACTCTAATCTACAGGAGGTAAAACATCTCCATGTCTTTCTTTTACACATTTTCCCTCTGCACTCTAAATTCTTGCACTTTGTGCTACCTAGATCCATCAGTGTAGGCTTGTGTAGCTGTTTAAAAGTAGTGGAAAAAGGGAGAGGCTACAAGGTATTCCTTTTCAAATCTTGCAAATGGTACAATTTAACAACTATGGCAGGGCTGTCAAACTCATGGGTCAAACTTGTTGGCCAAACTCCTGGCCCGGATGCATCACATGCTGGCTATGTCCATGCCCAATTTAGCTAAGGGAAAAAAGTTGTAATACGGCATGTGATGATGCCGCTGTGACAACATGGGTTTGACATCCCTGAACTATAGTATGTAGAATGCATTTTTTATTTGCAGATAGCAAGGACAAATATTGGTTGGACTTAAAGTTTGTTGGGAATTATTTGTACAGATAATTGATAATTGTAAAGTAGTAATTGTAAATAATTATGTGGTAGATCTGAGTTTATACTATTTAGTATTTTTTTAATTCACATATACACATATGATGGGTGTCCTATTATATATCAATGTTTGGCATTCAAGGCTATTCAGAAAAAAAAATAGAGATCAGTTCCAAGTAAGTCAAAATAAAATATATACAAAATCAATAACAGAGTAGAGTGACAGTTTGCATCATATTAAGATCTAAAAATGCAATCCAATCCAATTATCAGCTAATCCAAAGGCCTGCCAGAACAAAAACAGCATATATCAGTGGCAACAATACTGAAATCTGAATGTGTGACTTTGAATAGTAATGATACTTTAAGAGCAGTTTATCATCATGCTCTTCTCTTGTGAGAAATTTACATACAGGCCAGGAAACCACAGTGGGAACAGAATGTGGTGAAATTAACTGGCAAAGTTAGGAAGGAAGTGCAACAAGACTGCATATTCTCTCTTATGGAGTTAACTTATATGTTGAATGTACTGTATATCTGGACTGCAAGAAGATAAAGTTGGAAGAATAAACACAATAAAGCACAATAAAGTGTGCTATGCTGACGACACTGCCCTGATAGCCAAAAATGTAGAAGATCTGCAAGCCTTAGTACTAAAAGTCAAAGAGCACCTGGGAAAATGGGAAAAATGGGACTAAAATTAAATCTAATGAAGACCACACTAATGACAGTTGAGCCTTAGAACTGAGAGTTCTAAGATACTGAAATAGTTGATAGTTTCTGCCTCTTAGGATCAACCATTAACAGTAAAGAAATAAATGTCTGTAGAGATTCTCAGTCATCGAGGTCATGGTTGTCCCAAAGGTGCTTTTTCAAGAAGCAACTGGACTTTCTTCAGAAGAAAACATCTTCAAAGAAAAACCAGAATGTCCAGTTGCCAGGTTAAGGTATTAACCTGGGGGAAAAAGAAGGATGTCCATGCATGGAATGACACTTGACTGCCATCAGAAAAGAGGGAGAATTAGAAAGAGATCACACAGCTGAAAAAGTTTTAACTAGATTGCCTTTCAATTAGTCTTGACTCCTGGACATTATTGCCATGAACCTACCAATCTTTCCCTGCTGGATTTTTTTTCTTTCTTTCATAAGGCCTCAGGTTGTGGGCCAAATTATATCCCATATAATAGTTGGGAAACTGTTTTAGGCATAAACAGTTCAGGTGTTATTAATTGTTTCTCATTACAGTAGGATGACAAGATTTACAGGGCCTGCTTCGAACCTATAGATTAGAACACGAGGCTAGAAGAACTGCATAGTCAGCATAAAGTAAAACTGGGAGATGTCTACTAGCTAACTTAGGGCATGGATAGCAACTCTCTGGAGTTTTAATCAGAGAATTGATGTGATGGAATGAAATGAGGAGATAGATTCCCAGGTGGGAGGGGGTGCATCCTAGAGCAGTAAAAAGCAACTCACTCTAGATATTATATATGAGAGAAAGAGTGTAAAGACAGCTCCTCCCTTAATAGTTCACAGAGTATATTGTGGTTGCACATGGAGAGTCTTCTTCAGTCTGGCAAGATTTTATCTATAGGTGTGAAGCAATAAAGAACTCATCTTGGAAGAATTATCACGTTATTCATGATTATGGTTAAAAAAGGTAAAGGAGGCCCTGCAGATTTTATTCTATGAATCATTGCTGACTATAGGGGGCGGTGCTCATCTATGTTTCAAGGCCATTGAGCCAGCACTGTCTGAAGACATTTCCATGGTTATGTGGCCAGCATGACATCACAGAGTGTTGTTACCTTCCCATTGAAGTGGTACCTATTTATCTACTTTCATTTGTATGCTTTCAAACTGCTAGGTTGGCAGGAGCTGAGGCGAGGGATGGGAGCTCACCGCATCATATGGAACTCGGTCTTGAATTTGGAGTGCTGGCTTTCCAGCTGAGAAGCCCAGCATCTTAATGTCTGAGCCACCGTGCCATTCCTTATTCATGGTTATGGCACTGGCATCAATTAAATAGTCATTGACTTTGCTCTAGCCTAGCCTATACCCAGAGGGAAATTTCAGATCTCAAGCAAAAATTTAGGGAAGTAATCTGGAAAAGATTGAAAGACACATCATTTGATGACCCAGAGTATATCGGAAATATAACAAAATCCAAAACATAACTAAAAGTCGTTTAATGACTTCAACTTGGCTTCACTGATTAATTGTTCACATGGAGGAGTAAACTATTTTCAAAATAACATTTCAAAGGCAAGAAACACAGTTCACATTCAAAGAGCCGATAACAAAGCAAAAACCAAAAACAAACTGCATTGAATAAAGTTCCTCGACAGACCAGGATAGATAATTGCCAACTTCAGGAAGATAACCAGGGACAGTCTGTTGGAAGAACGCCAACCAAGATAAACCTTCTTTAGAAATAAAACACTAATTGTCTCCAGCATCTGTTAGCACGCAGGTCCACACTCTTATGCAAATCTCCCACCTGCAACCCATGAAGAAGATCATGGCCCTCTCCTCCCGAGTAGACCACATTTTATCCTGATCCTTTCTTCCCTGCGTGCCCTAGGATGGATAGGGGATAGGCCTGGGTCCTCCTCTGCTCAACAAGCCTCTGCCCTTCCCCAGCCTCCTCCACCACCTCTGGAGCCACACTTCCACTCCCTGTTGGCTCTTCCTCCTCTTCCTCAGAGTCAGTCTCCACCAGGGGCATGACACATAGTTCACAATTGTTACAAGCATCAAAAACATGGCTTCCAGACTAGCCTTCATTTTGTTGCCAACTTGTCTTTCTTTTGGCTATTCAAGTGGCATGCCTGGGTTATTTTTCACAGACAAATCTACCTTTGATTGAGCATAACACTAGGAAAAGAAGCTCAGTTGCTCTGAGTTGCTCTTTAAGCCTTCAAGATGTAAAATGGTTCTCTGTTCACAGCCAGTTGTTGTCTGGCTCTGTAAACACGTTGTCTTCTGGTCTTATTAAATTCAACGTCCAAATTCATATTGACTTTAATGGAAGAAGAATTAGACTCATATTGAGGTACTGGAACAGCATAGTTTATGCCATCAGTATAATTAGGAATTCTCTCATCATCTTCCCTTGCTTACCCCCACTCTGACATCTGTCATTTTTAGCATATAAATGAACTGCCTTGCAATGTAAACATTTCAGGAAATTTATGCATCTGCTTTTACTAGCAACACAAGAAAAAGCTGGTGTATATTGGAAGCTTGACAGACCCACTAGTTTTTATAGCTTGTATTACAAATGTTCTCCATTTAGTTTCATTAAAGGGCTAAATTAAAAATCTCTTTTTTTCACTGCTTTAGCTATGAAATATATACATAGGAAAGAGGGGCAGTTCCTGCAATCTTGCTTTCATATATATTACTGTTTTAACAGTTGTGACATTCTTGTAATTGTTGCTTATGTACCATCCAGAGTCATATCTGATGAAATCAGGTGTGTGTGTGTGTCTATAAATTTGTTAAATAAAGAAAATATAAAGTTGAATTGAAGAAACTGAATGACTGCATAGCAATTGAATATTAAGAGGGATTATGTTATATGTTAAACAAGTTGACAATGAAAGTAAAGTACAAATAAGAGCAATGGAATTGAGAAAGACAGTAGATCAAACAAGAAAGGACCTAGCAGCTGCTTTAAAAGAACAGACTAATATCAGTGAATCCCTTTCTCTATTTCAAGTAAACCTACATAAACAAATTCTATCAGCAGACTTCAGAGGAGTGTTTGAGAGACAGAATTGGCATGTATGTATGTATGTGTGCATATGTTCTGTTGCTAAATGAGACATTTGTTAAGTGATTTTTGCTCCATTTTACGTCCTTTCTTGCCACAGTGGTTAAATGAATCATTGCTAGTAATGTGGTTGTTGATTCTGGCTTCCCCGTTGACTTGGCTTATCAGAAGGTTGCAAAAGGGGATCACATGAGCCCAAGACACTGCAACTGTGATAAATATGAATCAGTTCCCAAGCATCTGAATTTTGATCATGTGAGCACAGGGTGCTGCAACTATCATAAGTGTGAAAACAGCCGTAAGTCGCTTTTTTCAGCACCATAGTAACTTTGAACAGTTACTAAATGAACTGTTGTAAGTTGAAGACTACATACATATGTACATACATACATACAAACATACATACCATACATACAAATATACATACTGTACATACATACAAATATACATACATATACATATTAATCTAATGCTGGGAAATGTAGAAGGAAAGAAAAGAAGAGTGCTGCCAGCAGCAAGGTGAATGAACACAGCTATGATAGCAATGGATTATACTATTGGAAGTCCTGAAAAAAGAGGTTGGGGGACAGATTGACCTGTAGAAAAATTTATCTATCTAATGAATTCATGATAAACAATGAAGCAATCAGTTGTGTTAATGTCACGAGAGGCTATTCAATCTCTCTTTCTGCTTTGCCCATGTATGGGAGTTAAGTTTGAGACTTTGCAAAAATACCAAGTCTACTGAATCACCAAATCACCTTCAAATCTCTCTAAAGTAAACTGAAGACACTGATTCAACCTGATTGTTTGAATCCACATGACCATTTGATCCAGGTTGTAGTGTGAAAGATTGATGAGTTCAAATCTCCTCTGAAAACCACCCTTTAAAGTTTATCTCAGCCCCAGTACTACAGTGACTACAGAAGTTTCTATCATTATTTCACTTTAAAACAAATTGTCCTTAACTGTTCTGCAATAAAATATTGCTCATCCTTAAGTGAAGGGTAATCACACGATGTAACAATATAAATTCAAATTTAGTTAGCTGCAAAACTGAGGATCTTTGGGGCAATTTAAATGTGCTCCCAGTGCTCAAATGAGGGGATCAAATCAGAAAAAATGAATGATATCTTACATTTGTGGCTCTTAGTACCGCATTATTACCTGACATTTTTTGTCTAACTGTATATGAAAATATGCTGATGTTAAGAGATGATAAATTACAAATGAAAACTCAAACTAAAAAATGAAACTTAGATTTGATCTGGACTTCCTACCTCTGAGTTAGCTTTTCTTACGTACAATGTATTTGTTTTCATATGAGAGAGTTTCTCTGCTGTACCCCTTCAACCAGGGGTGGGATTCAAATTTTTTAACAACCGGTTCTGTGGGCGTGGCTTAGTTGGTGGGTGTGGCTTGGTGGTCATGTGACTGGGTGGACATGGCTTGGTGGTCATGTTATTGGCTGGGCATGGCCAACTCAATATCACTCACATCAAGGCACGCATCTCCTCACCTGGCCTCTCATGACTGTGGGGATGCTACAACAGTTGTAAGTGTGAAAAATGGTCATAAGTCACTTTTTTCAGTGCCATTGTAACTTTGAATGATCACTCCACACAAGCAAAGTACCAGCAAAAGAGGGAAAAATAACTCCAGAGAAGTTCCAGAGACAGGAAGTCTAGTCCTGCCAAGAATGTAATAAGGGTTAACGAAGAGGCAGTTTCTGTAAGGAACACCAGAATGTTTCCTTCCTTCCTTCCTTACAGGATTAGGCCAGTAATTTCTTCTAACAACCTGTTCTCTGAACTGTTTAGAATGTTAACAACTGGTTCTAGCAAATAGTGTGAACTGGTAGAATCCCACCCCTGTCTTCAACCCTGAAACAATAATAATGGCTGAGCAACAGAGGGCCAGCAGCTGCAGTACTGCTGGAAGAAAAGGTACTTACCGTTCACAAATATACAAAGATGGAAAACAAAGAAATAATGATCTGTTATTGTAATAAGAGGCACCTTGGGTGCAATCCCACAATATTTGGAGTATCATTGGCATTGACAAAATCACTACTAGTCAATTGCAAAAAGCAGCCTTACTTGGAACAGTTTACATCCTGCAATAGGACCTTTAATACCCTCAAACAACAACATCTGCCTATCCTAAGTCTTTGAGCAGGACTCAATAGGCAGATAAAAATGCCAAATCCAGTTTAATTATCTGGCTGACTGTGTGAAAAACCAAAATAATAATAATAATAGAGGTTGTTTCTGCGGATTTCAGAATACTGCTGAACATTCAATACCAATATTTAAAAATAAAAATTATAATCCAGTGTGAGCAGAAGCATCACATTGTTACCAGGCATATTGATCTCAATGGATCTCTGAATTAAAGCTTTTTTCATTATTCAGTGAAATGACAGAAAATGAATTGGACTTTGTTTCGTCTGGCACATGTATCATCAGCTACATCTAATTGCGGCATCTTTTTGACAGATGGTGATTTATAGGACAGAAAGCATAGTAATTTTTATTCAAATGCCAGCCTGATTGTCTGTGGCAACAGTTTATGGAGTTGCTAATTTCTGACTAAACACAGGGATTGTTTGGAGAAAATAAATGCAGAACGGCAAAGTCACCCATGGTTCGAGTTATATCTTACTTTGAGTAGCTGAAGGGCAAATGGATTTTAGATGTGACAATAGACTCTCCCCAGTTGTCCATCACCCAGGTATTACCGTATTTGACTTCATAGTTTATCCAACTTTAGCTGATTCAGATGATAGACTGTTCAAAGCCACAATATATACAGCTCTTCCACATATCCAGGCAAAGGGGGTACCTTACACACTTAAATAGGAGTATAACAAGAAGATTAGTCTTCTGAGCCAAATTCTAGTCCACCATTTGTTTCTCACAATGACCAACTAGATGGCGCTGGGGGTATTCACAAGCAGGTGATGGAGACCATTGTTGTGAGGTGTGTTTTATTTTCTCCTTTTCTTCTAAAAAAAAAACCTGAGCTACATAGAAATAGGACTGAATGTATGGTTTGATCATTGTGGAAAGCTTTATAGCATCAAGTTCTGGCTTAACTCCTAGGACATCGCCAAAAGCACCTCCACATAAATAGGTAGATCTGCATTTTTGGGTAAACCCAACTCTATGCAGCCCATTATATTTACCTCTGCAAGAACAAGACAGACTATGTGGGGTAGAATGAGGAAGAAGCTTTCTTCTTTCTGTCCCTTCTTTCTTTCAACCCCATCCACCCTCTAAAATTGTTTGGGGTAAAAGATGGTAGCTCACCCAAAGTCAATGCATTTCATGTTCAGCTTTGGAACTGTACGAGGTCTCTCTCATTTTACCCAACATGTAAATCACTCTGCAACATTAGTTCCAACTAATCAAGAAATGTTATGGAAATAACTCTTGTATGTACAAGAATTATATCCTGCAGCACCCAGCCTGTTTGGTAGCCCCAACAAACATTTTTTTTTCTTTCTTCTCTTTGAGTCATTTCTAATAATTATTTCTTAAAATGAGTGATAGGATAACCTGCTGCTTGGGGCTGGAATAGTGTAAGCAAATGCATGCTTTTTGTAGATGTAATTTTTTTTTTAAAAAAATTAAACTATCCTCTTAACTTTATCTGAAAAGTGCACATTCTAGCTTCACACCTTAATCGTCTTTGAGATATCCATTATGGCCTTTGCCCCTGCACTCAAATGTTAAGTGCAACTATCCAAAATTGTCAGTCCCTAATAGAAACTTAAACATAACTCATTTTTGATGTCCCTTTTTTCAAGAGGCAAATAGTACTATCCATTCATGACCAGCAATCACATTTTAAAAATATTTATTTATAAATAAATATTATGATCTATTAGTTCAGCAGGACTCTGTGGTAGTATCAGCAACTATATGGGAAGAACAGTTAAGAGATTGGCTAGCCTAGAATCCCTACAGGGAGGAAGTGATGGAGACAAACACTCCCCCCTGCAAAAAACCCTAGATGCTTATCTGGTCATTCTCAAAAGAGTTTGGTGAGATTCTTGTAAATGGGGCATAGCAATAAATATACTTCTCTGATCAGCTCATGGTATTGTTCCATTTCCTTGTACTTCTGAGCATTTTACAAAATTCTGCATGGCAAAAGGGTTAAAATACAAAGTACAATGAGAATTATTGACTGGATATGACTGAAAGAGAGAAGTTTGGGGAATGGAGGAATAGAATAGAATATTCTAGAAGGAACACAAGTCTGCCTGCAAGCATCTCACATAATAGTTTTTTTTATCAACTATCAAAATATTACATTCTCTGTTATGATGGAACTGTTATGTTATGATGGAATCTTCTCTGTTATGGTGGAACTTAGGAGTGCTGGTGGCACAGTGGTTAAAGTGCAGTGTTGCATAGCCTGGAGTTTGATCCTGACAGGGCTCAAGGTTGACTCAGCCTTCCATCCTTCTAAGGTTGATAAAATCAGGACCCAGATTGTTGAGGGCAAATAATGCTTCTACATTATAAACTGTCCAGAGAGCGAAATAAAGCACAGTATTTTATCTATCTCACTGTTTTGGCATTTCACCAAGGATTCATGATTACCCATTTTGAGTTTATCTCATTTTCTGGATTTCAATATATATTTTGCTGCCAAATTTCCCATTTGAGAACCATTGAAAAATTTGAATTGCTGAAGAAATTCATTTATTCTTTTTCTTTAAAGTGAGCTGAAAAACATTAATGATTTAATTTTTATAGCATATTTAGACCTTGATCTAACACATGGTAGATATATGATTTTGCATACAGAGGTTGTTCCTTCTTCTGTCCTTTTATTTTTGCATGTAATGAAAACAAAAACTATATTGATTTTAAAGGCATTAAAGCAGTCTTAAATTATCTTTATATCAAGCTAGGTGTGTATTATAAAACTAAGCTATAGTAAAATATACTATGAATGCAAATTCTTAAAAATATGCTTATATGGCAGTTAACTATCGTGCATACTAACTAAAAATATTATTCTTTTCATAGCTATTGAATTAACAGGAGCCATTGAATTAATAGGATACTCTCAGATAAGCTACTTCATGGTGGAAGGAAGGAATATGAATCTAAATCAACAATAACATCATTATTTAGGATAAGCTTTAATATGAAAACTATGTGTTTTTCTGTTGGTCAAGTTCTTTTCAAAATACACAAAGCTGAACTTTTTCAGCAAAAAAGAGTATAATTCACATAATGTTCAAGGAAGATTGCTGTACCATTTTAGCTTGAAATCCTAATAGTGAAGCATTACTGAGCCACCCAGTTTTGCTCAGTGAGAACACCATAAAAGTACATTTTTCCCTTGTTCCCAGCAGTGTTTGTCATCTGAAGGATTATTTTTGCCCTTATTTGCTGTGTGCAAGTTTTCAAGTAGTCATCCTCATTCTAGATTGCTGAGTCTTATTACTTACAGGTGCCATTATTCTAGACCTTAGAAAGCCTTCTATTTTCACTACCTTATGATTATAATTCCCCTCTGTTCTTTCAGGCTATTACAACTGTATATATCCAGAACTCAATCCAGTAGCAGCAAGAGGGTGTAGAGCAAACATCTGAACTGATCAGAGCTTGCAATTCCTGTCTTTTGTATGTAGCTTTAACAACTGCTCCTAAAACTGAGGCACCCTGTATTTCCACAATGAGAGTTAATGTTGATGAATGGCTGGTAAATAGCTTTGATGATGCTTCAGATAACTGCCTGCATTATATAACAGTACTTTGAAAAATGAACAATTTAACAACTGATTGGCATGAGCTGACAGTGTTTAATTACATTTACAACACAATAAAGCTCAGTGGCTTTTCAACAACAATTTTCACTGGTATACAGTGAACCTTTTCTTTCTTTGTAACAGTTTCTATTTTTGTTTACAGGTGCATCTGCCCATCTGGCGAATGAGTATTTTCCCAAAAGCAATTTCTATGTCACTGAAATAGAATTAGTCCTTGGATGATACAGATAGGTGATAATTTATTTTATTTGTATTTATTATTAGATTTTTTATCCTGCCGTTATTGTTTTTATCAGTAACTCAGGGTGACAAATAATACTCTTGAGGGATCCTTGGTGCTCTCTGAGCTTGCTTGTTTTCTTGCAGACGTTTCATTACCCAAACTAGGTAACATCATCAGTGCTACTAGACAAATAATACTCTTTCCTTCTCTTTTCTCCATAACAACAACCCTGTGAAGCAGGTTGGACTGAGGGACAGTCCAAACCAGTGCCTGGCCCTTGGAGATTCTAAATTATCCAGGTCATGGTCAGTGGTGGGGTTCAATTTTTTTTACTACCGGTTCTGCGGGCGTGGCTTGGTGGGCGTGGCAGGGGAAGGATACTGTAAAATCTCCAGTCAGAGGTGATATTTGCTGGTTCTCTGAACTACTCAAAATTTCTGCTACCGGTTCTCCAGAACTGGGCAGAACCTGCTGAATACCATCTCTGGTCATGGTTGTCCCAAAGGTGCTTTTCCAAAAGGCAAATGGACTTGCAACTGGACTTTCTTGAAGATGTTTTGCTTCTCATTCAAGAAACTTCTTGAAAAATGAAATGTTTTCAAGAACACCCCCCCCCCAAGAAAGTCCAGTTGCCTTTTGGAAGAGCACTTTTGGTACAACTGGCCCAAGATTACCCAGCTAGCTTTCATGGTGAAGGAAGGACTAGAACTCACAGTTTCCTGCTCTCGAGCCTGGTGCCGATCTGGGTTTAGTTTAATTTATTTTAAGCAAAATATTATTAAGAAATATCAGCCAAATTTACTTATAAAACTATAAAAAACTTGGGGAAACCAGGTTTTGAATGGTGGCATAGAACATTTTAAAGTAAGTAAATTAAAAAAAAAATAACAAAGGAATCATCATATGACTTAGAAAAGGATATAAGTGAATGAAGTACAAATAGATATGAGCTTCAAGAAAATAACATTTGGTGGTAGAAAATGAATGACATGTAGGAATCCCTGACAAGAGATTGAAGACAAACTGCATCTACATTCCTTTGTCTGCCATCCAGTGTGCCTAGACAGTGAAATTAATTGTAGGAGAAACCCTCAAAAATAAGGCATGCATTCCTACTGTGTTCCTTAGATAACTAGCCTCCCAAAAGTCATAGAAAAGCCGATAAAAAACAAGGCATAGAGATCTCAACTTTTGAAAAGACAATTTCACATATATTTAAGTCAAGATGTTGTATAGAGGGATAAAGAAAGTTTTACAGATGATTGTACATTAACTCCAATGCCTATGCCTAGTAATCATCAGACATAAATATCAGGCTGTTAATTAGAGAAACCATTAAAGGAAAGCCTAGCTCAATTTTCTTTTTTCCTGGTTCAAGCCGATGGGGAAGTTATTTTTATACATCTTAATGTAGAAATGTATTAGTGATTTGATTAGATGAATGCTCTCCTTTTTCTACAATTGTCTGATACTATTTTAACTTGATGTAACCAGGAATAGACACATATTCTTATATTTCAGGGGAGAGAGGGAGGGAAGAGAGAACTTTTTGGCTCAGGGTATGACAAATGCTGTGTGTTTAAATTCCAGGAGACCCATATCTATTATTGTGTGTAATAACTAGTGTAGAAAGTTAGCCCCCACCCCTCTTCTAGAAGAATGAAATATTATAGGAAATATTAAAAAGGCAGAATATTATATTTCCCTGCATGAGCAAAGGAGAAACATGTTTTTAAAGACAAAGCAACTTCCTGCAGCTCCCTGCCCCCCCCTTCAGCTCCAGGGTGATGGGATCAGGACGTGATAGGATTAGCCCTCTACCCATCTAACAGCAGGACTCACTACATTGTGAACTCACCTGGGGACATTACATCACCTAGCAAGATTCAGTCAAGCCAGGGACTCAAGAAGACAACCTACAAAGTTACCCCTGCATGGCTCCATGGGAGTCTGACAACCAATCAGGATACATTTCTTGCCACAGGAACAGGAAGCAAGTTCAAAGCCCAACAGATGTTATAAATCTCTCTCTCATACACACCCATGTGCTTTTTTGCCCAGGACCGCAATGTGGTCCTGTCCACCATTAAAACAATCTTTCCAAGCAGCCTCTGTGTTTCCAGTGTCTTTCTTCCCACTTGGAACTGAACCCAGAGGGACATTTCATCCAACACTAGTAAGTAAATAGCTCAAACAGAGTTATATTAGGAGAAATGCGTGTATAAACAATAGCCTACAACCATGAACATACATAGGAAGCAATTCCTTACTCCAAGGACAAAATGTGCATTGTGACATTATAATGCAAGCTATGTTGTTTTATAGTGGGCTAGCAGTGCTATTCACAAGTTTGTAAGGGAAAATGATTGTTCTGTTACATACATTTCCTTGCTAGCTCCTTCCCCATGGACACCTATGATAATATACTTCCTATATTCTACCTTAAAAGCTTAATTAGTTTAATTAAATAGTCTAAAGGTAATGTTGATTTAGACTTGTGCCAAGATTCCTAAACAAGCCCCTATTGGTTTGTTCAAAATAACATAGTCAAAACAAACAATTGCTTATCATTATCAGGAGCCATGGTGGTGCAGTGGTTAGAATGCACTACTACAGGCTACTTCTGCTGACTGCTGGCTGCCAGTAATTCGGCAGTTCAAGTCTCACCAGCTCAAGCTTGACTCAGCCTTCCATCCTTCCGAGGTCAGTAATTGGGGCAATTGTTGGGGGCAATATGCTGATTGTACTTAGAGAAGGCTATAAAGCACTTGAAGTAGTATATACGTCTAAGTGCTATTGCTATTATGTGTGAACTCAGTCAATGACAAAGTACCTTGATTACTGCTTACAATCAAGCTAACCTTTGAAAAAGATCAATTGTGTAACTGTGGCAATGGCATCTATCCATCCTATCTCACATCTATTTTTACCATAGTCCTCTCAAAATTCAAATAAAGTATTGAGATTTCAAATATCCAGAAACATTGAAAGACTTCTTTTTCTTTTTTAAAGAAAAATTCAAAGTTTTGGGGAAAATATATGCTATACTTTTTACTTTTGCAAAATGAACTCTATAAATATAATGTTATTTTCTTAAGTGCACAAAATGTATTATGTATACCCTGATTGCTTATACAAGTATATTTGGTGCATGTTTCAGAAAAATATGCTTTACTCCAAATAATGATAGGTGTATTGACTCAATTTTGAGTGTTTTCCTTTCATTACAAATAGAAGTAAAAAGTGCTGAGTTAAAAGGAATTGAGCATCTTTCCATTTTAAATACATATCTTGTTCTATAACATTTTATATAATTTGTCTCACTTCTAGAATATGAAATATTATCAGAAGTTCGTACATCTGTGCCTTTCGTTATACAGTGTTACTTTTGCATTTTTCAATGCTTTCTGAAAATGGAAGATTCCCTTTCATCTGTAAGCTTGATTTGGATTATTTCCAAACATAATGTCATTGGGTCTATTATCAGTGTTCCCCAACCTTTCTGGTTTTGCAGGGGAGGATGGTTCTGCGTGAGTGGCAGGCGAGCACACGCCCACCACTTGCACAAATAGAGCTGCGCACCACTCACACAAGTGGAGAAGAGATTGCGCTTCCTTGTCGCTTCCACAGCCGAGTTCTGAATGACAAAATAAGAGAGAAGTTGTCCAGTGCTTCTCACATTTGGAGTGATAGGTAAAGCAGATTGTAATTCTCTAGAAGAAAAAAGTATTGGACAATATTTCTCCTGGTTCATCCTGTACCCCTCCTTTTTTCTTTGTTCTTCCAATGCACATGGACTACTTTAGTATATGAGCTAAGAACTTTCCCAAAACAATGCTATCCTTTCCCTTAACTTCAGAGGTGGTATTCAGCAGGTTCTGACCAGTTCTGGAGAAATGTTAGCGGAAATTTTGAGTAGTTTGGAGAACCGGCAAATACCACCTCTGACTGGTCCCGCCCCCATCTATTCTCTGCCTCCCGAGTCCCAACTGATTGGTTGGGTCTTCTTTTGTTGCCCTGCACAGGAGAACAGAGCTGGAAAGCAGGTTAGTGGGGTAGGAAGGGAATGGGATTTTGCAGTAACCTTCCCCTAGAAATGGGAAGGGAATGGGGATTTTGCAATAACCTTCCCCCAGGAGTAGGGGGGAATGGAGATTTTACAGTATCCTTCCCCTGCCATGCCTACCACGCCACACCATGCCCACCAAGCCATGCCCACAGAACCACTAGTAAATTTTTTTGAATCCCACCCATGCTTAACTTGTCCCACACCAAAATGGTTAAGGGAGGCATCCATCATTCATGTGTTAGAGCAGACGCACACTTTCTGCTTGACCTTTTGCCAGTACAGGGCACTCTTTGTGGCCTCCCAAACTTTTGCAAATCCATATCACACCTATGTAAGTTGTTCCAGACTCCTCTAGGTCAAGTTATTGTTTATAATTGTGTATAGTAAAGGTTTGGAATTACCTAATGGTTTGAACAAATATATTTCAAATCCAAATGTCTATTAAAACTGAATTTACATAAAGCCTGTCATTTCTGTTAATTTATCTTGTTTGCATAACCATAATCAATTGGTTGAAAAAAAATCCCCAAAATCCATGTGCATGTGAATGAAGGATGGGGAAAATACACAGTGAAAGTTCTATAAGTTTGGAAAAAACAAACTAGTATCATGAGTGGGAAGTCTATAATCTAGTGAGTGATCATCTAACATTATGGCTATTATTTATTTACATGAAAAAATTAATTTATTCAATGAAGATTAAAATACAAAACATCAAATTATTTAAAAGAAGAAAAGAAAAAAAAGCAACAAAAGACTTTAATCAAAATTGTCTTTATTTACCTTATATACATAAGTTACTCCCTAGTTGAATGCTAATTAGTATAATATAACAATGTTGATTTCCCGTTTCTTGCAAAACAGGCCAAAATAATTTTAGGCTGTTAAGCTACTGTACCTGCTAAGAAATTGTTAGCTTGTCATCTACCAGTATGAACTATATTAACATTATTTATTAATATTAATATAGTTTATTAATATGGCTATTATTATTATAATCATCTTATTTTAGTTGAAGGTACATTTAGCTACTAAAAATGTTTCTCAATATTTCCCTCTTCTTTCATCATATCCTCCTTTAAACTGAAATAACTTATTTCTGAATATTTATGTATAGGAATTGCAGCACCAACAAAGACATTAAAAGAAATGTTGATGGCAAATATTTCACATTTTGATGCAGTTCTATTTCCAAGTTTTGTGTTTCAATATGCCTCACTGAGCAGAACGTCAGTCATTTCTTTTTTCTTTTTTAAATTTTTATTGATTTTTAAAACAAACATAAACAAACAAAACATAAAAACATCAAGCCATCTTCCATATATATACATACAATGTGCCGGTTGGTTTACAAATTGTTTTGTGCTTCCATTTCATAGTCTTCAATTACAGTTACATTGTATATAATCTCGTACTTTCAATCAAATATTAAGTACATTAATATCATTATTAATCAATCATTTGACTATACTTTTATTCATTCATGTTTTACAGAATAATCATATTTTACTTAATTTGTTTTATAACAGTTCATATTATCATCCCAAATCTATCCTAAAATCATTTTGTAGATATAATAAGAAAAGAATACATCTTTATATATTTATTATTTTCTAAGAATCTATATATTTCATTACTATGTTTTATTGTCTAACCATTGATAGAATAGATCCCAAATTTTATAAAATTGTTTATCATCTTGTTCTCTAATTTCAAATGTCAATCTACTCATTTCAGCACATTCCAATATTTTTTTTAATGATTTCCTCCTGTGATGGTGTTTTCTCATTTTTCCAGTTTTTAGCAAATACAATCCTAGCCGCTGTTAATACATTTACAATCAGGTATTTCAAGTCTTTACTATATATTTCAGGTAAAATTCCCAATAAAAATATCTCTGGTTTCAAATCTATATGCTTTTTTGTCATTTTTTCCAACCACGTGTGGGTTTTAGTCTAATATTTTTTAGCATCCGCACATGTCCAGCACATATGGTAATATGAGCCAGGTGTCTGATGACATTTCCAACATTTTTCGGATTTATTCTTGAACATTCTTGTTATTCTTGTTGGGGGAAAATGCCACCTGTAAAACATCTTATACAAATTTTCTTTATATGCTGTTGACATTGTCATTTTATAATTTTGAGACCACACTTTTTGCCATTTCTCTAGATTAATGCCGTATCCAAAATTCTTCCCCCAAGCAATCATAGTTTCTTTAAATTGTTCTTCTTCTAGTTTAATTTCTAATAAATATCCATACAATTTTTTAATCACCTTTTCATCAGTACCTGTCAAAATCTTATCTAAGTCAGTCAGTTTATCATAGAAACCTTCTGTTTTAGAATCTTTATCATACCTTGAATGTATTTGTGCATATGAAAACCAATTCATCTTTATACCTTGTTCCTCTAATTTTTGCACAGATTTAAGTTCACCCTTTTCATTCAATATTTTACCATATCTGTTTGTTCCTTTTTGTATATTATAGGATAAGAAAATGCTTCAATAGTCGATAACCAGACTGGAATTTTCAAATAACATTGTCTTTTAATCTTCCCCCAGTTTAACCACAGAGACTCCCATATATAATGTCTTCTAAAGTACCCCTGTGTTTTAGTTCCTTTATACCATAAAAAAGCATGCCACCCCAACAACAAATCATGTCCTTCTAATGTAAACAATCTAGTATTTCTTAATGTTATCCATTCCTTAACCCACATCAAATTTGGAGCTTGGTAGTACAACTCCCAATTAGGCAAACCAAATCCTCCTCTTATTCTAGCATCTTGCAAAAGTTTTAACTTTATTCTTGCTTTCTTACCTTGCCATATATATTTCTATACAATTTTATTTAAATCTTCAAAGTAATCTTTTCCAAGCCTAATTGGAATTGTTTGGAACAAATATAAAATTCTGGGTAATATATTCATCTTGATTGTTGATATTCTCCCTATTAATGACAGTTGTAAATTTTCCCATTTCGCCAGATCTAGCGCTATCTGCTGCTTAAGTTTGATATAATTATTCTCTTTTAGTGTACTGCATCTTGCTGTCAAATATATCCCCAAGTACTTGATCTTATTCGTGACCTGGATTTTCAATAGATCTGCTAGTTCTTCCTTTTGTCTTGATAACATATTCTTTGTCAAGATCTTTGTCTTATCTTTATTTATTTTCAAGCCAGCCACCTTTCCATATGTCTCTATCTTTTCTATCAATTTTGATGCTGTTTCTAGTGGGTCTTCTAAAATGAAAACCAGATCATCTGAAAATGCTTGTAATTTAAATTCTTCCTTTTTAATTTTCATCCCTTTTATATTCTTTTCATCTCTAATATTTCTATTTAGCACTTCCAAGGTTAACACAAAAAACAGAGGTGATAGTGGGCACCCTTGTCTTGTTCCTTTTCTTATATCGATAGAGTCTGTCAGTTCTCCCTCTATCATTACCTTTGCCATTTGCTTATGATATATAGCTTCTATTGCTTGAATAAATTTTTTAGCAAAGCCCATCTGTTCCAGCAGTAATAACATGAATCGCCAATTCACATTATCAAATGCCTTCTGTGCATCAAAAATATGAAAGCCATTTGTTTTTCAGGATGTGCCTTGTAGTATTCCAAAGTGTCCAAGATTACTCTCATATTGTCTTTAATTTGTCTCTTTGGCAGAAATCCATTTTGATCAGGATGGATAAAATTATTTAAGTATTTTTTAAGTCTTTCTGTCAATATTGAAGCAAACATTTTATAATCTGTGTTTAGTAAGGAAATAGGTCTATAGTTCTTGATTTGTAATGGATCGGCCTCCTCTTTTGGAATAAATGTAATATAAGCTTCTGACCATGATTTAGGTATCTGTTATGTTTGGAGAGTAATGGAGACCAGACATCTGACCAGTGACTTCAACTCTTTAATAACAGTAAATAGAACAGAACAGAGCAAGGCTATGGGCAGCAGTAGCCCCTTTTATAGGGTTGGCTGCTACCCTATTAACCAATACTAAGTGCATCAAGTTCAAACTAATAACCAATAAGAAGTGTCCTAAGCTTGGCCAATCAGGGGCTTGTTATGAACCAATCCTTGTTCGTTGTTTAAGGACCAATCAAATGTGCAGGCTTCCAAAACCTGCTTTGCATTTAGGCTTAGTAATTTTTATTCATTCACAACACCCCTCCCCCTTGGGTTCCGTTTGAGGGGAGCTGTAACAAAATCTTCAAGATAGACAGGCCGTTTGGTCTGTCTGGATGATTTCCGTGGCTCCACCGGGTTTGTCCTTAAGTCCGGTTCAGGTGGAGCGTTTGGATGATCTTTATTAAGTTCCGTTTCGCTGCATAGTGATTCCATGCTGCTTCCGTTGTTGTTGTCTCCGCCAATCAGTGTTTCTTCGGGGTTTCGCAGTTCGGTTTCCCCCGTGTTCAAGTCCCATGGACAAGTCAACTCCCTCCCCGCTTCAATCCCCGGTACTTCGCTGGGCCGTAGGGCTTCCGTTGGCCTGCTATCCGTCATATCGAAGTCAATTTCCTCGATATTTCCTCCCCCCTCAGTTGGTGACCCCAGGGAGCCATGGGCGCTGGTAGTAATCTCGAATGGAGTTGGTCTATGTGGCGTTTCCACACCCTCCCATCGCCTGTTAGCAGGCGGTAAGATTTAGGCCCAGTGAGGTGGGTAACGGTTGCGGGTATCCATAAAGGGTCGCCGGAGAAGTTTTTGGCAAAAATTAAATTGCCTACCTTAAATTCCCGGCATTTGCTGCTAGAGCCAAAAGGCTTTTCGGGTGCGTATGCGGGGTGGAGCCGGTCGAGGTGCGATCGTAGTTTCCGCCCCATAAGAAGTTCGGCGGGCGTGCTTTGTTGGTAACGCTGTGGGGCGTGATGCGCTGCAACAATAAAATTTGATTGATTTTCTCATCGATGTTTCCGAATTCCATTTTGTGGAGGGTCTTTTTTACAAACTGTACCATGCGCTCTGCACGCCCGTTCGCCGCAGGGTGCGCGGGCGAGGTTAGCGCATGGCAGATGCCCCGGTCAGCAAGATATTGTTCAAATACTAATGCTGTGAACTGTGGGCCGTTATCCGAGACGAGGACGTCTGGAAATCCATGTGTGGCAAATAACCTGTTTAATTTGTTGATAACTGAGTCTGTTGTAGTTGTGCTCATTCGATGGATCTCGAGCCAATTTGAATAGGCATCGACTGTAATAAGGAAAGTGTGCCCTTTTGTAGGCCCCGCAAAGTCAATATGGATACGGGACCATGGTCCTCTCGGAGTTTCCCATTCGGTTGGGCTTGCTTTAGGCGGGGCGTTGCTGACGCCTTGGCAACGTTGACAAGTAGCGACCCAGGCCTCGATTCTTTTGTCGATTCCCGGCCACCAGGCGTAGCTCCGTGCGAGTGCTTTCATCCGCACGATGCCCGGATGTCCGTCGTGCAATACCGCTAAAACAGTTTGTTGCAGTTTGCCCGGGATTACGACTCTATTGCCCCACAAGATGCAGCCCTTTTGAGAAAACAGTTCAGTTTGGCATGCTTTAAAAGGCGCCCATTCAGGTGATAGCTGTTCTGTTGGCCAACCACGCTCAACCCAGCGTAGGATGTGTTGCAGGACCGGATCTCGTTTTGTCTCGAGGGCAATGTCTCTCGCCGTCAATGGCGGCGCGTGTAGAGTCTCAATTTGCAACGTTGTGATGGTTGGGGCTGGATCTTCAACCGATTCTGGAAGCGGTGTTCTGCTCAATGCATCAGCGTGGAGAATTGATTTCCCCGGGCGGTGTTGCAAGGTGGAGTTGTACACCGCCAAGAATTCAGACCAGCGGGTCATTCTAGGGGACAATATATACGGGGTTGGTTTATTACCCGCAATAATCCCCAGTAGTGGTTTATGATCAGTAATTATGGTAAACGCACGCCCATACACATATTAATGAAACCTTTTAACTGCCGCCACAATAGCTAAAGCTTCTTTATCCAGCTGACTATAATTTCTTTCAGCTTTAGCTAAAGTTCGTGAAAAATGCAACGGGAGCTTCTGCTCCGTTCGATAATACGTGGGCCAGGATTGCTCCAACCCCAAAAGGTGAGGCGTCACAAGTAATAGTTAATGGCAGAGTCTCGTTGTACTGCATAAGTACAGAATCAGAAGTTAGCAATTTCTTTACTTGTTGGAAAGCGTTTTGTTCACGTTGTCCCCAAACCCACGTTGCTTTTTTGTCTAAGAGTCTATGTAATGGTTCAGCTACGGTTGCTTTATTGGGTAAAAGACGGTATAAAAATTGATAAGTCCAAGGAATGCCTGTAGATCTGCCTTGTTCCTTGGAGTGGGGCCTTCTTAATTGCCTTTAATTTGTCCTCAGTGGGATGGATTCCTTGACTGTCCAGGAGGTATCCCAAAAACTCCACCCTTTCGGTACATAACTGGCATTTATTTTTTTAACTTTGAGGCCATGCTTTTGGAACCTTTGTAAAACTATGAGGTCGTTTTTCTAGAATGTCTCTGTTCGGGCGGCGATGAGCACATCGTCGAAATACGGTACGACCCTCTTATTCCTTGTAACAGACTTTCCATTAAGCTCTGAAAAATTCCTGGGCGACGCTCACCCCGAACTGGAGCCGGTTGCATTTAAATGCGCCCCTATGCGTGACGATAGTTTGCGCCTCTGCGGTGGCCGGATCTACAGGCAATTGTTGATATGCCTGTGCTAGGTCTAGTTTAGCGAAAACTTTCCCGCCGCCCAGGGAATGGAGCAGGTGTTGCACTACCGGCACTGGATACGCACTTTGCTGAAGTGCGTGGTTTAGGTGGCCCGGTAGTCTCCATAAATTCTCAGTGACCCATCAGGCTTGATAGGCGTCACTATTGGGGTTTCCCATCGGGCGTGGTCGGTGGGTTCCAGCACGCCCTGTTCTATTAGCTTATCGAGTTGTTCATCGATTTTAGGTTTCAGGGCGAACGGCACCCCACACGGCTTAAGGCGGATGGGTGCTACCTCGGGTTCAAGTTAAATGAGATCGGGGTCCCCTTGTACTTGCCTAGTCCGTTCGCGAAAACGTCTTGGAATTCTTGCACGAGGGCTTCCTCCCAATCGTTGCTCTCGGCACGGTGGACTCCGGCTACAGTGATTCCGAGGCGGTCTGAACCATTGCAGGCCTAAAAGACTAGGCCGGTGACAGTCCACGACAGTCAGTGGCAGTGCGACGGTGCGGTCCTTGAAAGAGACCTGGAATCGGCGGGACCCGACAACGGGAATTCGGTTACCCTGGTAGTCTTTGAGTATAACCCTTTGAGGGTTGAGGTCTTGGCAGCGAATTGTCAGAATGAGCTGTTGGAGCGTCTTCCAGGACACCATCGAGAGGGATGATCCTGAGTCCACCTCCATTACACAAGGTTTGTTTTCGATAGCGACCTTCACTCTGATCTTCCCGGCATCAAGGGATGTAGCGTGGCCTATGGTAATTGTTTGGTGGGTCTCTTCCCGCCTGGCTTCTTCACGCCTGGTGAAAGTGGTGGACGGTTTGTTTCTGTAGGAGTGGCTTCCCCATTGGTGATTCAGTTTGTCTCGGGTGTGCCAAGAATCCTAAAGACTGGTATTCGGCCTGTCGGGGTTTGGAGTTTTGTTTGCTTCTGCAAACCTTTGCGATGTGACCTCTTTTCCCGCAAACGCGGCAGAGTGCGTCGAGGAATTTGCAGCTGGATCGTAGGTGATTTGCTCCACATCCTGCACACGGTCGAAGTGAGCGTTGTGTGGACTGGTCTCGTTCTGTTCGGAGTCGGTTGACCTCTTCCTCATCGCTATCTGATGGGGATTCTAGGTCTTCGTGGTGAGTCGATACTGGGTGTCTCTCTGAGCAAGGCGAGGTATCGTTGGCGAGTTGGCGTGGCGGTGCGCTAGTGCGCCGCATTCGGGCTGCCGACTTTTTGGTTGCCTCCGCTGCAGTGGCTTCTTTAAGGGCATCGGTGAGGCTGATGTCCCCCTTAGCCATGATTTTACTCTGGATTGAGCAGTCTTCTAGGCCCAGAACTAGGCGGTCACGGAGGGCTTCTTCTAAGTCAGAGAACCCGCAGAGGCCTCCAAGGTTGCAGAGGTCTGCGACGTAGTTGGCAAGACTCTCGCCTTTCCGCTGGTTCCTCTGGTAATATTCATGTCTTCTGACTAAGGTTGGCACGGTGGGCGCGTAGTGGGCCCGTAGTAAAGGCTCGAGGACGTCCCAGTCCATCTCTTTTACTTCGGCTGGCTTGGCAAGTGATTTTGCCATTTTAAACACGGTAGGCCCGCAGTGAGTTAGAAATATACCTCTTTTTTTGCCGGTTGTTGCATCTTTCAAATTGTTGGTCTCCAGAAACATCTGGAACCTATCCATGTACGACTCCCAGTCTTCGGTTTCTGGGTTGAATGGAGCGGGTGGTACGGCACCGCTGGCCATGTTGCCGTTGATGGTGCGTGTTCGACCACGTGCTCTGTGTGTTGCTCTGTAGATTAGTCAGCTCTTCGGTCTCCGTATCCCATCCTCGTCACCAGTGTTATGTTTGGAGAGTAATGGAGACCAGACATCTGACCAGTGACTTCAACTCTTTAATAACAGTAAATAGAACAGAACAGAGCAAGGCTATGGGCAGCAGTAGCCCCTTTTATAAGGTTGGCTGCTACCCTATTAACCAATACTAAGTGCATCAAGTTCAAACTAATAACCAATAAGAAGTGTCCTAAGCTTGGCCAATCAGGGGCTTGTTATGAACCAATCCTTGTTCGTTGTTTAAGGACCAATCAAATGTGCAGGCTTCCAAAACCTGCTTTGCATTTAGGCTTAGTAATTTTTATTCATTCACAACAGTATCCTCTTCTTTAACATAACTTCATTCATAACTTCTAGCAATGGAAGGTTCAACGATTCTTGTAATGTTTTGTAAATTTCTGCCGGAAGTCCATCTGGGCCTGGTGCCTTTCCATTATTTTGCTTCTTGAGTGCTTCAGTTAACTCCATCATCGTTATATTGCTTTCTAACATTGTTTCAATCTCTTTAGGTATCTGGGGTAGATTAGCATTCTGTAAATACTGTTTAACTCTTTCCTCATCAATATTCTCTTGTGTGTATAGCTTCCCATATTAGTCTCGTATGATTTCCTTCTTCTCTTTACTACCATAGCAAACTTGGCCTTGGTCGTCTATTAATTGCAATGTTTTCCTTGATTCTTTCTCCTTTCTCAATTTATATGCTAACCATCTACCTGGTTTATTTGCATCTTCAAAATAGTTCTGTTTAGCACCTCTGATTTTCTGTGCTAATTCTTTTCCTATTAGACCCACTTTATGTTTAATTATATCCATTTTTAACTTAATGTCCTTTTTCTGTGGCATTTTCTGTAGCTCTTTTTCAAGTCCTTTATACTCATCCTCTAATGCCTTAGAGGCTAGTCTTTTCATGGTATTTCTTTTCCTTGTATAGTCTATTACCAAGCCTCTGGCATATGCCTTCATTGTATCTCATACGTAGAATGTCAGTCATTTCAAAACTTCATTTTGAAGTTTTGACTTACATATTTTATGTCTAATTATAGTACTGATTGTTTTAGAAGCAATATTCTTAGCGTAATTAGAAACATCCTATTATATGTGTAATTAATTGACATTCTCAAATTTGCTTAGCAACTAATGTTTAAGAAAGAGATAAATGAACAAGATTATGGGCTGAAATGATTTACAGACAATTATAAGGAAAGAAGGACTGACAGTAAACATGCTTGTTAGGAAGAAAATCCTGACTGAATGCTGGAGGACTAGGTGTTGTAGGCATAGATAGGAATGCACTCTTATGGACTTTGGACAAAATTTATAGTAGCTTATCTTAATAATTATTATATTATTGAGTATAACTTACATAAAAACTGTATGATATAATGAACAAAATGGGCATTTTTCTGAAATTTATCTTCCTAGAATAACATTCTCATGATAAGTTTCAGAATTTTAAGATTTGGCTGATTCAGTTTTGCAGAGCATTGTAAAACTATAAAATGTGCTGTAGGTAGCCAGAAAAATAGAAAGTGGAAAAGTGATGTGAAGGAGGGAGAATGGAAATCTAATTGTAATTAGCTTTCCATTGTAGATCTGAAATGGCTTATTTAATTTAATCTGGCAGGTTAAGCATTTTATGGGTCCCATCAGCCAAATTATGTTAACTGGTGGATACCAGGAGATGTGCCTTTTCTGTTGTAGAGTTGAGGATAACTCCAATCCTGTTGCCCTTTTGTAAGTTATTGAAGACATAACTTTGTGCCTAACCCACAAAACAGGCCCCTAAACGTGTGAAGGGTCCCATTTCATGACTGTATTAATATCCATGGGCAATACTGCTGCTCAGTGACCATATATATTTATTTTGTATTGTTTTAATTGCTTTTTTTTTTTTTTTTAAACAAGTTTTATTAATTTTTAAAACACACAAATTATCATTATTCATTACATGTTTAAACCTTTTTCCCTTGTAAATTTAACAAGTCAGATAAATTATGATTCTGTTTTAAACCATTTCCATATAATATACCAAAACCTCTTATTCAATTTCTCTTTACTTCTCTTTACTCTTATTCAATATCATTACTATTATTTCATCTGTTTCTTTCTGACTTAGTTACCATTATTCTCATTCTATATTTCTACAAGTTTTTACCAATTCTCCCCCAAAAAGACATATACACACAACACACAAAACATAAAAAAATATCTTTTTGGAAAGTAACTTGGACCCAGGTGTCTCTCTCTTCATGGACTTCAATTATATTCATGCTCATCTTACATATCATTACTTATTTTATTTACCATTCTAAGCCTTCTATATTAACTTCTCCACATATTTCACACTTCTTAATTCTACCTTAATTAATCATCTTAGTTTAAATCATTATATTTGTATCTTTTGTCCATTTTTATCATCCCTTTGTCTCATCCCTTATGAAAAAAAAAGAAAATCAGTTTCTCCTGAAATCATTAATCAGAGTATGATGCCTTTCTATCTCCCCCTAAGTTAATCAAATTAATCTTTAAAATAATATCTAATACCCAATCAGATTTTGCTTGGTACATTCTATCTAACTAATACATCCAACACAATTAAGTGCATAATTAGAGAATAAATCCAAATATTAAAAAGAAATACTATAATAAAATTTCATAATAACATCAATACCATAATTTTATTAAACTCTTTAATTAAAACAATATTCTAAACCCCTCCTATTATTAAGTTTTAAAACCAATCATTTTTAAACATTTTAACATTTTAATCTCTTATCAACTCTTAAACCATTGCAATACTACCATCTCATCTTATGTACCTTGCAAAATCTTTTTACTTTATCCATTATCCATAAAAAATTCCTTTTTTTCCATTTAATTTCAAAACGTTGTAGCTTTTCTCCACCTTTTCCCTTTCTTTCTTTTCCCAACAAACCTTTCTACCCCCTTCTTCTAGCCTCTGCCTTACCGGCTTCCCTTCTCTGTCGTATTTCTTTTCCCCTTTGTTTACAATCATCATATTGGTTTTGCACTTTATTTTTCCCTTTCTTAAATGTTTTTTAGATCTTAAGTCCTTAAATCCTTTAGTTTTCTTCTTTCTCTTCTTTTCTTTTCTTTCTCTCTTCTTTTTTTCTGGATCAAATTCTGAGATTCATTAAAGATGGCTCCTTCCTTTCTTTCTTGTTCCTCTGCTGTCTTCATCTGTTGTAATTTTTGTTGATAATTAGTAAGCGCCATTTCTAAGAAAAGGAAAAAGCTTCTTCCACACCATTTCTTAGTTCCTCAACAGAAAGAGCCATTATAAATCTTTTCTTTTCTTTTCTCCTTCTTTCTTCTTACAACAACCAGAATATTCAAAAGAAAATAAAAAGATAAAACAGTCCCAAAGTTATCAATCAGTCCAAACCAAGGCAGAGTTCTCACTTTCTCCTTCTGGGGTGGTATCAATCAAAGAGAAAGAAAGTCCAAATCTGTTTAAAGTCTTGTTACAATATATTCTAGTCTTCAAATCCTTAAGGCATCTGCTCCAACAAATCTTAGCATACAAATATTTTCTTTTTAATCCTCTCTCTTCCCACTCATCGCTTAAAACCAATTTCCACCTAAAAAAATAGGTTTCTTAATATCCAGTTATTTATTCCGTAGGAAAAGAGGGAAAGCTATCCTTTCAGCACCTTCAAGCAGCCGCTTTTTTCCTCTTCTGGCAGGTATTATTCAGAAAGTCATACTTTTCAGGAATTTTATTAAATATGTCTTAGAGTCCTAGAAGCCAAGAAAAACTTTCTCCTCTCAATCACTTTCTCCACTTCCTCCTGCGCATTCTTACCCGGCTGCCAGCTTCTTTGTGGCGGCCATTACGGACCGCCGCTGCACCGTCCTGGGAAAAGGGGGTTCTGCCGGCCAGGGAGGGGTCTGCAGCACCCCAAACCCTTCTCCGGATCCCCCTACCTTCAGCTGCCCCTGCAGGCAGCCTAGCTCCGTCCCGGCTGGGTCGGAGCCCCAAAAACGGCTAGCGCGGCAGGATCGCGCAGCCGCAAATCCTGCCGCTCGCGGCCGACAAACCGGAAGCTCATTAATTGCTTTTGTTTTTATGTTCATAAAGTCATAAGGTTGGAAGGGACATTGAAGGTCTATTGGTCTAATCTCCTTCCCAAGAAGTTATCCAATCTTTTATTGAAAACTTCCACTGATAGAGCACCTACAGAGGGAAGCTATTTCATTCATTAATCATTCTCACTGTCAGGATTTCCTTTGACAAGCTTCTCCCCATTGCTTCTTGCCCTGCCTTCTCATGCTATGAAGAATAAATGGCTGCCCTCTTCAGGCAGTTCTTCTAGTTTGGAAGATTGCTATTATGTGTCCCCCAAGCCTTTTCTTTGTTAGGATAAATATACCTAGTCCCTTTAGAGTTCAGATTTAGCCACAGACCCTTTAGCATCTTGTTTCTCTCTGTTCTGACCCAAACCTGGTTCCAAGAAAGCAAACACAAGACAAAGGCAGCAGTATAATCTGTTTAAGTTTCAGCTAAAAATCCTGTTTCTTCACAGATAAAAGGCTGCTTCCAACTAATTAGCTCTGACAAGAAAGAGCCTTGCCAAGTTTTTTCAAGTCTGACAAAAAATAACAGATAAGAAATAGTTTACAAGTCTTCAAATATCAACTGTAATGTCCACGAGGCTGAGTTCAAAACTTCTTTGCCTTCTGCAAAGAAGGTTAATTTCACAGCTGGCTTTTATCCTCTTGAGGGAGGGGCCATTACCTTGCAGCCTTACTCCTGAGTCGCCTGTGCTGCCGTAATTGTTCTTTCCTCCGAGCAATCCTTCGTGCATGCGCACTTAGCACAGGCTCCTCGGGAACCTCCTCATCACTGCTGCTAACCCCCACAATCTCTGAAGGCAGCAGTCAACTCCCAGATGGTCCTGGCCCCTCATCTGACTCCTCGCTTTCTTCAGCCATCTGCACCTGCTGCCGGCTAACCACAACATTTTCCTCTGCATTCTTTCTCAGGCTTATTCTCTTTTTTGTATTGTGGTGACCAGAACTGAATGCAGTATTCCAAATGTGACCCCACTAGTGCAGTGGAGAGCAGTACTATCACATCCTAGGTTGTTGATGCTATTACTCTGTGTATGCAGCCTAGGACTGTGTTGGCTTTTTTTGGCAGTTGCAGCACTCTAACTCATGCTTAAGCTTATAATACATTATATATAATATATAAATACTTCTGATACTACTGATATTGAAATATTCAATATCAGCTTCATTTATTTGGATCAGAAGCAGAATGTTTTAACAGTATTAATCTTTAGTAACTAACCAGCTATCCTTGCTCTGAATTAATTAGAAACGTATTGTACATGTATGTGCCAAAAGAGTTGGTCTTGCTAGTAAAGGAGATGAACTAAGAGTCAATAATTCATTGAAGAGATACAACAGAAGAGAGAGAATCTATCAGTGGTAATTAGTGGAGCCTTGGTGGCACAGTGGTTAGAATGCAATATTTCAGGCAAGCTCTGCCCACAGTCTGAAATTGATCCTGACCAGCTCATGGTTGATTCAGCCTTCCATCCATCTGATGATGCACCCAGATTGTTGGGGAAAAATATGCTGAATTTTTAACTGCTTAGAGAGAGCTGCTAAGGACTATGAGGCAATATGTATTTCTCAGTGCTATTGCTAATGATTTTCTCGTATTTCTTAATAGCTTTTATGAAGATAAACAACAGTATTAAGGCATCATGGTGCACAGCAAACAAGAAACTTACAGTTTTTGCAAAACAGCAGAAATAAATGCCTAATGACAAAGTACGAAGGCTTCTGTGATAAAAAGAAAGCTTATAGAGCTCATATTTTCCTCTACTACCGTGTTTCTCATATAATAAGGCCGGGTCTTATTTTTTTTGAGCGAAAAAATGGCTAGGCCGTCTTTTCGGGGTGACTTAATTCCCCCCCGCATCTTTGGGCGGGCGGGTGGCAATGGCTTGGATGTTGACCTCGGCATTGGTGAGGCACTTAGTATCTGGATCAACGCAGGCAGCACCATATCTGGGTGTGCAACAAAAGTACTTCCTAACGGCAAGCCCCCACCATTCCCCCCATTTTGCATGTTTTAATATAGGCCTTAATTTGGGGGAGGGCTTAATTTCATTTCATGCCTATAAAACATGCTGGGACTTCCTATTGGGGGAGGCCATATTGTTGGAGAAACAGGGTATTTCTGACAGTAAATGAGAACATTTAAGCAAACACACAAACAATTTACCAATTGCTCTTTCAAAAACTTGGAGAAAAAATTGCCTAGATATGGAAATCCTAATGCTACAACCAGTTTGACCCTCAATAAACATGATGGAAACACAGAGCTTTGATTTTTCTCATTTTTCACTTTGATATTTTTGAAATGTCATTGAGAAACTATGTGCACATGCTTTGCCCTTATTTCCTCTAATGTATGAACTGCTTTCTGATTGTACTGGATAGCTGATATGTGCAAAAAAGAATAAGACCCATATTGAAAAAAATTACCTTCCCCTTTCTTAAATTTTCTGTATTTTTTGTTCTTGCATATCTACAATAGGCTTGATGTCTAATGCTGTTGGAGACGGGAATTTTCCAATAGGCTATTTATAGGAGTAGAGTGACTGGGTACAAAATCTTGGCAGGAAATATAAAGGACCAGAGTATTGCTAACATTCATAAACTGATAAAGGCTAATATATCTTTCTGATATGAAGAGAGTCTGAAGTTTCTCTGAAACTTTACAATTTGTCACAAGGAGGAGATGTTGAGTAGTTCTGTGTTTTCAGAAATAAATATTTCTTCTGCTTTAAGCTGCTATGCATCTTGCCTTCAGCTTTTGATTTATGTAAAGCCATAATTACTTACCGCTTATGCGTATATTTATCTCTTATTGCTCATATCTATATATATATATATATATATATATATATATATATATATATATATATATATATATGTTTTCTTAAGTTTTCAGGGTACTTACATGTATGGTGTTCGGCTTGGTTGGGTATTTTCCCATGTCATTGTAGTTCTTTTAAAGTTGTAGCAACGTTTCAGCAGAATCTCATCTGCCATCATCAGGCTTCTGTATTGTGTCCGTCTGTGGGTCAGACTTTTACAGTGGTTTCAGATTTAAATTTGGGGCAGCCTATTGCTGTGCCAGAATGGTTTTTTCTTCATCCTGATTGGTTGGGAGTCTTGGTCTGTGTTTATTGGTCTCGGAGTTTGCTGTGTTCTGCTTGATGGGTGTCTCTGATATCTTCTGTCTGTTTTTGGCTCTTTTTGTATCTTGATTGGCTGGCAGCATTGTGTTACTTTAATGGA
This sequence comes from Notechis scutatus, assembly GCF_049901735.1. NCBI lineage: Eukaryota > Metazoa > Chordata > Lepidosauria > Squamata > Elapidae > Notechis > Notechis scutatus. The sequence continues at coordinate 109,411,284 of NC_142009.1, read as the reverse complement.
GGCCTTTAGTGCAGCTTGGCCGGGTAAATGGACTATCATTAGTTAGGAAGCTGGGTTTCATCTGGGTGTCTGGTTGGGGTGTGTTTGAGCTGGAGGTATCAGGGGGATCTGTTTGTGCCCAGGTGTTTGCCTGGCTTGTGGTGTGGAGATTTTTTTTTGTTCCAAATGATTGACAGCCTGGTGGAATCATCTCTTCTGTTCATGCTTTCTGGTCTTTTTCAATCTCTATGGCTTCTCTGATGACTCTGTGGCATTTGGAAGCCTGCACTCACAAACAAAAAAATCTCCACACCACAAGCCAGGCAAATGGTATATGGTATTCAGCTTTGTTCGGATATTTTCCCACGTCATTATAGTTGTGCTTTTAAAGTTGTAGCAATGTTTCAGCAGAATCTCATCAGCCATCATCAGGCTTCTGTATTGTGTTCGTCTGTGAGTCAGACTTTTACAGTTGTTTCAGTTTTCAATTTGGTGCTAGCCATTCTAACACAGCAGTAGGCTAGCACCAAATTTAAAACAGAAATGGCTGTGAAAGCCTGACTCACAGACAAACACAATAAAGAAGCCTGATGATGGCAGAAAGATTCTGCCGAAACGTCGCTACAACTTTAAAAGCACAACTATAATGACATGGGAAAATACCTGAACAAAGCTGAATACCATACATACATACATATATGATTTATTTTTGTAAAGCCATAATTACTTATCTTTTGTGCTTCTCCTTATCCCTTTTCTCTCATATCAGTATATGTCATGTGTACAGTAAATACAGTAAAATTTTGTCTGTAGAGCAGGAATAAACAACGTAGCGCAGTCTCCTGACAATGCCACATTGTCCTGACAATTTAAAGAAATTAAGCTGATGGGTTTTAACGTGTGTTAAGAATGGTTGGCATGATTCATGACGTATTAAAATCACGTTTCAAACAAGCCACGAATTACTTTGTAAAATGCATTACATTTTAATATATTTCAATTACTTTTTTTGCTAGATTTTTCAGGGATTTAAGTAAAAGTCCTTTGTAATTAAAATTTCTATTATAGTTAATCCACTAGCAATATATCACATGTGCACTTATGAGGAAATATGCTAATATAGATATGCCAAAGGTCATATGGGTGACCTGAAGAGAAACTTTATAAAGGTTAGTCCCAGAGGCTAGATACAAAACCATATTGACATTAATATAGCCAAAAGGTGACAAATCCAATGGAAATCAAAGATGATTCGGACAATTTGGCCTAGTGGTTAAGGTGTGAGTTCTAGTTTCATCTTAGACACGAAAGCCAGCTGGGTGGGTTTGGGCCAATCACTCTCAGCCAAACCTACCTCAGGGTTTTTTTGTGAGGAAAAGAGGAGGAAAGAGGAGCATTGTGTAAGTTTGCTGCCTTGAGTTACTTATAAAGCAGGGCTGTCAAACTTACATTGTCACATGACGTATTGTGACTTTTTCCCCCTTCGCTAAACTGGGTGCAGGCGTGGCCAGCTTTTGATGTATCCGCCCCATGGACTGCGAATTTGACACTCCTGTTATAAAGTAAAAAGGCAGGAAAAATATATTAAATAAATACATTGTGTGATGAAATCTAGACAAATGGCTGTTTGCCATTCATGCTAAATAACAGATGTGTATGGGGAAGGGCTACAAGTAATAAGAAATAAATAATATTTAGGGATGCTAGATGAAATGAGTTTGTGTGTGTATGTTTAGAAAGAACAGCACTCATTATGTAGCACTAGAAACCAAGGGAAAAAAGCTTTGCACTGAAGGAACCAGCAGTTATTGCACATTTATCCAATAATGTATCCTAGTAGAATTAACATAAATGGAACATTTCTATATTTATTTTCTGTGACAACATAATTATAGTCTGTACTTTTCCCATATACTAGCATTTGTATATATAATTTTGATATTGGTAGTGTTTTGTACATTATCACTGAGAAAGTAATAGTAAAATATTTTTACTATTCAATACTAGTCAATATTTTTTTCTCTCTGATAATGTTTTGGAGGAAGTAGCATTTTATCTCTGATAACTGTTAAATAAGTATACCTGAGTTAGATCAGTCTGGCATGACTTGGTTAACAGCTGAAAAGAATGACCATCTTCCACTTAGCATTTTAAGTTCTTAACATTGGTGTGGTTACTTTTGCTTATGATTAGTTATGCTTACAGGTGACTCTTCTTGGGTATACTAGGTTAAAAAAACACGAATGAAAATCCTATGGAACTATTTTGTGTTTTTAAGTAGAAAAGAGAAAGGATAGTAAATAAAAGAACATGGAAATAATGGGACTAAGCTTTTGTTTATTCAGAGAAAATACAGAAAGGATTATTTTAAATAAGCATACTAATTCCACAGCTCTTGAAAATGGCATCAGCAGTAATTCAGAAAAAAATCAAATATAACGTTCTAATGGTCTAGCATAGCTGTGAGAAACCTTTCTACCATTATTGACAAAATTATGCAACTGGAATTGGGGAGGAGGGAAACTGGAATTTTTGGTTCTCTTTTCTCATTTTGATTTTCAAGCAAATACTAAATGTTTAAGGCATCCCTTGTTTCTTGTTTAGCCAAGAATAATAACGTTGCCATCATCACTCAGTACTGAAAGCCAAGGATGAATTTTTCATTCTACTTTATGGGTTTCTTCAGTATTGCATTCATTCGCAGTCAATTCATGTATGATTCTGTAAGTCAGCAAATGCTGAGTCACTGAGCAGTGACAAAAGAAACAAGGACATAACCCAAACCAACTTTTAGATGTCAAAATATAAAATCACTTGTGCCCTAATTAACATTACTCAAGGCTGGGACTGAAATGATAAAACTAAAAGCAAGTATTCTATTGCTATTAAAAATAGGAAGCAATGGGAGAAATACAGTGAGTGAATGTATATGGCTATTTCTGAACATATCTGAATAAAACCTCTAAGTGACCATACAAGAGTGAATGGCAGAATGCCCAAATAATAGAGTGGACTATATATTTTTCAGATATTTTTGGATACACCCCAAATTAAAATTTCTCCAGAGGTTGGAAGCTGAAGAAAAGGTAAATTTTATCTTCAGGGACATTTGGTGTTTAAAAATAAAACACGTAGAAACATGGAAAAATAATAGTGACTGAAGTAGTACAGCACATAATCTCTCCACATTCTAAAATATTTTTACAGTAGTCTCCAAATTCCACCCATTTAGGACTAATCTGGAATGATTATGAAGATTCAAAATCTGAATATTCAAAAAAATTCAGAAGAAACCTTTAGATGTGCTCCTCACCCTTTTTGAGTCATCCAAACCTTAGATATACAACTGACATGGTCTGCTGGATATCTGAATATGATTCCTTAGATTATAGTTAGGATTTGGCATGGAAAGGATTCCCTGCCTGTGTGAAAACTCACATTGCACAGATGGGAACAGGAGGAATTGCTTAAACATGTTGCTCTGAATGCTTTCAGTGAAGTAACTTGTCAAAGATTCTAATGTGGAAAAAATCTTATTTAAGAACAAAATCAACAAAGAAAGAGGACATTCTAACCTGTTGATTAATTGTTCTCGCTGTCTGAACATTTCTTCTTCTGTGGGAAACTTATATCAAAATACATTTTATTCCTTATACCAGGGGTCCCCAACCACCGGTCCCCAGACCGGTACCGGTCCGTGGATCATTTTTTACCGGGCCGCAAAGCTTGGGCGCCGCCATCTTGTTTCGACGGCGCTTCCGGGTTTTCGGTTGGAAAGCGGCGTTTGGGTGCTCGCGCCTTAGTTTCGTCGAAGGGGGGGGGCGGCTTCGAACGAAGAGCTGTCCTGATGGCGGTGGGGTCTCGCGTTACTCAGGTACCGGTCCGTGGAAGAATAAATAATTGTGAAACCGGTCCCTGGTTCAAAAAAGGTTGGGGGCCACTGCCTTATACCATCTCCATCTTCCCTTAAGCATTAACAGAATCCATAATGGACTAAGAATCAGCATCTCTACCAGATAATTGACAGTCAAGCTGAAACTAAGTTAATCAAATAAAAATAGCAAATGGGATAAAAAAAATTACTCAAACTTCCTTAAAGCCCTAAATAAATTATCCAGGTTTAATCCACACAGCAAAGAAGAATGTCTGTAAACACAAAGAGTTAATTAAAACTGTTTCCCAGTGGAACTGCATGTTCACCAGAATAAACACCATAGATGACATGTACCTACACATGCCCACACCCAAGTGACACCCTAGGGCTAGAATTAGCATGTACATACCCACACACCTCTCAAGACCCACACCAAAGATAAAGCCCTTATAAAACAGGCTTTTTGTATCTCATTTTCTCTGTCACTATTCCATAGGCAAACCTCTTTGCTTTTGGAAATAAATACATTTCCTTTCTTCACAGCTGTCTGGATTTCAACCCTTGGTCAAGTTGAAACCCCAAATTATTCTTCTGACACTTCTAGGTTGGACCTCTCTTTTAACAAGCTTTCACCCATTACTTCTTGTCCTGTTCTCAGGTACTTTGGAGAATAATCCTCTTCTCAGTGACAGCCCCTCAAGTTCTAGGAGACAGTTATCATGTCCTCCCTAATACTTCTCTTTAATAGGCTAGACATACCTAACTCCCTCAACTGTTCATCATGCGATTTAGCCTCCAGACCTCTTACCATCTTTGTTGCTCTTCTCCTCACAATTTGTATGGTCTCATTGTCTTTTTTTTTGTATCATGACCAGAACTGGATGCAGCATTCCAAATGTGGCCTAACTAGTGCAGTATAAAAGGGTATTATCACTTCTCATGGTCATGATATTATTCCTCTGTTGATGAAGCCTAGGACTGCATTATTTGTTTTGTTTTTTGACAAATGCAGCACACTGCTGGCACTTACTTAAGTATGTGGTCCACTAGGAAACCTAGATCTCTCTCACAGGTAGAGTTGTGACTTTAATGAATTGTGATGTTAGAATTTGGTATAGGGTTTTTTGCTGTTTGTTTTATTGAGTTTATAGAAATAGTTCAAAAAATATAAGACCCTACATACATCAGCAAATAATTATATTAGACCACAGGCATGTTTAATCAATTCATAAGAACAACCCAAGGGTTAAAAATCTGCTGTCAAAACCCTTACAATGTCCTCTCTATACCTTTCTTTTTTCCTAATCCTCACATGTCATCTGGAAACTTTTCCTTCCGAGGGCTTCAGGGACCAAAGTACCAAAGCAGATAGATCAGTGATCTGTCTCTGCAGAATGTAATTTCCTATCTTCTTACCTGGGGCTAATGAATATCACATAATATGTTTTATGCCAAACATTTGGATGGGCAAAGTGATCTCTCATGGGCTAATTAATTCCATTTTACATTTGGCTACAAGATACCCTCCATCCGCTGACTTTGAGATTAGATTCATTGATTTCATTCTGGCTGAATTCAATCATTGTGTTTTGTGAACCTTCATTCTGTTTTTATATAGTATTTTTTTCAGAATTGTTCTAAAGGGGCTTTTTAGCATAAAACACCACCAGATGGTTGGGATGCAGTGTTGTATATGCATGTATTTTATGTATGCATGCAATTGTTGTGCATATGCACATGCATGCACTTACACACAGAAAGAAGCATATCTTGTGTCACAAATGGCATCATGCTGCTTTTGTTATTGGATACCTCTGCCTCTAGTTTAACAGATATAATTTTCCTCAAACAGTTATAATAATTTATTAAATTTATATGTCACCTGATTCCCAGGAAAAATTGAAAAGGACATGAAAATTGATTGTCCTAATTCAAATGGAAAATTCCAGATTCTGCCCAACTATATGAAATCCAACTAGCCAGAGTCTGATCCTTATCAGATATCTTGATTTACTTTGTTTAGCCAATTATGCTAATGAAATTATGTGAGTTGACCACAACTGGATAGCATCAGCTCAGAGAAGCCTGATATAATTACTCCATACTTATATCAAATCATTCTTTCACTAGCAGAGATGGTCTTCCTTTTTCTTTTATTCTAGTTTCTAAGAAAAATATATTTTATGTAATAAAATGCAGAGATTATTATTTTGTCTATATATTTCAAATGCATTTTCCCATTAAAAAAAAAAATAGCTACCACAAACTCACATTTCTAAAATGGAACATAGAGAAAGCATTCAACAGAAATAAATAGATTTAGCAATCTATTAGGATTTAATCCCCTTTTATTTGAAATACGTATGCCAGGGCTCTGGCCATTACCCCCCTTTAAATCGTAAGTCTCTAGCTGAACTTCCAAAACTTAAATAAGATTTATTAGGAGTAAACATGCCAGTGCTGCCTGGGTGTAGCTGACTCTGAGGCACATCATTCATTGTCACCCTTGACCCTGGTTTTCCTCCCCCCCCCCCGGTGTATCGTAATTCATATTCTCCAACACATCCATAACCAAGAGTCATCAATAATACTCCAGTTAGAATTTTTCATGGCAGAAACTTCGGTCACCTAGAAACTATCTTTGAAAACATTTATGGAATGCAAGCTGCCCACTCCTCTCCCCTCCCTTTCTGTTGGCAATTCTAAAAAGACCATAGAAATATTTTATGAGTTGACAATGTAAGGACTACAAAAGGTGATCATAAAACAGGTAGTCCTTGATTAAACATGGCTAAACAAAATATTTGCTAAATGAGTTTTGCCCAATTTTATGACCTTTCTTGACACAGTTATTAAGTGAATCACTGCAGTTGTTAGTAACATGATTGTTAAGTAAATCTGGCTTCTCTACTGACTTTGCTTGTCAGAAAGTCCCAAAAGGGAATAACATGAGCCTTTGTGTTGCCCATTGCAACCATCATAAATATATATCAGTTGGCAAGTGTCCGAATTTTGATCATGTGACCCTGAGGATACTGCAATGGTAGTAAGTAGGTAAAACAGTCATGTCACTTGCCATTGTAACTTTGAACTAAATGAACGGTTGTAAGTTGAGGGCTGCCTGTATATGTTATTTGTATCTTTGATAAATATTTTATATATTGTCTACATTGAACTTGTATTATCAATGGAAGTATGCTGTTTTAGTTGCATGGCGGTAATGTTATTGCTTTTTAATTTATACATTTTAAATCTTTTCAGAGATAATTATCATTGTAATTAAGAAAGAACAATAACCATAATTATTTTATGTTCTGCAACATTCCTACAAAAGTTGCCAGCTCAAGCCATATTAGATTTTTTTATTCATTACGCCATACCAACACAATGTTCTAAAATAATATTAGAACAAATTAATGAATGGAAATGAATCTATCTGAAAAAAATAAATCCTTTTAAAGGCTGGCCCTTTCTACATAATAAACAAAACTATAAAGAATGAGAAATATTTCAAAATATTTTACTTATTTAATATTAAATCTATATATTGTTTTGTATATTATGTTCCCACAAATAATATTCATGAAAGACATTATCATATTACTTCTTTTATCTATTTTTCCTAATTATTTTACCACTGATTATAAGCAAACAAACAAAAAGCAAACAAAACTTTAATTCATAATGAACTCTCAGTGGGGTATGGTTAATCATAATATAAAATTTACATTTTCCTCCAATGGGAATGATTTACAGAAGATATATTTCTGCATACTTAAGGCCCTTCTTACTTTAAAACTGCCAACCCCATGATGTAGACCAGACCAAGATATCAGTTCCATCTTAAGACTAATTTAAGATTAGTATAATAGTGTCTTGCAAGTCTGTGCTTCAGTCAATAAAGGAGAATATTTGTAACTCAGAGCTGAAATTAGGGGTCCTTGGTTCTCTCTGAGCTTGATTCTTTTCTTGCAGATTTTTTATTATCCAAAGTAGGTAGCATCATGTTTGCTTCATTCATTCATTCATTCATTCATTCATTCATTCATTCATTCATTTCTATAGCTGCTTATTTCAGCTATACTGAAATAAGGGTGCTATACAATTCAAAAATACATTGCATTTAAAAATACTAAAGATATTTTAAAACAATGAAAACAATAAAGACAAAAAATATTCAGATTAAAATTTACTTTCTCTTATATTCCTGTGAATTAGGGAAGTATCCATGTAAGATGTGTTTTTGCATGCCTTCGATATGACTTGGTCTTAAATCATGTTTTTGCCTTATTGAGTAATGGATCACACATATCTCTGTCAAGATCCTCTTTACTCTCTAAATCAGGGGTTGCCCACCTTTTGGACCTCAGGGACCACCAAACTCATAATTTTAAAAGCCAGGGACCACTAACCGGTTCTGTGGGCGTGGCCTAATTTGTGGGTGTGGCTTGATGGTCATGTGACTGGCTGGGCATGGCTTGTATGTAAATATTATAAATATATAAATATTGAATTTTTTATAAAATAAAGAGCAACTTTTACCCAAAATCAGGCAAAGCAGGCAGGCAGGCTGAGTTGCTCACAGAATCATTCAGTGATCTATCTATCTGCCATCGGCTAGCTAAGCCTGTCACATAAAATTTGTTTGCCGTGAGTCTGCACTGAATAATAGAACCTTCAGTCCTAAGGAAGGTTGGGATGTGCTTAAAAGCAGAGCCGAAGATCTAAAGACTAGCTAGAAAGCAAGAAATCCAACCATTTCCTGCTTCCTAGCTAATCTAAATCTCTCAGCACAGCAGAACAGCTGATGGTCAGAAAAAGGAAAAATAGCAATTTAGCAGGCAAGTTTGCCGGGTAAGGAATGAGTGGGCGGGGAAGGTTTCCATGGGCCATGTGGGCGGTGCAGCCTTGTGTTTCTGCACAGCCTGGATTAATTGCTTTGGGGATGCTCTGGGGTGAGATTTCTCTGCAGTCCACCAAAATTTTCCCGCAGCTCACCAGTGGGCTGCGGCCCACCGGTTGGCAACCATTGCTCTAAATCAGTGGTTCCCAAACTTTTTCAGTCCACCGGCCCCTTGGTGCTACAAACTCATCCTTAGTGCCCCCACCCAGGGGTGGGATTCAAATTTCTGTGGGTGTGGCATAATTTGAGGGTGTGGCTTGCTGGTCATGTGACTGGGTGGGCGTGGCTTGCTGTTCATGTGACTGGGTGGGCATGGCTTGATGGTCATGTGACTGGCTGGCAGGCTTGCTGGCTGGGCGTGGCTTGGTGGTAACATGATCGGGTAGGTGTGGTTTAGTGGTCATGTGATTGGGTGGGCATGGCCAGGTGACTGGCAAACTAAATACAAGTTGTCCTCACTTAATGGCCAGTTGTTTAGCAAGTGTTCTAATTTATGACTGGCCTCCCCAGAGCTACTTGACCTATTTTTGGAGTTTTGACAGCCATGCACTCACACACACACACATTCCCTTCTAACCCTGCTGGAGCAGGTCATTGGACTAGAATTGTAAAACATCTCTGATTAGATTCTAGTAGTGAAGAGGCCCCCCCCTTCCCCCTTTTTCCCCGCTTGTGGGTTTTTTTCTTTCCTCTCCTTCCCTCTCCCTCCCCCGGGCCCGGGGGGGTGTCCTTCGTCTGCCCCTCTCGCCCTTCCCGCCTTTCCCCCCCTTTCCCCCCCCCCCCCCCCCCCCCCCCCCCCCCCCCCCCCCCCCCCCCCCCCCCGCCCCCCCCCCCGGGCCCGCCCCCGGCCCCCCCCCCCCCCCCCCCCCGCCCCCCCCGCCCCCCCCCCCCCCCCCCCCCCCCCCCCCCCCCCCCCCCCCGCCCCCCCCCCCCCCCCCCCCCCCCCCCCCCCCCCCCCCCCCGGCCCCCCCCGCCCCCCCCCCCCCCCCCCCCCCCCCCCCCCCCCCCCCCGCCGGGCGGGGTTTTTTTGTTTTTTCTTGCGGCGGGGGCTTTTTCCGGGGGCCCGCCCTTCCCCGCCCCGGGTGGGTTTCTCGCGCTTTTTCTTTCCTTCTTCCCCCCGGGGGGGGGGGGGGTCCCCCCCTCTTCCCCCCCTTCTTCCTTTTTTTGTTCTCCCTCTTTTTCTTTTGGTGGGGGGGGGGTTTTTTTTTTTCTGTTTTTTTTTTTTTTTTTTTTTTTTTTTTTTTTTTGGGGTTCTGCGGGGGGGGGGGGGGGGGGGGGGGGGTTTGGGGGGGGGGGGGTTCCTCCTCTTTTCCCCGGCCCCGGGGGGGCCCCCCGCCCCCCCCCCCCCCTTCCTCCTCCCCCCGGGGCCGGGGGGGGGGGGGGCCCCCCCCCCCAATCTAATCAGAGATGCTTTGCCGATTCTTGTTGATTTGTTTATTTGTATTTCTTTATTTTATGTTGTTGAATTGCATTGACATGTATGTCCCTTCTTGTGCACAGCTCAGAAGCTTTTGTGATTCTTTGCAGCAAAAATTACCAACCTCTGGCTTTGCTCTACTTTTTAAATGTGCCACCACTGCCGCGTTCTACGTGCCAGCTCCGCAGGTCCACCCCATTGAGCCACTGCACCAGAGGGACCTGCTCAAACAAGTCCTAGCGGAACAGTGCACCAAATCAATTGGATGAGCCTGAGAGAGGGAAAGAGAGAGAAAAGAAAAAGAGAGAGAAAGAGAGAAGGAAGAGAAAAGGGAAAGAAAGAAAAAGGGACAAAGAAAGAGGGGGTGGTGGAAGGAAGGGACAGAAAGAAAAAGAAATAAAGAAGGAGGGAGGGAGGGAGGAGAAAGATAATGAGATATCTATTCTAGTCCAATCACCTGCTCCAGCAGGGTTAGAAGGGAGTGTGTGTGTGTGAGTGTGTGTGTGTGAGTTCTCCTTGTAATTTACCAGTACATTTTGGTTTTGCCTTCTTCAGAATTGACACTGTAATACATTGGGGAAAAGTAATTTTTTAGGGTGGAGGTCTGGTCCAATGGATCCTGTTTAAAGCCTCAACAAAATGTGAGAGCTTCCTGATAGTCTTGACCATGTTTCATCCACAAAACCTTTAATAGAAGCCAAAGATGTTTCAATGTACTGGCAAAGATGTTTCAATGTGGAAAAGGGCCTCAGTCTAAACTAGGCCTCATTTCAATCTGATGCATCAGGTCTTTCTTTTTCTCTCTCTCTCTACCTCTCTCTCTACCTCCCTCCCTCCCTCCCTCCCAGACTGGCTTTGCTCTACTTTCCCAATGTGCCTGTGGGGCCGGTGCTTCAAACATGGATGGATGGATAGAGAGAGAGAGAGAGATAGGTAGTTAGGTAGGTAGGTAGGTAGGTAGGTAGGCAGGCAGGCAGGCAGGAAGACAGACAGACAGACAGACAGAACTTTTGGATGGATGTAAGGATAGGTACGTACGTAGGTAGGTAGATATGTAGATAGGTAGATATGTAGATAAGTAGGTAGGCAGGTAGATAGGTAGATAGATAGATCTATATTGGTAGATAGGTAGGTAGGTACGTAGGTAGGCAGAAAGACAGGCAGGCAGGTAGGTAGGTACGAAGGTAGGCAGACAGTGAGACAGACCTTTTGGATGGATGTATGGACGGATAGATAGATAGATAGAGATAGACAGACAGACAGACAAACAGACAGAATGCGACTGTGGCGGCACTTTGGGAAAATAAAGCAAAGCTGCTGCCACCACATTCAAGGTGCCAGCTTTTGAGCAATGCAACAATCAATGGGGCGAGCCTGCAGTGCCGGTGCCTCGAACACCCCCATGCTGTCTTTTAGCGTCCCTCTGCCTGCCCCCTTGGGGGCACTAAGAGGCGGCAGGGGGCCGTTTGAGGTGCAGGCACCACAGGCTCACCCCATTGATTGTTGCACCAGAGCGGTGCAAGGGCTCAATGGGGTGAGCCTGCAGAGCTGGCGCATCAAACTCAGTGGCGGCACATTGCGAAAGTAGAGCCCTGGACTTCCTCAACCCTGCCTTGCTCCAGGAAGGAGGGAACAGCACCTCCCTCTATGACGTGAATGCCCTGGGAGGGGGGGCAGCTTAGGAGGCTGATCCCTGGCAGGAGGGGCAGCCTGTGAACTTGCTGTCAGGCATGCCAACTACAAAGAGGGGTGGGCTTGGCTTAGTAGGATACTGGATATTGGACATGTGGTCAAAGCCCCCCTTCCTCTGCCTCCCCTTAGGTGATCCATGGATGCCATTGACTGTTGCACCGTAGCGGTGCATCGGAGCTGTACAATAGTCAATGGGGTGACTCTGTGGGGCCAGTGCCTGGAATGCCCCCCTGCCACCTCTTAGCGCCCCCTAAGGCATCCCAGCACCCCCCAGGGGGTGGTACTGCCACTTTGGGAACCACTGCTCTAAATCATTATGCAGTTGCAAGCTGAAAACCCAGCCTTTGCCATGCATATTTGAACCTATGTATGTAAGGCTGAGCAAAAATTCAGCCTGAAGATTACTTGATGATAGACTCCATTGGAGTTGAGTGGCCAATAAATTCAAATAAAAATAATAAAATAATAATAATAATAATATTACATGTGGACTTCAAACTCTAGATAAATGGATGACAGCAAAAAGTGTTTTGGATTCTGTTGTTGCTATACCAGGATCTGATTTTTATAACTGTAATCAAATCAAATTTTATATCAAATTTTTAAATCAAGATTTTACATTGATTTTATAGGTCGTGTGCCTTTGATTTTATTCAGAAGATCAGTGGGCTTTGACCCATTTTTCAGATCAAATATTCCAACTAAACCAACCTACCTTTTCAAATTAAAATGCAAATTTGAATCAGATCAATGAATGATATTGAAAATTGGAATGGGAACTTGGATGGTTCACTGACCTATAGGCACATGCTGATTTAATTGTTGAAGATAGATTATATTACTGATAAGGAAGAAAGCTTATTTACTGCGAGAGTGTGAAGATTTTTACTAGTAGCTGGTTTACAAATATCAAATGGACATTATATGCTGATGATCTGTACATTTTATTAAGTAAATAAATGCTGTGCCTATAGTCCAAAACACTTAGTCTCTAGTTAAAGTTTGTAGCATAGCAGATGATTAAGTATTGTCTCCCTGGTCCTTAACATACCTTCTGGTGATATGTAAGTAATATATTGGATGGATAGGCATGGTAAACATTGAACAAAGCCTGAGAAGTTAATCCAAAAGTTTTACAGATTTTTTTATAGATATAACTTAAATACATTATTCTATCCATATGAAATTATTCACTGGTCATTAAATCAAAGCTGAATGTCAGAAAACATTATTGTTCAGAAGCTGTCGTATATGTATTTGTGTGCACCAACTGAGTGTTTTAGAGGGATTTAAAATAGTATGGTGGTATTTTCTCCCCCTTATCCATAGATAACTAAACTATTGTACAAATAAAATTCTGCCAGAATACATTTGTATTAAATCTTCACCTCTTTGTAACTAATCTTCCATTGGTAACCTTTGTTTTTCTTAATTTCAGAGCCCAACTTCAGTTAAGAAACATTTTTGCATTTCACCGAGTGCTTACTAAATTCCTTTAATAGCTTTATGCAGAAGAATTTATCAGAGCTTTTGTATACAAAAAATAGTTAAGTTAATGATGCACTTTGAAGATTAAATAGAACAGTATAAATGGTAAGTGGCATTATTATAAAAATGTTCCCTGTATATAATTGCTTCATTTTTAATAAAATAAAACTGACATTATTGGTGTCTGTACAAATCATGTTGTCAAAAATTCACAGGTAATTTGAATTTGCTGTGCTTTGTTTCTATCCATTTATTCATTGGAATCCTACTACTAGTGTTTGATAATTTGTATGTTTTTGATGTTTCTTAGTTCAGCCAGATTTTATTATAATTTGTTTTTTATTTAATATGTGTAAATAAAGTAATCAATCATATATTTCTTTCTCCTTTCTTCCAACAATCATGCCACATTAAGATATTTGTTATACAATTATCAACATTAAAACTCAGAACTGACAAATAATTTGTTTGTAAAGTTGTATAATATAAACCAACAAATACTGTTAAGTCAGTCTTCTCTAATCTGGTGGCTTTCAAGTTTATTGAACTTAATTCTTGTAGTCCTCAACTACTATGACCATACATGTTATGATTTGGAAAACTGAGGATTGAACATCTACCGTGTTTCCGGGCCTTATTTTTTTTTGACCCCTGAAAAACGGCTAGGGGAGTGTGTGTGGGTGCTCGCCCTGAGGCCGCTTCTACCGGCCAATCGAAGTGGCTGGTGACTGCCCTTGGGGAGCTTCCATCACCCGAAAGACACTGCCCCATGGCGAGGGGACGCGGGCAGCCAAGTCTCGGCCTGAAGCGGCTGGTGACTCTGCCTTCAGGGAGCTATCATCGGCTGATAGAAACAGCCTCACGGCGAGGGGAGTGTGCATGGGCGCTTGCCCCGAGGCTGCTTCTACCAGCCGATCAAAGTGGCTGGTGACTGCCCTTGGGGAGCTTCCATCGTGCGAAAGACACTGCCTCATGGCAAGGAGAAAGTGCATGGGCACTGTTAGGAATGCCCCGTGGGTGCATTCCACTGTTAGGAATGCCCCGCGGGCAGCCATGCCTCGCCCCAAAGCGGCTGGTGACTCTGCCTTTGGGGAGCTTTCATTGGCCAATAGAAACAGCCTCGCAGCGAGAGGAGTGTGTATGGGCCCCGAGGCCGCTTCTACCGGCCGATCGAAGCGGCTGGTGACTCAGCCTTCAGGGAGCTTCTATCGGCTGATGTTCTTCTATCGGTAGTAGATCGGGTATTCTAGCCTAGGCTACCTGCAGGGTGCTCCTAAAGGCAAGTTTTCTCCCCACCCCCTGCCCTTCCCCCCATTTCTCTTCACCTCGTGTAGTTCTAACGAACGATGTGAGAAATGGCGGGGAAACGCATGGTTTAAATAGGCCTAAATTTTGGGGCCAGGGCTTAATTTCACCTCATGCCTAGAAATAATGCTGGGCCTTCCTATTGGTGGAGGCCGTATTATTGGAGAAACATGGTAATATAGTTGAAAAGAACAATGGTGAAGACTTCCTTAGGTCTATGTAGTCTACAGATGCCCTACCTAAAGAACTGTAATGCTGTGGAAGCTAATCTCCTCACATACTCATACCCATACAGACACACATGCACACACACACACACACACACAATCATTGGCTGAATTCCTGATATATGCATAGTCTGTGAAAATTCAACACCATAAGAAAAAAACATGAGTTGAGTAAAAGAAGAGCTAACGAAAGTGTAGTCTGGCTGCAGTGTCTGGCAATTAGACTGGATACATAAATGGAGTTGATGAAATAACTTTTTAATGTTAGAAGCCTGTGATAGTGGTTATGAGTATATTGTGCTTAGGTAGACAAACAGACAGACAGACAGACAGACAGACAGACAGACAGATTTTTGCAGATATGGTCAACTACTACAGTCGTGTCAGGGCTTCCGCTAAGTTGGCCATCAAAGTGGTACCCATTTACTGTATCTATTCACTGTCACCCACTTTTGAAACTACTGCTGGCAGGAGTTAGAGTATGTGATGGGAACTCACCCCATCCCATGGCAGCAAAGGGGTCCCAAATGTGAGCCTGCTGATTGTTAGCCCAGCATCCTAACCTCATGAACAACTATTCTCTCTCATGGTCAACTAATCAGGTACATATCAGCAGTGGTCAACTAGAAAACTGTAAATAAAATGTATGTATGTATTGTAGAAAGTGAAGGAAAGTAAGAATCAATAAAATATAGAGAAAAAGAGTATGTTGAAAATGTCCTCATATGGTACCACAGAATATTTCCTCTTTCGCCTGATCATTCTTATGATTTTCAAAACCTGGCTTTAAAAAATCTGGGTGACCCATAGATATCAGCAACAAGATACACTAAACTGCTACATTTGGTAGTTGCCTAGATTTTTTTGGTCCCAGACAGGGCAGCTTTCATAGGTTCTTCATCAAGTCACATCAATAACCAGTGTCTGAATGGAAATCCATGTTATACTTTCTGCAAAGCTGCTGGATGGAACAGCAGCTCCTTCATATGCAACTGTATGCTTATGTACTTGTATGTAACATTACAACCCAAGTACAAAATAGTGGATCTTGCACCGTAAGTTCATTATAGGCATTTTGTAATTTTGGTATCATTATGTTAGGTACAGACAAATGTAATAACTGTTCTCTTTTCAATTCTAGAAATAACTGTCAATGAATATCTTGAAATTACTATAAATATATTATTTAAAGGCATGTTAAAAAGGTGCAACCAAAATAATTTTGTTATTCAATTCAGCATATTATCTCAGTGCTGCTGAGAATGACAGTGTAAGAATATAACTTTACATAAGCTATGGACAACATTTATGTATCACTATAACCTTCCTGTTCAGGAGTATTCTTGCTTCTTAAAATAGGTCAGGATACATGAATGAAGTACAACCCATATATCAGATGGACTTACTTTAGTTCCTCTAAATACAATGTAAGAAAGACTGTGTTCAATCCATAATATTTAAAGGTATTATTAAGGATGCTGGCAAACTCAAGATGATCAGAATGTTGTCATTATTATTGAATTTAATGTTTGTATTTTCTGGAGAGCTCAGTTACAGTTAAATAAGCCTAATTGAATTTTGTGTGCATTTGCCTTTGGCATTCAGACTTTACTCCCCCTTGCTACAGTATTTGCTGCTAAATGTTTGCTTATTTATTACATTTTCTTAGACTTTGGCTGAATTATTGTGGCTTTGATGTTTTAACCTGCTGTTCATTATGAGATTTTCTGAGAGTATCCAATTCGTATTTAAATTGGAAAAAAATGGGGCGCATTAGATTAAAAATAAGACTACTGCTTTATATTATGTCATGGATTGATATAGATTATATTTCTAGTTTCTCATTCAGATTTATTTCCACATCTATTAAATTATTATGGTTTTAGAATTTTATTTGAAGTTAGTTTTGTGGTTACATAATTATTGTCAGGAACTGAAGATTATTTTGGTTTGTTACATATCTTTCAATAATTCTGTGGCTTTTTTGGTTGGACCTGTTTCCAAATCTGAAAATCATACTAATATTTAATTGAAGTTGGGGTATGGTTGAGGACAGTGAAAGTGTTGATATACAAGCTGTTCTTTGCTGAATTTATAACACAAATAGTCTTTCACTGAAAGATTCTTTTTTTGTCAAACAAATCAAACATGATTTATCCATCCAATTGTTTTCCAAAATGGTTCACAGTAATATGGTCATCTTACAGAAATATTTTATTCCATTGAAATCTGTAAGCTGCTATCATGGTCCTAAACTCAGACAGAATCTGAATTTGATGAAACTTGTGGAATATTGGCCTCAGCCAAGAATCAACTGAAGTTGATCAAAAACAAGAACCATGTGAACAGCTGGGGCAGATAGATGATAATGATGTCAGGCCTTCCAGTCTAGACAAGCAGCAAGTAGAGTGGCAAACAGAGTAGAGACATTCTATGAGGCTCCTTACCAAGCAAGGGATTTATTCCCTTGATTAAAGGCAGCTGCCTGCAGCCTGATTTAAGAGGTAGCCTCAACCCATGATCTTTCACTGGAATCAACCACAATATCTTTGACTCTTGTATGATGTTCATGTGGATTCTGCTCATGGAATTCTGATCTCTGAATTGTCTGACAACTCTGACCTGGATCTTGGAACTGTGGATTGGATTTTGACTATTCCTCTGTGTGCACTAGTTAAAAGCAAAACTTTTGTTTAGAGACTCTGCTTTGGTTTTCATTCTTTGTCTGTGTTATCTCCTATAATAAATTGATTTACACAACTGTTTATGTGAGTGCTGAAACTAGAAGCAGGACAATTGCATTTCTAGAATATTTCTTGCTTCATTTCCCCTGTTGCTTAAGATTTCTAGTTAGATACCCTTTACTGTGCTATTTCCACAAAAGCTGATTTCAGCCATCCAGTAAGTAAACTTTATTTTATACATTCCCCATATGATTCTTTGAATTCCAGACATGATCTTGTTTAAAGAGGAACCCTGACATTTGCTTGAAAAGCCTACTTAAATGAAAGATCTTTTAGATCCATCTGTTTCAAGTCCAGGACCCAAGTATTCCACAATGTTCTAGGTTAATTGAGGTTAAAAAAAATCAAGTGGAAGAATATATAGCTGACAACAGGCTTAAATATGAATGACTTAGGCCTTTAGATACCAACTAATGACCAACATAGATCATTAGACACCAACAGTAGTAGGATATAATATAGTATTCTGAAATATTTTGAGCAAAAAGTGGAAACTAACAAGACTCATTGTAACAGAGGGACACAATAATTAGACCAAATTAGTTGGATTTCTTATTCATTAGACTTTAATCAATTTGTGACTGCAAACTAATTCTGGGTTATATTTGAAATTTGATTTTTTTATAATTAGCTGTTAGAAAATGCTTATTACATGAGGAGAATGCTAAAGCACATTCTTATATTATTAGTTTATTGGGGATAGCTAGGCATACAGTTCATCTGTGTTTAAAATCCAAATGACCCTCAGATGGCAGCAAAGATACACAGAAACTCTCATTCTTTGCTGACATCTATTTATTATCTGAATTGTTGCAGCCCAGATTTCACAGGCCCCATTAAAAAAAAAATCACTTGGCACTATTTTTGGAGAATGGGCCTCATATAATGTAAAATTCATTGCTGCAATTTAAGGGAGTAACTTCTATAATGCTGATTGGGCTATTTGAACCTTTAACAAATAAACAGATCTGTATAATTGCATTTGGACATTATAGATTAAAAATACTTCAAGTTATGGTTTACATGTCAAGGGTCGGTATAGGACTACGTACCTGGTATATTGTCAACTTT
The DNA here is from genome assembly GCF_049901735.1 of Notechis scutatus. NCBI lineage: Eukaryota > Metazoa > Chordata > Lepidosauria > Squamata > Elapidae > Notechis > Notechis scutatus. Next base: position 109,392,584 of record NC_142009.1, on the reverse strand, counting down.
TGACTTTCTACTGTATGGTGAGTAAATAGATACTTTTGCAAACAAATGTTGCTGCTGGCAAAAGACAGCAAGACAGGTAGTCCTCAATTTACAACCATAATTGAGCCCATAATTATGGTCATATGTCATACTGGTCATTATGTGGGTCACTATGTGAACATACCTGATTTTCCAATCTATTTTGTGGCAGTCATTAAGTGAACGCCATAGTCATCAAGCAAATCCATTGTCCAAAATGTGTGGTTTTTGCTAGAAACTGGAAGTAGACATTGTTTTCTGGTAAAAAATGCCATACATGAAATCACATGACCCCTGTTCCCCTCCCCCCCTGAAGTCAGAACTTCAAATCTGGGTTTTAATAGTAGTCCTAGTGAGGTTAGTCATAACTTTGAATGGTTATTAAGTGAATGTCATAAATTGTGGACTATTTGTGTTTGCTGCCCAGGTACTTAAACTTGGAATCCACCTAACATTATTGCTGAATATTACCTCTGTATTTAATGTATTCCAAAGATTTCAGCAAACACAATAACATCTTACAGTGTTTGAAAATATCATAGTGTCCATATGGACGTGATAAAGAAATATTGTAGTCAGATTTTTGTCTTCATTCAGAAGGTTTTTAAAACAAATATAAAATTGAAACCAGATGTTTTCCTTTTAGGCCTATTCAATAAAGAATTCGAATGAAAATGTGGAAGTTTGTTATCATATATGTTGACAGCAGTGAGAATCCTGTGTGTGCAAAAAGTGAAAAGTCCTGTCAATTCTCAAAATGGAAGAATGGCTGGAAGAAGCGATGAGGTTAATAGAGATAACAGTTAACAGTTTTAATTAAAGAGAAGGAATTATCCAGTTTTGATCTTAATTTCTACTTGTACTTTATACTACAATAAATTATACTAAAAGATGAAAGATGGCATAACCATTCAGACGTCCTTTAGAATTGTAGAAGACATTAGTCCAAGCAGGAAATATCTGGAAGCAGATAGGTTAGTATAAGAAGCCTCTTTGCTACTGCATCAAAGGATGATTCCACATTATGGCTTATGGTGTTTCTCTCCCTTGCTGTTCCTCACTTTAGATTCAGAAATTCCAGTCCAGATTTGTCATAGATCTGTGTCCCTGGACTCCTCCTGAGATGTGAGTTGGGAGGAGAAGGCAGGGGAATGAGTCGGGGAGAAGGGAGCATGGAGCCATGTGGGGGCTTGGATCAGAGATTGGTGGTCTCAAGCCTGATGGAGTGGCCACACAAATGGAGAAAGTCACAGCTGCAGCAAGTTGATCAGGAGGCTCCAGGCAAGGATTGGGAGCAGCTGTTGGCAATTAGAGATGAAAGGGAGGTAGAGTCCCTTTTCCCAATCCGAAGATGTGCAGGGCAGAAAGGAGAAAGATACTACTTGTGATGAGACAACCTTGCCCCCCCCCCCCCGGAGAAGGGCCACACCAGCATTGCCTATTTAATCCCTCCCTGAGAAATTAAGCATTGCTGGGACAACATCCAGTTTCCTGTCATATCCCGTGTCTTCATGCGCTGACTTTTGGATTACTCTCTTGGACTTCATTTGTGCCTTTTGGACTGGACTTGCCCAGTGCCTCTTGTCATGCTGGGTTTTGGGAACAGGGCCTGCTCAACATGTATGCCACCTGAGGGCCTGTTTGGGGTGTGTGTGTAGGGGTGTTGGTTTCTTGAATAAAGAACCTAGAACTTTTCATGGGGCAGCACAAGCTTAAAGATCTTGTTGGCTATTGCAAGACTTGATTGGACATTTTCTTCCTTCTTGCTCTTCTTTTTGATGCAGGCAAGACTAAGCCTCATTGGCTGGTTCCTGAGTGAACCAGGCTACAAATGCCTGATTTTTCTTCTTTAGGAATTGTTCCTTTGTCATTAGCCTTCAGGCTTTTCTTTTGCCTTCCCAAATGTTTTCATACATGAATGCTTTTACTGGCATTCCCACCTTGCCTCCCATGACACTAATCCAGACTGTGATGCTACAATAATCAAACAGGGGAAGAGATTGTTCTTTAAGTCCTACCTCCATTTGTAAATACATGGAAACTTTGTAGCAAGGAAGAACTGGCAGTTTAGCCACCATAGGAACAAAATGTGTATGTTGCAACTTAAATAAAGAGAACGAAGGGAAGCTTTGCAATATCGTGGGTGGGGTGGTGGAAAAGCACCCAACCTGGGCAACAACAGGAAGGGTACTCACAGAGAAATGTCAGGTTGAATGAACCACGTGTTTCTAGGGTTGAGGACAGTTCATTAATATAATGGGTGATTATGGAATGGAGTGCCAGATTATAAAAATAATGCAGAGAATGAATCCACCCAGCTGCCCAAGAAAAACAGCTACTGAGGGCACTGCAGGTATAAGGATTGGCCAGGCACTACAGCCAATCAGAGCCTGGGCAGTTACTACAAAGGAACAAAGTACTATATAGACCAGACACCATGCTGACTGAGGAATTTTGTGAGTTGAAGTCCATACATCTTAAAGTTGCTGAGGTTAAGAAACATTGCAATATAGACCATCCTTCTTGAAGAGCTTAATATGCTCAGTCAAAGATGGAAAACATGGAGATGGGGTGCACATGCAAAAGGCTGGAACTAGGAGGAAGCTGACGTCATTCATGAAATGGGGGATCTGCCCTAAAAGTTTTCATTTTAGAAGTATCTCAGTAAAATAGCTTTTCTCAAAAGTGAAGGCTTGGCAGCTAAACTTCATCTCTGCAAGCAATTGATCTAAGTAGGTTTTCAAGTTATTTTTATATAGATCTTTGGATCTTTTTAAAAGCTCTTTCCTATATTGGTTATTTGAATATGTGGAGACTATCTTGACAGGAAAAAAATATTCAAAACTAGATTTTTTTTTAAACCAATCATGCTGCTTTTAAGATATTGATAAGCAGCACATGTAACAATTAAAGGCATATCTACATCATTTCTGGTGATATTTTAACTGCCATATGGTAATTTTCAGCTTTCTCTCTGGGCTAGTTTGCATATCATCATTCTCGTATTATATTGCATGTAACTTTGTGACATGCATATGATTCTCAAGAGTACATCTGTGTATTTAACATTCAGCATGAGTACTCTTCCAGAGGCTGTAGCTATGACAGCAAAATGCTTTCTGATTATCTACACAGACATTATCTAGATTTATAAAATAAAGAAAAGAGATGGGAAGGAACTAGAAAATGGAGGCACTGGAGTTTTATTTCTATGTGTACAAACTCTGGTGTGTTTTCACCAACTATGCAATGTTTTTCTCTTTTTTTTGTAAATTTTATTTGAGTTTTCACAAAGAGAAAAAAAATACAAATAAAACATCTTTTTTGAAAGCAGCATAATCCTGGGTTACATTTCTTCGTACAGACACAAATTCAGGTTCATGCTCATTTTTATATTCTATTCCATCTTATTACTATTTTACATTTTCTGCATAGCTTCTCCCCTCTTTTAATTTTCTCAATTTTAATTATCTCATCTCAATTCAAATCATTGTATTTATATTTTTTGTCTGTCCTGTTTCAATTATCTATTATCTTTTCTCATTAAACAAAATTTCTCCTGTAGTTACTGATTATAGTATGACGCCTTTATATCTTTTCCCTAAAGTTGTAACATTCAATATAATACATAACTTCCATTCGGATTCTGCTTGGTACATTCTTAAAATACACACTGTATTCTTAAAAAAAAGAAAAAATTATAAATGTATATAATTAAAACAACATTCCATTCCAATTCAATTCTATCATTAATATTAATATTCATTAAAGTCTTAACATCTTTAACATTACTTTTCAATTAAATATCATACTTCTATGGGAACAATTATAAGCTTTCCATAGTCAATTCCCCCCCCCTTCACTTATATTTTATAAAACATTAACTAATTAAAATGTTCCCGTTCCTTCCTAATTCAATTTTCTCATTTATTTTATTTCACTTATTTTATTCACAAACATTTCACTAAATTACACTAACTATTTTATCCCACATTTTAATCATACGTTGTTTCCAATTTTCTAAAGTTATTTCTATTACTAATATAACAATACAATCTTATGTACCTTTACAGAATCCCTTTTTCAGTTAGATTTTCACCCATTATCTCTAAATAGGTCCTGTTTCTCTATATCTTACTCCGGTCCTTTGTAACTTCTTTTCCTTTCCTTCTTCCCTCTCTTCTTCACTCTCCCCTTTTTACCCCCTTGTCTCTCTACCTCTATTTCTCTCTTCTGTATTCCCCTTTTCTGTTGCTTTCCAGTATTATACTTATTTTTCGAATTAGTTTTCTTTTCTTTGGTTGTTTTTTTAAGTCTTAAATTCTCCATTCTCTTTCCCCCTTTCCTTTTTCTTCCCCACATAGAATTACTTGTTCATTAAAGATGGCTTCTTCTTTGTCCCAGTCTTCTTGTTTTGCAGTCTTTTCTTGTTGTTTCTCATAGTTCCAAATCTCCATTTCTAAGAATTGAAAGACAAAGCCAAAAGAACCCTTCCCTTCTTGTGCATCTTCTTTGTACTTTTTAAGTTCCATTTTCAATTCATCCAGAAGTGGTGCCATTGTATAAATTTTTAAACAACCACCCAATTGATTTTAGTCATTCAAATATAATAACCCAAAATCCAAAGATCACCAAATAATCCAAATACACGCAAGCTGTTTCTTTTTTGCTCTTTTTTTCACTTTCTCTTCCTGGGGTTACTATTTAGTTGCAAAGTTTCAGTTAAAACATATCTTTTAGAAGTCTTGTTAAAGTTTTACTTTAGATTCTTTTTAATTTCAGGCAGTCTCCTCCTCTTCCAGATCCTGGCCTTATTCTTTTTCTCTCCCTTCCTGCTTATGAAAAAGAAAGTTTTTAATGTCCAAAAATCTTTATTATCCCTTTGGCATTTTGTTTTATTTTCAGCTTAATTGCATATTGATGTCAAAGCAGATTTTTCCGATTTCTTATTTAAGTCTCTTAGTTGTCAGTACAGGAAAGGAGAGAGAAGAAGAAAAAAAAGCCAAACCTTTCCCTTTTCACTTTCCTTCGCTGTTTCCGACTCTTCTTTGGGAGCGATGTTATTTTTTGTAAGTTTAAATTTCAGGGCACCTTGGTTGTTGCTTTTACAATTTAACCCAGTCAGCCAAAACTTTCACTTCTTATCTTCCTCCTGCACATTCTTTTCCTGTCAAGTTCTTCTTTGTAGTGGCCATTTCTGACCACCGCTGCAACTGCCTTCGGGAAAGGGAGTAATGGCCAGCTGAGGAGGAGAGATGAGGCTCTCCTTGACCCTGCTGGCAGTCTCCCCCCTCTTCACCACCTCTACGGGGTGGCTTAGCCCCAAAACCAGCTGGCTCCGGGCGCTCCAGCGGCGAGCCCAGACAGAAACTGTGCACGATCGTGGATTTCTGTCTGTCACCAAAGCCCTTCCCTTCAACTATGCAATGTTTTTCATTAATGAATCCTGACTGTTGTAATAGTTGCCTTTTCTCAAAAATATAAAGCAAATCTTACTACCTATCAAGTTACTAGTAGAATTAAAGTGTTAAAACTCACTGGAAGACACATAGGGCCAGAAAGAAAATTCATTACATGTAATATTAATAAAATAGTAAATTAGAATAGAATCTCTCTAGTTTTTGAAACCCTATTAAACTTTCTCATGTAGATTTTTCTATGCCATGATTTGATGCCATTGCAAACTGGAACTCTGCATGATACATCTAAAGATGTAATGCTAAAATATTTCACTTCTCAGAAGCATCTGTTAAAAATATGCAAATTGCTTGATAAAAATAGGTATAAAGTGAAAGAATAATGAAAGTAATTAATTACTGAGTGACTAATGTGCAAAGAAGAACACTGATGTTGCAGGATTCAAAAGTACTTTTTAATGTCAAAAGCAAAATATGCTTGTGTAGGCAACATCTAAGATTAATAAATGCCCTTTTCTGAAGCAGATTCAGTGCAAATATGGAGGGACAAGATGAATTAAAGGACTCCACTAGCAAATATAAGATGTCATTTCTTTGTCAGCATTAGCTAATACATCCATGCTTTTTTCCTGGTACATCTCAGTAATGCAAGTTCCTTTTAATAAATATCTGACTATATACTTTTATTTATTTATTTTAATATTTTTAATGTGTGGTTGGGTCAATTTAAAGAAGAGCAGGTGAAGTTACAATGCTGCACCACAGTTTTTTCAGTCTGTTATTAAATGATGCCAATACTATCAATATAGAATTATTGTTTATGAGTTCCAGCATTCTAACATCTTGTTTTGAATTGAGCTAGGTTCTGTGTATGAATTGTAATCTTAATTGCTTTTATTTTATTGTTATAACATTTCATCTTACTCGCTTCAATGTTGCTTGGGTAGATATAGGCAATATAATGTTCCTAGGAACAACTGTAAATGAAGAAGATGAAGAGATTCTCAATTATCCAGGACCCAGTTGTCCCAAAGGTGCTTTTTCAAAAAGCAATTGGACTTCTTTGGGTTTTTTTCATTGAAAATAAGAATTCCTCACCAGTAAGTTAGAACTGAAGAAGCTTCTTGGATGAGAAGTGAAATATTTCAAAGCAAAAAAAAAAAAAAAGGAAGATCAGCTGCCTTTTGGAAAAGCACCTTTGAGAAGACTCCTCCTAGATTTCCTGACCTGTCTTTTTAAAACATATTAACTTAAAAGTAGAAGACATAATACAGGTTACCAGAAGTCCTTTAACATAATCATTCCAACAATGTCTCTATGCAGGTTTAGAAAGTAAAGGTAAAGGGGAACTGCACCCCATTATTGTGGTTAGAGAAGCAACCTAACAAAATTGCCTCCTATTGAAAATATTTTTTATTATTCAATTCACCCACCTTAGCAATCATTTCATGAACAGGGGAAGTGGTGGGATTCAAAAGTTTTTACTACCAGTTCTGTGGGCGTGGCTTGGTGGGCGTGGCAGGGGAAGGATACAACAAAATCCCCATTCCCTCCCCACCTCACTAACCTGCTTTCCAGCTCCATTCTCCTGTGCAGGGCAACCAAAGAAGACCCAGCCAATCAGCTGGGATTCGGGAGGCAGAGAATGGATGGGGGCAGGGCTAGTCAGAGGTGGTATTTGCCGGTTCTCTGAACTACTCAAAATTTCCACTACCGGTTCACCAGAACTGGTCAGAACCTGCTGAATACCACCTTTGAACAGGGGTGAGCTCCCCTCCATAGCAATCATTGTGGTTATAACAGAATGGTCATTATGTTCTCTCAGTATTCAAAATATGCCTGTTGGTTCAAAAGTAGCTTATACATAGCTTTAATTGTCTTCAACTCTCACTCTTAGCACAGTATAATTAGGAAAATATCCAATGTTAGCTTTGCTTAGCATTCACAGTTGTTCCCTATTTATTGTACCTCCTTGTATCTCTCCTGAAGAGCTACTTCTGAGGAATCAAGGGGAATGATATACTGTAAGATATGATGGCAGTAGAAGAAAAATCAACATATGGATTGTTCTGTCCTAAACAGATGGACATGCAAAGGATTAGGCTGCTTGCTTTATCTAGTACACGAACTCTAAGAATATCTGCTTTTTTGCAATAACTGCAAATCCAATGGTATCATGTTCCATTTGCCATTTTCCCAGTAGTATTTCAAGAGATAAAGAATAAGTTCTGAACTATATATATAAAGAGACAAGCTCCAGAAATAATGTGCTGAATTACCCCCTTAATCTTGCAAATGTTTGCAACCCAATGGATCAATAAAAGTTTATACTGCACCCAAACTAATGAATCACCTGGTATAATCCCATCCAGAAGAGAAGTAACACCCAGCAAAGAACTATCCTTCTCTTTCCTTGAAAGCACCTGCTTCTGATGCTGGCTATCCATGCCTCTAAGGATAGCACATGACACTGCTACTGTTATGACTGCTACATAAGTAAACAACTGCTCAAATTCTCTTAAGGAATGCTCTGCAAAGGTGACTCTTCCTGGTCCAACCATAGACACAGAGCCAAGTACAAACTATGCTGCTTGAGCAGCTAAAGCACAACTCAAAATCAAAGTCCATTCACTACCTCTGGAGTCAATGAACATCCAATACAACTGCCAGTCAATTCCCAAAGGACATAGAGGAGATGTCCAACTTGAAGGTGGTGATGGTGCGGAGCAAACAACCCTGTACTGCCCCCACCCACCCTCAAGAGAATGAGGCATGCCTTCTCACTTCTATTAATTGAAGACAGTGCACTGTATCCAGGCGATTCTGATCTTAATCCATTGTATATGCTTCTCTCTCTCTCTCTCTCTCTCAGTTCCAAACTGTTGCTATTGAACTCACAGCCCAGAAAAGGGGAAGTAAATTCAATTGGCAGAAGCTGGGAATGACATTTGAAAAAAATCATTTTCGAACCAGGCACAAACGGGGTAGAACCAAGGTTATGACATAACCTTTTTCTTAACCACTTGGTTATCAGTCCTGACATATATTTGCATGAGAATCATCACAGAATATTAAAGCACAGTGAACTGTACTCCCTTGACCAGTGAATTTGCAGTTTCTCTGAATTTCTGCCTTCCCTCTTTAAATATAATCAGATGTACATTCTACTTTGGTTATTTTTATTTGAAGGATGCTATTTTGTCTTCCCTTCAAAGCTCAAATTAAAAAAAAAAACAAGTTTGCTTCTGCCACCCATTCTTACTTGCTTAGACAAATCAAATGGGATGGTTGCAGTTTCATTTTGAGGCATTAGTTGGCAAGGTGGAACTGATTTTTGTGTCTAAGGGGAAGTTACACACGGAAATTTTACAAGGTTTTTTTTTTGCACATGAATAAGAATATATCTAATCACTTGATTGTGCATAATCACAAGTTAATGTAGCGAACTGATTTTTAGCAAGTCATTTGAAAAATAACATTTTAGAAGCTACTGGGGTAGCTACAAATGTTTTCTACCCTGGAAAAAAAGCTTTACAGTTGTGGATCTAGACTTGTAGGTAGGATGATCCACAGAGGGGAGAGATTTAACAATATGGAATTTACTGAAGGCTGTAATGCTGAAACTCTTTATGGCATTTTCAAGTCAGTTTCCTAAGCAAAAGTATTTTCAAAATCCCTGTCAATGTCTCATCTACATTTAGATTTGAAGTAATTTCATAATCATAGGGAAGCACTTCACATGCAGAGTTTCTGTTCATATGTTTCCATTTCTTTGAAAGTTGAAATCAGTGATTACCTAGAGACACTTGGATTTGCATGATTCCTAACAAACACTAATACCTACATCTGTTTTTGTTTATCCATCAAACTCTAACCCTTGCTCTCCTCAGAATACGTTTTGCAAGTGTCCTTGGTGCTCTCTGAGCTTGGTTGTTTTCTTGTTAGCACTGATGATGATGATGGTAACAGTAGTTTGGGTAATGAAATGTCTGCAAGAAAATAACCAAGCTCAGGGTGTCTATGGAAATTTTCAGTCATCCAAGTCATGGTTGTCCCAAAGGTGCTTTTCAAAACATTTTGCTTCTCATCCAAGAAGCTTATTCAGTTCAATTTGTCTTCAGAACTGAAAAAGCTTCTTGGATGAGAAGTGAAATGTTTTCAAAGGAAAAAATACCAAAAAGTCCAGTTGTCTTTTGAAAAGCACCTTTGGGGCAACCAAGCTTAAAGGGCACCCAGGACCCTTCTTTCAATCCTGAGCTACAAATATTCTCCTTTATTGGTAATACTTCACAGGGCCACAAAGGAGCTAAAATGATAGATCACCAGGAAATCTAAAAGATGTGGGGTGCACAGGGGATAAGTAAGTCATCCTAGAAGATGACTGTGACAAACTACTTCCCTAGTGTTGTTAAAATTGCAGGATATGTTGAATTTACCTCAGGTCACTTTCCCCTATTGTAATGAAATGCCTGAGGGCACAGAACCATTCCTAAAGAAGCAGGCTACCCATACATATTAGTATTACACAGATAAGATGAAAGTAAAGGTGCCAATTCCATTAATTCCATTAATTGATCATATCACTTTGAGGCTGAGATTCAGGCCTGCCCAATTACAAATGAAAAATAGTTGCACCCTCTTTATTGAAATATTAATCTTGATAGTTCCCTTATCTTATCACTCTTGAAAGCAATGCCCAGAAATACAATATCCATATACATTTAATCTTTGTTTTATACATTGATAAAATATGAAACTAAACTAAAAAGACATTAAAATTAGCATATTTATTGCCATTTTTATGAGATGCGCTTCTACAACAAACATAAAATCTTCTAGGATAAATCTACATCTGGCATTGTCTCAATAACTGTTAAATTTACAATGGCACAACATTTACACTGGCTCTCTCTTTTAAAGGAAACAATGAATTCTAAAGATGTCCTACACAATCTTGATCATGGAATTTGATGTTGAGAGCTGCTGGGTAGATTCTACTATATGAAAATATGATCCATGTATAGAATATGATCCATGTATAGAAATAACACTTTTGGGAAATGAGATATCAACCTCTAAGCTTCATTTCCTCCTTTATTTAATTTTTATGATGTGTGCTTCAAATTGGCCCAAACTTCATTCGATGTATGGTTTATATCCAGTGGTGGGCTGCTGAATGGTCAGTGAGGTTTGGGGAACTCCTTGCTGTGATCTCTGGTTGGGGACACCCACCTGCCCTTGTGCTATGCTTTCCCTAAATAACTAACTTTTCCCCTGCCCAGGCTGCCCAAGTGAATTCCACGCCACCCTGCTGTACTCACCAGAGTTGTCTGAGTCGATTAGCTGCCTGTTTAAAGCTGCGTTGCAGCTCCAAACAGGAATGACCAGCGAATCCGTGTTAACAAAAGTGCAGCCCACCTTTGTTTATATCTAGTATTTATAAGATTTCTACTCAAATTTGACTGAAAGATCTTTTTCATCTTATCATAAAAATTCACTACATTAAGATAAAGGCCACAATCTGGAAACAAATGTTATTTGGAAAGTGCTGTTTGGTTAAAAAAAAGCACTGTGCAACCAAAGTGGGTTCTTCCATTTTGTTTAGACCTGAGCACAATAAGATATTATAGTGTTTCTCAACTTTGACAGTTTGAAGATGTGTGGACTTCAACCCCCAGAATTCCCTAGCCAGCTATGCTACACTATGTTGGCTGGAGAATTCTGGGTGAAGTCATAGAACTTCAGACTGCCAAGGCTGAGAAACACTGAGTCATTGAATTGGCTTATGTGTTTTGAAAACCAGAAATAAAACTATAATAAATAACCTATCTATACATTTTTTTAAAGATAATGAGTCTCATAGCATACAAGGCAAAAATAAGCACTTAATAAGGTCAGCAGTTAGTAGTTACTATTAACAGTATGTAGTCCATCACAGAAATGTTAAGTACTTAGCAGCATAAGGGTTAGCACAAGATGAATATAATGAATATCTAGGTTGATTGTACGAAAAATAGGAAGGCAAGCAAGCATAACAGAAGGAAGGAGTTTTAAAGAAACTGAGGCTGTAGGAAAAACAGGCACCCAGGAAAATTCCTTAGAGAAGAGAAAGAGAGAGTTATGAATAATCTTCATTTTATGACTATTGCAGAATCCTGTGATGATCCTGTATTTTGCAACTGGCTTGTGGCAAGCAGAGTTAATACAGAAGTAAAATCATATGTAATGGTCAAGTGATATTTCTCTTAGTGGCTGAAGGAGATTTGAGGTCATAAGCCTATCATGGTCAAATAATGTTTTGCTTAGTGACTACTATGAAATTGTGGTTTAGCAATGAAATTGCTAGTCCCAATTGTGCTTGCAAAGTAAGAGTTGCCTATGTTTTTCTTGGATTATATGTAATGGAAACTAGCTTAGCTTCTTTTGGATACAGAAAATGGGCAGGGGAGAAAAAAGAGACATGTTCTTTGAGCAGGAATCTTATTCTCCTTTGGATAAAGAAAAGAAAATAAGAGAAAAGAAAATTGAAGATTGCAAGAATCCATATTTTCCTTTTGATAAACAAGATGGTTTCCTCTGATCTGCTGGATGGTTAAGTGTCTTTTTAATACTTTGGGCAATTTAACTAATAAGGAGACAAAACAGGTTTTTGGGAAACCTCTGTGTTTCTTCCTGGGTTCAAGAAAAGAGAAAACAATAAGACTTTGCTTTAGCATATTGGGAGACAGTCATAGTTGGCAAATAGATAAAATTTCAGCATAGGGAGAGCAGCTTTCAACAGCAAAAACTGTGACAAATTAAGTGGTACAAATTTAGAAAACTATGAATGCTAATTCATAACTCAACTTTCCAAAAGTGTCCACAAATCCCAAATTAAAAACAAAATCCAGTGTGAAATGTTTGGTAGGTTTCTCTATAATGATGCAACTTTTAGTAATTCCAGAGTGAAGGGGCTTTTTATTTGTGTAAAAGTAATGTATATTTACACTGTGGAATCTAAGGACAGAAATTCTGTCGAAAGAGCTAAGGTAAGAATAAAAGAGGAGGGGGAAAAAGATGAATCCACCATGGGAGTTTGTTTTTTTTAAGTTGGAAGATATGCACGAGTTCTTTCTGTGTCAGATGATCAGTCTTTCAAAGATATATGCAATTCTGTGAATAGGAAATTTCAATTATCCTAATATCTGCTGGCAACCAAACAATATTTGCTAAGGCCAAACAAATTATTTCTCTCTCTTGATAACAACTTCACTTCTCTGTCAGCCCTCCAAGGTAGACCAAACTTTGAAACCAAAGATATGCAAGCTAATGCTACTTTTATTATAAGGTTATAGTAATAGAATCCTGCAAGTTTGAATTCACTTCTCCCCTTCCTCCCTTTTTATCATCAAAAGAATTAGAGAGGGTGATGTCTGAGATACTTTTTAAAATCACATTTCTGCCCTGCACTCATAATTCTTCTATCTCTGATTTGGTTGAGGCTCTTCCTCCTTTTCATCACAGTTATATAGCTACATGTTGAAAAAAGATAAAAAGATTTGCTATCCTAGACTTAATCTTTATCAGCAGCATAGGCAGGTCTAGGCTTAAGCAATCAAGGCAATGGCGTAGGACACCAAATTTTAGGGGGTGCCAAAATTAAAAAGAAAAATACAATAAAAAGTGAAAAGTAGTAATGGCACATTCTATGTGCCAGTGTAGCTACTAAAGGCTAAATATAATTTCACAGATGTATTGCCATATGACAACAATGGGTACTGATATAATTAACATTATTTACTGTGATTCCCATTATTTGTACATCAAATAAATAGAGTGAAAAATCCAAAAAACAAAAAATAATTGTTCAGGGCTGAAAATCTTAAGTATAAAGCTCAAAAACTTGAAGAAAAAAAGGAACAAGAAGATGCCTTTTTGAAATTCCTAAAAAAATTGGAAGATGAGCTAATCCAAAGGGGTAGAAGAATATGACTTTGCCTAAGATGCCAAAATATCAAGAGCTGGTCCTGCCAACAATGAAGAATTGATTGAAGAAGTGAAGGTGATTATATCATGTTATCATTGGAGGAGGAACTGATTTCAGAAAAATATATTTTGATGTCCTCCGAAGAAAGATAAGCCAGATGGATTGGTTTGAAATCCTGAAGAAATGTGTCCAGGCAGGTTGAAAACTCTATGAAAATTCATAATTCCAAAAAATGGGAGAAATTTAAAAGAACCACTATAAATACATACAAAGCTTTTCAAAATACAAAAGCAAAAATGGAAACACAAAGGAAATTGAAGAATAGATAACCAAAGAGAGATACAAGGGAATCTTCTAAAACTTTAAGAACTGTATCAAAAAAGGAAAATCTCGAGTATTGTGAAAAATACAAAAAAGTCAAGTGTCTTTTTGGGCACATTAGAAACAAGGGATACACAGCCAACTGGCAATGCATGATAACTGCAAAAGCAAAACTTAATTCCAAATTTGCAATGGTAGTCCATATAATAGAAACGGAACCTTGATTAGTCATATAATTATGCTACTGGTTGAAGAAAGAATTGCAACCTAAAACAGACAAGGAGAATGTAGGAGGGAACTTAATTTAAAAACAGTAAAATTTGCAGGTCAGATGGATTACATCCCAGAGTAATGAATGAACTAGCAGAAATAATAACAGAATAGCTGTCTGTAATTTTTGAGAAATCCTGAAGGACTGGCTTGGCCCCAGAAGACTGGAGGAAAGCAAATATTACCTTCATCTTCAAAAATAGAATAAAGGAGGAAAGTAAATGTCAGCTTGATGTCTGCTAGGCAAGGTCCTTGAACTGATTATTTCGACATGTTCCTGAACACTTGGATAGGCATGCTGCAAATTGGGTTCTGTTACAATTAAATTCTTTCAGAGTAAAGTTAACTTCTTCTGTGATAGTGTTGTAACTTAGTAGATCAGAAGAATGTTGTAGACATAGCACAACTATATTTGAGTAAAGCCCTCAACAAAGTCTCTATTCTTTTTTTAAAAAAATGGTAAACAATGAGCTAGAAAGAACTGTTCTTGGGTGGATGAACAATTAGGTGGACTAACAATTGCTCAAGAATGCTCAAAGAATGCTCATTTGATATTCTCCCCCCCCCCCCACATCACAGATGGAGAAAATTGCCAAAAAGATAAGCCAAAACCAGGAGAGATAAAATTCTTGGGAATGATCTGAAGTTCCAGAGAGAAGAAGTAATATTACAACACAACACCTGTAAAGATGCTAGTTAAATAATGCTTAGCATCATCCAATGCAGATTAAAGCCTTACCTGAAAATGAAATTGCCAGATATTCAAAATAGTTTTAAAAAAGATCAAGGAATAAGAAACATTACTGTACCAATAAAGGAGAATATCTGTAGCTCAGGGTTGAAATGAGGGGTCCTTGATGCTCTCTGAGGTGGGTTGTTTTTTGCAGATGTTTAATTACCCAAACTAGGTAACATCATCAGTGCTGTTGATCATCACTAGCACTGATGATGTTACTTAGTTTGGGTAATTAAACATATGCAAGAAAATATCCAAGCTCAGAGAGCACCAAGGACCCTCCAAACATTACTGTGGATGTATACTGAAGAAGAATACTCAAAAGAGTATGTTACTGCTTATGGAAAGGCTTTCATTATTGTCAACCATGTCAAACTGTGTGATATGCT
Organism: Notechis scutatus; assembly: GCF_049901735.1. Lineage (NCBI taxonomy): Eukaryota > Metazoa > Chordata > Lepidosauria > Squamata > Elapidae > Notechis > Notechis scutatus. Next base: position 109,377,467 of record NC_142009.1, on the reverse strand, counting down.
TAGGAAAATGAGACCCCAGGACATTTCATTGTCCTCATGCAAAAACTACACACAGAGTAGGATTATGGAGAAAATGGCAAACAGAATAGGTACAAATTGGCACAACAATGAGGCAAGCTTGCATACTTTCTCAAAGGAGTTTTGGGAATAGCAAGGATAATCAGAAAAACAACAAATGGATCATATAAGAAATGAATCAGAATTCTAACTCATGGCACAAATGATCAGGTTCAAATAGTCCAATTTTAGACATAATATATGAAGACCTAGGTGTTTTTTTTAAAAGAAGTCTATAATCCTGAGAAAGGTAGAAGAAAAAAGTAAAAAGTATGACTAATAGTGAGGTGGATAGACTCAATTGTAGCTGGGATGGGTACACTATTGGAAGATCTGAAGAGTCAGGTTGGAGACAGATCATCTTTTAGAAAGTCAGTTTATGTGTTTAACAGTCACCACCATCAATAAAAATCAAAATAAATTGAATTCCTAACTGCTGAAATTAATGGAATTGACAGAATAAAAGCACTTCGAGAGAATTCCTTTACTAGATTAGTATTTTAAATATGTAAGTTTCCAAAAATGATTTTAGCAAATCTACTAGTCCTAGTAGATTGCCAGAGGTCAGTGTATTTTATCAATTTATAAAGACTGACACATATGACTTCTCCCAAATGTTTCTTTTATAAACTTGTGTGGAATTGCAGCTGGGCCACAGTTATGAAAACAGATAAATTATAATTACACTCAGTGTATACCAGACTTTGGAACAAAATGAGTGTTACATATTCTATAAATTCTGGTCTTGAGGAGTTGAATCAGCTGTTTTAATATTCATCAGCTAAAGCTTTTTGACTCATAATTTTTGTGTCTAGGCAGCTGGCTTGTATATTTCTTTTATAGAGGAGAAAATCAATTCTTCCAGGACATTCCAATGAGCAGAATGCTCAAATTGTAACCATTTACTAGGAAATATATATTTTAATTCAAATGCGTGGACATGATCAGTTGAAGCTAAAATAATAAATGCATGAATATTTGTATAGCTTCTAAAGGATGGTGTCTTTAGGGGCTATAGAAGGAAGTTGAAACCACATCATATCCTATATTTTATTTATTTATTTATTTATTTGATTTGATTTGCCAATTGTTTACAAGATAATAAGTATAAGTGTATACATAGTTGTGAATACATGAAATGGGTACATATAAGAAAAATAAAAGAAGAATAAGAGAAACAATAGGACAGGGATGGTAGGCACATTGGTGCGCTTATGCACGCCCCTATATATGTACAGGTTCTCAAAAAATGGGGGAATTCATACAAATTCCCTGTATACAAATGGGGGAATTCTTACAAATCCCCTATAATCATGAATGTATATTGTGTTGTTTTTCATGTTGTGCCAATGCCATAAGATTCCTATGTGAACAAAGTATCTGGAGTATCCAGTATTAGGTAATCAGTTATTTAAAGCTAGTACACACAATCCCTATGAGAATGAATGGCTTTGTAGGTCCTTTCACACAGAGAGTGGACATTATGCATATGACAGAACATATATAATCTACTGCTTTACATTATTTTTACTCACTGTGTTTTGAGTTATTCTAGCAATCAAATATTTCTGAATTTCCTGAAAAGACAGAGTGTTGTGAAGGTCAATCCATAATTTCCTCATTTTAGTTTCTCCCACCACACCAACAAATTATTTAACCCTAGCTGCAGATTATGGCTAGTCTTCATTAACTAAAATGTATAGAAAAATTATATAGTTTTTTCCCCCATTTAGATTGCTTTAGATAAGGGGCAGGGGAAAATGATGATTATAGGGGATTTGTACAGTATGAATTCCCCCACTTGTATACAGGGGGCAACTGATCAGAACCTGCTGAATACCACCTCTGCTTTTCACCTTTCTATCCTCCCTGGACAGCCTTTCCGATTCTGCTTAGACTGGGTGAAGCTTGTTCCTCTAGATTTCCCACCCCCTGCCTTCAGGACTTGCAAAACTTCCTTAATTTCTTTTAAACATCTGCAAGTTGCAGCACAGGAAGTTTGTTGCTAAAAAGCTGAACTATCATTCTTTGCTACAAAGTGTGAAACTACAGAGGAAGAAAAGAACAAAAGAACAACTTGTTTGCTATTGCTTTGATCAGTGCAGCATCAGAGTGTAATGGCAGCATAAGGGGAAAAAAGAAAATAAAGCAGTCTGTGTTAGTGTCAAAAGAGATAACATGATAAGGGGAGTGTGTGTGAAGGCTTCCATCTGTGCAAACATCTGGGGAAACAATAGAAAGGCACGTGGGTGGACTAGTGAGGAGGGAACAAACTTTTTTTTTTTTAAGAAGCATTAGTAAACTGGTCCACAAAGGAGCTAGCTAGTGAGGCTGGCCTGATTTGCTTGGATGGAAAAGGCAAGAAGGAGGAGAAATAGGTTTTGCAGTGAGCAGAGACCAGTCTGGATCTCTTACCAGCCACTGTAATCTGGACCAGAATTTCTGCAGTTGAAAAGCAGAGAAAAAACTGGAAGTACCATGGGACAGAAAGAACTTGGGGTACAGCAGGGAATTCTTTTGAACTTTTTTTATCTATCCCTTTGAACTGACTGGAAAGTAGAAGAAAACATGGTTCGTGGCTTATGTGTGCAAATTTATGCAAATAGTTCACAAAGAGGAAAAATGACTCTTGGCTTGAATTATAAATAGTTCTAAAATATATCTTTTCACACAGCCTTCAAGCGCAGTAATTTGGCTTTGCCTGTTAGAGGGGATTTTATTAAGTTGCTTTTATTTCATATCTTCACTAAAGATTTACAAAAGGGGCTGCTGAGCACATTGGTTGATAACATTTATGTTTCTGTTTACAGATTTGCTAAAGCAAATGAACAATAAAAATATCCTTAGGTTGTCAGGCAGGCAGCTTACTTTAGCAATCATCCAGCTTTGTTATTTACTGTCTGGTAAACTGAAGGTTCAGGAACAAATGAAGGAAGCTGGTTGGAGATCTTGTATTGATTATCTAATTTTTTTTAATATGTACCTGTATTTTCAATTGGACTTTAGCAATTGGAGATATTTTCCCCCCTCATTCTCACTGCTTCTATACTCAAAATAACAATTCCTTGAAGCTCCCTTTCACTATCAAAATAAATCCAAACTTCAATACATCAGCCTGTGTGTAATTTGCCCTACAAAATACATTTTTGTTAGGCTTTCTAGAAGGAAGAAATTGCATGTGCTGAATGAGACTTGGAACAATCTGTGCTTTCGCATAGAGTACACTTGTGCTGTGATTCAGAGTCACAACTTGATGAGTCAATAATGGAATTGATAGAAATGTGCTTCATTTTATAGTTATGCCAGACATTTCACATTTTAAATACGTGTTGTTTGCATACTGAGCAGCTTCAGTAGAATTTGCAATATGTAGCAATCAACACTACTGTCTTCTTACTAAGTAATGTGGAGAAGACTGAAATATTTCCTTCTGTAATATGTTTCTTGATGGCTTTGTTTTCTCTAAAATATGATGTCATCCTACAACTTTGGATAACAGTAGTTTCATCATGGATAATTTTTCTTATGAAGCAAATGTGAACTTTTGTTATTCCAGAAAGAAATCCTAGGAAAAGCTCCTTGCTCAGATAGATTGGTTGATAATCACTAACTGAACATTGGTGTCTGGTATTTTAGGCTCACTAATCAATTACAAAGAATTAGATAAAAATCAAAGTCAGTATATCCTTAATGAGTGCACAAGGTCTTTCCAAGGATAATGTGAGGCACAAGCAACTAGAATCATCTGTGAATAGCTTCAAGTTGTAACTTTATTGTACCTATGTTACAAGAATCTCACCAGACTGCTTGTCTTCTGAGGAAAAATATTTCCACTTTTTCATCCTCCCTGGACAATCTCTCAGTTTCTGCTTAGACTGTGTGAAGCCTGGAATGACCAGTAAGGCTTCATGGATTTGTGGGGAGGTCATGCTTATGCCATTTGCAGCTGCATAACAATTCCAAGATCGGCCCTCGCTATTCTTTTCCAGGGAAAACAAACCAACAGAATATAGATTTCAGAACATGGGCATTGAATATGATGGGTGGACAAGAAAAACTACTTATAAGACTTCCTTTCTTCTCACTTATCTTTCTTGTAAGGCATTCCATGGAGTAACATCATCCAGCAGAGTATTTACGCTAGTGAAATAGATGGGGATGTTTCCCTCTTCTTCTCCATTTCTTTCAATATTGGAAAGTGCTGAAATAAAACCCCTGGATGAAAAACGTGCAATCTCTTCAATCTCTAATTATAAGAAGTATTCCATTAATTTGGTTAGAGTAGTCCTGTTGTCTTCTGACAGAACCAGCCAGGAATTGAACCAGAAAAGCCATCATCTGTATATAGGCTTCTGTAATAAAGTTGAATGATGTCAGCTACAGTGAAAAATGAGGCTTAACCTCAGGGTCTGTTTGTTCCAAGAAATACATTAGTTGCTCCCAAGGAATTCAGGAGTTAAAATGCTGAAGTGGAATGTTTTATACCAGTTTATCAGAAACTTGAAACACTACTTTGAACACAAGAGAATATCCATCTGTTATTTGCAGGGATAATGGGAATGCTGCTATATCACAAGTGGTGTAGAAATCTCCCCCTATTTCTATGGATGAATCTGAAATTGAGAATCTGATAACAAATCCCATCTACTATTGAGATGAAAATATTCAACATACAGATGGAAAGTTGGGATTAAAATAAGACCTACGGGTATAATAATAGTTGTACTTGTAGTATATGCTGCACTGGTTTTTCCAAACAAAGTCCATCCACTTTAGAGACAGAGTCAGCTTGCCTTCCAGTGGTTTTCTTCACAAAATACTTTCCTCAAGTAAAAAGTGTTTTATTGCTTGGCAAAGTTTTGTCACTCTACATCTCCATCAAATTCACTGGAAATAACATGGTAGCTGGCCATTGTTTGCAATGGCCATTGTTTGCAACCACCAGAGAGCTGGAAAAAGGCTGTTACAGGAGCTTGTTCATTAACAAAATGGCTGTCATGCAACATAGGCTGCCTGCTGTTTTCACTATCCTTCTCTTTCTATAGGAGACTGCTCCCCTCCTCCTGCTTACCTTTATTCTTTTTCTAGGCAAATGAGCAGACTTCTAAACCAACCTACACTGGGATGCAGCCATATAATATTTTTATGTTTTAAGAACACTTTCAGGAAGCACTGGATCATCAGGTCATTATTAGAAATAAAGATGATGCCATAGCATTTGCTATGTAGGCTGCCAATTTTTTCTTTTTAAAAATAAATAAATTAAAAAGTATTTTTAAAACTCAGAAAAGGTTATGGACAGAGCATTCCCTGAGCATTAGTAGAGTGTTTCAGTTGAAGAGCAGTAAACTAAAAATAGGTAGGATGCATGGGAGAGAGAATGATAGTTTTACAAATAATGTTTTTCATTCTATCTTTTAGAAGTTACATACACAGGTATATTTATAAGACTGATAAATAATTTTAACACTGAATTAACTGTTCTCATAAACCAGAATCGAAATAGATTTTAAAGAAAGTCTCCATCTGGATGGTTTATGTAAGTCAGAATCTTAAATCAACAAACACCATTTTAACTGTTCTCCTATTAAGAGGAGATGGTTCAAGCAAATGTTGACTCTTTTAAATAAAAGAAATATGCACATCAAATTGCTTAGAAGAATTTTATTGTTTTCATTTGTAATTTATATACCTCATCCAATGTGAACTTTTTCAAACATATCCCAGTGATAAAACAATCTCAATAAATAAACAGACAATATATATGGTATATTTAACTAACTTGAGGGAAATTGATATTAAGTCACTACTACACAAGCTATAAAGGAAAACACAATTGCTACAAAATGTTATGGCCCAGACACCAAGCAATCTAAGATACCTGGCAAAGGAAAGCATATCATGTTTGTGCCAGTTAAATTATAAAAGCGAATTTATGAGAGCCACTAAAAATCTTCTCACTTTCTTGTATATAAATATAGTCAGGATTCAAGCCTAAGGATGGAAAAAGAAATGGTTGCCCTTTTAGATGATATCTAACCAAACACAATGGGTGGGGTTGGGAGTTGGGGGTTAATACATCCATCCTTGCTCTTCTTGACCTTTCAGCAGTCTTCCATACCTGTGACCATGGTCTCTTTCTGGATCAGCTTTGGGGATTGGGGATGGATTAACTATATTTAGCTGGTTCTCCTCTCTCTGATTGCAGACTAAATTGGGAGGGTGAAAAGAAAACCCAGAAAGTGATAATGTCAAACCATTGCTATACTATTACCAAGTATGTGGTAAAAAATCAAGATGGTAGCCACAATGGAGCAATCAGAGCTCTGTGTGTTTTTTGTGTGCATCACACATGTAGCCACTGATACACATTGGATCATTTTGTTTTATTTCTATTTCCAGCCCGCAGTTTGATATGAAGGACAGTGATTCCCAGTTTCTTGCATCTTTGTGCTACGTCTTGAGCAGCCAACATAGCAGCATAACTCATCCCTGTCGGCCTTCACTTTCATGCCATCAGTTACTCGGCAGATAGTTTCTTTGCCAGACAGGTCAGTTACATGGACAAATGTATCATTGAAGGAAGCAAAGATGTGGCAAACTCCAAACACATTTTCTCCTTCAGCAACCTGTGGTCCCAAACTTATAACCTGCTCTTCCTTCTTTTCCTTACCCTTATGGGGAGCCATTTTTGAGCGTCAGACATAGACCTAGACCTAGATCTAGGGTGGTCATGGAAGCCACGAACTCCTGGGCTACCCCAGTCTTAATGCCAACAGATGCCAGATTGAAATTCCTGAACACCAGCACAGTGGTGAGATTCAAATTTTTTTACTACCAGTTCGGTGGGCATGGCTTGGTGGGCATGGCAGGGAAAGGATACTTCAAAATCTGCATTTCCATCCCATTCCAGGATACTGCAAAATCCCCATTCCCTCCCCACCCCTCTAACTTTCTTTCCAGCTCTGTTCTCCTATGCAGGGCAACAAAAGAAGACCCAGCTGATCAGCTGGGACTCAGGAGGCAGAGAATATATGGGGGCAGGGCCAGTCAGAAGTGGTATTTGCTGGTTTTATGAACTACTCAAAATTTCGCTACCGGTTCTCCAGAACTGATCAGACCCTGCTGAATACTACCTCTGCACTAGCAGCCTTGGAGATGCTATTGCCAGACAAAATCCAACAGTTCAAAAAGGGTTGATTATGGACAGCTGGGAGGACAATACACCAGCAGCAATTTTAACTCTTCCCTCTTAAGCTCACTTTCAACTAAGTCCCTTAAATCTGTCTCTCTAAACCTGTATTGACTCACAGATGACAATAGCCACTGCCCACTCTTCACTGGGATCTCAGCTGCTACAAAACCCAAAACTGGGTGGGTCCAAGAAGATTACATCTGCCTCCAAACCCAGTATTTCATGCTTAGTGTTCAAAAGAGGCCTTGTATTGTCAGTTGCAATAGGTTTATGTGCTGAAAAAGTGGTCCTGTTTTCCAGTGGTATCCATCTACTGAGACCATCACTGTCATTTAAGACTCTGGATCAACTACTTTAATCTTTGTACTGTGGCTTCATCTAGAAATCAGTGATTGCCCCTGAATCCACAAGATCAAAACATTTCACTGGCCTGAATGTAAGCAAAGAGTAAAAAGGACAATGAAATATGATTGCTTGCTACTGGCTATCTTAGTTGTCTTGAAACCCCTGAGAGAAGGCCTTGCAAAGTTGGCCAATGAATTTTGAAATGAGATGAGTACTTGCTTGTTACATGCTCCATAGATTTGCAAGTCTTGCATTTTGCTGCTGTGTCAGAATCCTGAAATTTCTGTGTGCATAATCTGGCTGTATGTACAAGCTCCATAGTAAAAGCAGAGGCCCAGATCTCTTTGTTTCTTTCTTGATGCTCTCTTGGGTGCTCAACTTCATACTTCATACATCCTCTCATTTTCCTGGATTCCAAGATGGTCAGCAGAAGGGAAGAAGGGGGAAAGAGAGGCTGTAAAACTCCCCCCACCTTTGCTATTTGTTCCCTGCCTCAACAATGCCAACATGACATCTATTATCACAAAGCTTTGGAAATATTTCCCAAATTATCTATGGTGTGTTTTCTCACTAGCTTGACATCTAAAAACTTGACAACTTTAAGGTGTGTGGACTTCAACTCCCAGAATTCCTCCTCCAGTCATGTTAGCTCAGGAATTCTGAGAATTGAAGTCTACAAGTCTTAAACTTGCCAAGTTTGAAGCCCTTGCATTAGCTTATCTCTCAGTTCTTCAGTAAGTGTTGTATCTTATGATTCTTGATGAATGTATTTTATTTTTTCTTTATGTATACTGAGAGCATATGCACCAATGACAAATTCCCTGTCACACTTGGCCAATAAAGAATTCCATTCTATTATATTCTATTGTATTCAGCAAACCTTCTCTGAACTGGTCAATCAGATCCAGGTCATTTCATCCACATCTCTGGCAAGTAATTTAAAATCCAACGTCATTCTCCACTGACCTTTGCAAATCTCATAGATGGAGGTCAGGTGCTCCATGGAATCCTCAAAGCAACTTTTAAATCTTCACATAAAGTTTTGGTAATTGTCCAGCACCAGGTCATTGTTATCAATGATGGGTGAGGCCCATTTAGCTGCTCCTTCTTTTAGTAAACTTAGCACAAAAGTCACCTTGGTGTGATCTGTGGGAAACTATGCTGCTCTGCCGACCATAAACAGTTCATATTAAGTAAGGTCAGGAATTGGTCATGGTCATCTCCAATTTTTTTTCTTACAAGCTCCCATGAGAACTCAGAAATATCAGCTACGCCAGAGAAGGTTGAGGCAAATTACATCCCACTTGTTGCTTGCTGCATCATGGCATTTTATAAATCAGTTATTGGTATAACCACTTACTGTTGGTGTTGCAACAATGCTTCAATGATGTGATCAATAGATAGCAGTGACCACCCCCCCAAGGATCAAAGGCCATCTCCAATACCCAAAATTATCTCTTTCTTCTAATCTCTTATAATAACCTCTTTTAATCTCTTCTCTAGAAAGAGATTAGGAGATTGTAAGATTGATGTTACCTTATGAGGTAGACCCATGCAGGTCATTAATACTTCTATTGGAAGAGAATCTTGCACATCTGAATTTAAACTAGAGAGGATCTTGTCTGAGATGTTTTTTCAAGTTACTTTCTTGGCCAGGCCCAGATACTTTTTATCAGATAATTGCTTTGGTAGCAGCTCTGTGTCCTGTCCCTCAAGGCCTTTCCCTCTATAGGAATTTATAAAAATTCTTATCTTTGTTTAGATATGGTCAATGAAAGTAAAAGCTAAAATTCAAGGCAAATTTAATGAGCAAATAATAAAAACACAACAGATCTTTGATAAATGGAAGATCTTTGTTAAGTGTAAGTTATAGCAAATTATTTTTTTTTAAAAAAAACAGAATAATAAACAGTGAATTAAGGTAACAGCTTTAGCATCTAATACATAATCTAATATCTAATTTTTAAAATTTTTTAGTAATAAATTATTTTATCAAAAATGTTGAGTTTTGCTTAACCTCCTGTTGTGAATTTGATTTATTTAGCAGCGGATATTGAATTAGTCCCAGAATAGTACTATTTAAATTCTGTTGCTTCTTTGAGATTGAAACAACTGTTCGGCTAAAAGCATCTTCCTTTTCAAGAGTTCCCACAAATCAATTTAAAATTGCATATTGCAGAGAGCTAAATTTATAGTATGTTCTTTAACACATCACAACAGAAATATTTCTATGAATCTTAATTCTATGAGACCATCTGCCCATAATATATATTTCCATGTTGTACATATTTCTGGGTTATATTAAAGTTTTGATTCTTCCTTTTAACCTATTTGTTATACTGTGGGGCATGAATAACCAGACCCACATGTGCTGAGTTCAAGATAACTACTTTATTATGTTCTGCCTCTAGTGCAGGAATCTTCTCAGTCTGGCAGCCTCTTCTTGAGAACATTAGATAAGGCTCCAAGGAACTAAGTCCTGGTCCTTTTAGCTCTTTCCAGGCTAGCTCTACACTTGATCCTTCCTCCCTGCCTGGCAAAGTGCTTGCCAATAAATACATTCCCATTCATCTATGATAATTTAGCTCTCACCTATGCTATCCAAGCATATCAAATCTATGATTATGAACACCTTATGTGGGAGTTAGATTCATGAGAATAAAGTCAAGCTTACCTACTTTCAAATAAAAGTCCATCTACCGTTACATTTTATTCTTCTTCCCATATCTCCTACCCCTACTTTCCAGGCTGATGATGGTCATGTAATTGTCTTATAGTCCTAATAAAACTACCATTCAATACTTTACTTTACTTTATTGTCATTGCACCTCGTACAACGAAATCAAACACCATCTTCAGTGCACATCATGACCATGAAAATAAATACAAACACACATCCTTCACCCTTCACACATTGAACCGAAACCCCCCCCCGACATCGCACCAACACTGCACTATATAGCAGAATTCAAAAGAGCTACTGCCCTGGGATAGAAGCTGTTTTTCAGCCTATTTGTCCTTGTTTTTATTATTCTGTACCATCTGCCAGATGGGAATAGTTAAAAAAAAAGGGTTCCCAGGATGAGATGGATACATATATATATACAATACAGGTAGTCCTTGGCTTATGATCATCATTAGGACCAGAATTGCCTCTGCTAAGCAAGGCAGTTGTTAAGTGAGATGTTCCTGATGTTATGAACTTTTTCACTACAGTTGTTAAGCGAATCATTGCAGTGAATCACATGGTCCTTAAGCAAATCTGGCTTCCCCCATTGACTTTGCTTGTCAAAAGCTGACTAGGAAGGTCACATACAGCAGTTATGTGACCTGGGGACAGTGCAAGTTTTATTAAATATATGCTGGTTGCCAAACACTCAAATTCTGATCACATGACCATGCTGTAATGGTCATAAGTGCGAGGATCTGTTGTAAGTTACTTTTTCTGGTGCGTTATAACTTTGAACAGTCATTAAACAAATGGAAGGTTGAGGATTATACGTAGTACAAAATGACACTTTATAACATACACAAAGAAGTGAAAGCATTAGGTGGTCAAAATAGGAAAGAAAGGTAGGGGGGAGAGACAGACAGACAGATGGACAGAGACAGAGAGATGCTGAATATAAGCTAAGGATGGAGAAGCTTGATAGGTAGGGATAGTTCTATAAATTCCTTTCTCCATTTCTCATTTCCAATTAGACATAGTTCATACAGATTTACCTAAAATAGATCTTGACATCCTTTTTATTCAGAGCTTGGCATCCCTATCATTTATCTACTATATTTAATTGTATCATATTTTTATACCTGATGATATATTATAAACAGTAACCCTGAATAAAAACAATATTCAACAGTGTAAGAACATAGAAAATCTATCTAAAGATAGCCTATATCATTGTCATTATCTATTGCGATTAATAAAAGCATGAGTTAGTTAGGAGCTGCCTTCCCTGTCTTGAAAAATTCATCTGAATATGTGAAATATCAGGGGATATAATGGTGAACAGCTGGATGTAAGCTCTTCAGCCTTCTCTTTGGGGCTTTTGGCAGCTCAGCAGCAAGACATGTATGCCACAATTGGCCTTAGGAGAAAATGGCAACACATCTCTTCACTTCAAGGCATGCTATTTTAACATCTGGCATAATAGACATGGGAGACTCAAAATTGATCAATGAGAGTATGTTGATAGCATTCCTGCTTGGATGATTAAATTAAGGAAAATGCCTTTCCTTTCCTTGGCTGTATTCAGCTGTCAGAAACTATGCCAGGTTTAATGTAAACATTAAAAATATTGTTGATCATTTGTTACATTTGCAGTAGTAAAGCAAATTGAATTTTTAAAAATTACTTTTGTTTTAGCATTTAGTAATGTTTCCTTTCCTTTCCTTTTATTTGAAATGCTGCAGAAGAACAGACAAAGCCGATGAGTGTATTTCTACTGAGCAGATCAAAAGGATGTTAAAAAGCAGAGCAAAGGAAGATGGATCATTTTTTTGTGTGAAGCCTTGACAAAGCTTTCAGCTACACAGTCCCCAATGTTTAATTTTATAGCACTGTTTATACTGTCTGGAATGAAATTCCTGCTGTTTACATTGTACAAGGGCTTTTCTTGGTTAAAGATGGATCTTTATTTGCCCTTCAGTTTCTAAGAAGAGTCTGTTTTGATATATTAAGCTAGATATTTTCCCCGTATAAACAGAATGCGGGTTTTTTTTTCTGCTTTTAAAAAATGAAGTTAACAATGAAAACATAAAACTGGCCCAAATTTCATATGTTTTGACTCACACAAAACAGAAAATATTTTTTTCCTTCTCCATAAACAGCTATGACAAAGCTTGGTGCATTTTTTGGGGTAGGTTGGGGTGTTGATAATTATCTAAGCATTTAAGCTTAGGGAATTGTGGAACAATGGATTCAGAACAAGTTAGGATCTAAAACGATGGCCATTATGAAGCTTGTTACTGTTTCCAGTATTCAGTCATCTTGGGAAATGATAGTTTGTTTAAAAGTGAAAATTTCCAATCTCTTTGTAGCTGTGAAAAGAGGTGGAAAAGAGAATAGGAATCTATAAGCAAATAATAATAATGGCCTTAAGATGCATGGACTTCAACTCCAAGTATTCCCCAGCCAGCATGGGAGGAAGTCTACATATTTTATTTTTTATTTTATTTTTTGGTTTGTCAAAGATGTACAAGGTAACAAGTATGAACATAAACAGGAACAAAGGGAATAAATACAGATAAATGGGGACAGTAAAACTGGGATGGTAAGCATGCTGGTGTGCTTATGCACGCCCCCTTTAAGGACCTCTTAGGAATGGGGTGAGGTCCATGGTAGACAGTTTGAGGTCAAAGCTATGAGAGGTTGAGGCTGTAACAACAGAACTGGGTACGGCGTTCCAAGCATTGAATACTCTCTTGCTGAAGTCTTATTTTCTGCAATCAAGTTTGGAGCAGTTTACCTTGAGTTTGTATTGGTTGTGTGCCCGTGCATTATTGTGATTGAAGCTGAAGAAGTCATTGACAGGTAAGACATTGTAACAGACAATTTTGTGTACTATGCTTAGGTCGGACCACAAGTGCCACAGTTCTAGATTGTCCAACAGTATAGAAATCCCAACATGAGAATTGAAGTACATGCATCTTAAAATTGCTAGGTTTAAAAAAAACTGATCTAGACTAACTATTCAAAGGTTAACAGTCTCTTTTTTGCAGCATCTGTATAACCACAAAGCAGACACACAACCAAAACAAATAAAAGTTCAAGTTTCAGCACTCTGAGTCTCTCAGCTGATGAAGAGAAAATGAGTTGCAGGTGACAAGTGGTGTGGCCTCTCATAAAACATTTTGTTTTATTATAATAGGAGAAGTACAAGAAGGACAAGCACAAGTAGCACCTGGAAATTTGTACAGGTTTAGTCTACCTCTGGTTTGCACAAATGAAGGACTGCAGACATGACTCACTATTCCTTTTAAAATTAAGTCTCTCTTGCCCATGTAACCAAAGCATGTTATTTGCAGCCTTTACTGTTCATAGAGAAGGGTTGGTTTCTGTTGAGAGTGTAGGCTAAAAGTTTAATATCAGGTTAAAATAAATTCCTGGTGTAATGGATCGGAAGCAAAGAAAGACAGAAATATTACATTAGGGACAAGTTTACACAAGCACCAAAGCATCATTTACTTTTTGCACAATGGTATATGAACCTGAATTTTCTAATTTCATGCAACTTACTGAGTCAAAAAGCATGGCTCACTAATTATAATGTTCAAAATTACATAACACACATAGCTGTAACACATAACAGCTTAGTGCAATGTAAAAACAAGGAGGATGTGTGTGTCTTTTTGCCAAGCAATAGGCACTTGTCCAAATTCCTCTTTCCCAGATCCTTAATTTTCTACTAAAATATTATAGCTTTGATTTAGAATCTTTTTTTGATTCTGTATCAGGGCCAGTAGCACATAAACCATGAAAAATGTCATATCTTTCAGTCAACATCAACTTAATATAGTTAAACCAACTGTCATTAAGAGTTGGGCTCTAATCTGTTGGCATGTGAATAAAAATAAGAAACTCTTCTGGGAATTTAATTATTAAGCATATGATAAAAACCTATTATCTTTAATAGCTAAAAGATAAGAAGTCTATTAAGGGTGCTTTCTACAATGAAGCTTGACTGGTTCTTGCTAGCTAAGTAGCTGGTATTCTTTCCTGATTATTTAATGCTGCAAACCAGGTGTGGTAGAAGAATGGTCTACTGCATCATTTCTATGTTTAGCAAGACTCTCCAGTAAATTACACCTAACAATATACTGACATTTACACAATCTGTCTCAGGCATATTACACTTTGTCAATACTAAATTCCTCTGGCCATTTACACAAGAACTGATATAATTGCACACAAATCTTGTTGGGAGTATATTTTCCAGGTCCTGAGAAATCCTAGGAGGAATTTTATAACTGATGACTGCTTAGGAAGATATTAAATTTGCAAATATTGTCTCATGTGCTTGCATTTCACTTGACTTGGAAAAGAAAAGGAAGATGGGAGACATTTATTAATGTAGTAGCAGTCAAAACTATTCTAATCAAATCTTAATTCATTTTTTATTCTAAAGTGATCAAAAATATTAGTTGCTTGTGTATTGTCCTTTTACTGCTCAAATTGGAAGATTATAAGAATTAGATCAAGATGGATATTTCAAATCTGTATCTTTACAGAGATCTTTGTTATCTCATTGTGTCAAATCTTTCACTAAGCCATGGTTTGTTATAACTCCTGTTTGTTGAAAAAGCCATCATATTTTTGTTTGCCAGAGGGATTAAGTCACATATTACATTGAGATGAAGCCAAGCCAACCCTATTTTTATTTAGTCCATGATCAAAGCATTCAGTTTTATTGCTGGAATTTCTAAAAAACAAAAACTTCTGTTTGTTAATCTCTATGTTGTCAAGTGAAACTTATGTTCCCTAAGCCATAGATATTAATGTGTTAGGAATAAATAACAGTGTCTGTAAAATATGTCTGTTTACAGAATCGCACAACATGTAGACCTGTACATAAATTTGCAGGATAGATTAATAAACAAATGTGGCCAAATGATTAGAGGTTCCAATCTATCACAAAAACCTTATTTTAACTGGTGAAGTCTTAGGTCAGGGGGAATACAGAAGCTGAACAGGATTAACTATTCTTTATTATAGGTTTGTAAAATATGAAGTTATAACCCATAATTTAGGAGCAGTAATAGTGAAATGTGTACATAGTGCTAAATTGCAAATAAGGAATGCACACCGTAACTTTGCATGTGAATTCTGTGGATAAAATAGGATGAACCTTAACAAAGCAGATATTTCAAGATAAGACATGCCATGCCATGGCCAACTTGCTGCAGCCAACTCGCTGCAGGACAAGAGTTACATTAATATTAAAGAAATAGTGGAATAGAATCATTGAAGAAAGGACGCAAAAGGAGAGATAGGATAAATTGTGAATGGCAAAAATTATCATGTTTTTGTTTTAAATAATTAAATAGAGCTGTTATATTGTCCCGCAGCGAGCTGTCCCACAGTGAGTTGGCTATGATGAGTTGGCTGTGGCGAGTTGTCCCATTCCAGGAAAAGATATCTTAGTATAATTTCTAAATATTATCAGGATTATTTGTGACTATTGTGATAGATTTAGGCTATTTATAAATATTTTTATCTGGAGATATTTTTTGATACTCTTGGAAGGAGTTTGAAGAAAGTTGTATATTTTGTGTTAAATAATTATGGACTTCATTGAGCAAAATTTCTACAAAATAATTCTGTTAATCCTGCCTCTCTTCCCCTAAATTGTATTTCTTTATTTCATGATCTGGCCATTGTGATGCACCAAGCTTTGGGTCCTAAAATGTCTTTTTGGATTTGGGCACTAAATCAAATTAGAAAGTCTCAGATTTAGTTAGAATCACGATTCATAATTTCCCAAATTGGGGCTGAATCAACAGGTGTAAAGTACAGCCCATTTATACACACTAAGACCATAATCTGTCAGAGTTGCTATCTGCCTCTTAAGCATGTATTAATTCTCATTTGAAAATTATCTGATGATCTATTTCTACCACTCATGTTAAATCTTGCTGCTGCTTTTGCTAATTTTACTGAATTTTTTCTGAATTTTTTCTCCACCAAATTGCCTCTCCAAACTGGAACTGGCTCTGGGGATATAGCCAAGTATTTAATCATTTTTGCTTTTAAGAATTGTAAACATATTATTGCTGTGAGATAGCACTTGATTATGTAAAGAAAACTTTTTTTGCCATTCTAAGCTGTTCTCGGGGTAATTAAAGTATTTTTTTCTTATTTGCTAAATTATAATAGTTAAGCTGAGTCAACCCTGCTTAATATTTGTATAAGGGACCACCTGATAATTATAGGCCTCCTGAATAAAGTCCCAGAAAAAGACAATTGCAAAACCCTTCTGCCAAAAACTGTGCAACCTACTCTATAGATCAGCTCAAGTTTGAGATCTTTATCTTTACATTGAATTGCAACCCAATCCATTGCCCGATGTGGCATGCTGCTCAATACAAGTTCAGTTGAACTTAATTCATTTATTGGAATCACCTATTGAAGAGAAGCAGACTCAATCCAAATGTTTGTTAGGCGCAGTCCCAGAATTTCAGCAATTAATATATTGACTAACTGATTCAGTTATTTAGACTGTAGGATGCTTGATTAAAGCCATTTCAGTAAAATCAGAAGTAATAAAAGCATAGATAGAAGAAATTGCCATTAAGTAAAAAAAAAAAGTAATGTTTTTTTTATTCTATGTGTTTCAGTGAATCAATACCTTGACTCTCTAAGCAGGAATGTCCAACATGTGGTCTGTGAGCTGCATGCAGTCCTGGACAGCTAGTAATGCACCACACAAGATCATAAACATAACATGATTATGTGATTTATATGCTTTAATTATATTATGCATTTTATACAGAATTTACACCTCTTCACCCAATGTGGCCCAGGCAAGACAAATGTCTGGACAGCCTTGTTCTAAAGGATATTTATTTAAAATATTTGTCTGTGTTACTTAACTTATATTGTCAGTAGTATACGTACGTACATACATACATGTTGTGATTCCGGCATCTGCTACAGGTTTTTTGAATGACAGCTCCAGCGAGGAGGACTTATATGAATCAGCAAGTTCTAACGATGAGGAGGAGATGAATGCATTTGATTTGCAAGATCGGCTTGAACCTTCAAACTCCTCCACCCTTCAATTAGGTGGTCAGCCGGGAACGGGTGATAATGAGGAACCAATGATATCTTCAGGTGAAGAAGATGATAATTTGGATGATTGCTGGGTAGATGTCAGGACAAGACGTCTCCTGACAAGGAGGAACCAACGAGGATACAGTAGGAGAGCAGACCAGCAATTAGACTAATTAGTTACTCTATAAAGGGAGAGATATGACTTTGCACTTTGTCCGGAACAAAGTGTCTATTTACAAGGAGAATTGAAGAGCGCAGTTTGGAGGATTTTGATCTGAAATATCTTGTTGGGATTTGGATTTAATTCGTTGGAACTTCTACTTATTGGAATTATTTTGTGAAGGATTTTGATCTGAAGAATCTTGTTGAGTCTTGGATTTAGTTCGTTGGAACTTTTACTTATTGGAGCTATCTGTGAAAATTCCTGTTTGCTGCCTTTCTTTACAAGGACTGTTGCTTTCAGCCTTATCTGTTTACTTTAAAAGGTGGGACATAACATTTTCCTGTTTGCTGCCTTTCTTTACAAGGACTGCTGCTTTCAGCCTTAACTGTTTATTTTAGAAGGTGGGACATAACATTTTTGTTCCGGACCTAACAGACCATCTTTGCAACGATGGATTCAACTCAAATGCAACAATTGGTGGAGCAGCAACAGATGCAAATAAATCAATTACTTCAGAGCAACATATCCCTTCAAAATCAGGTAACACAATTATTATCGTTCGTTGCCAATTCTCAAACTGTTTCAGCTGCAGCTGGAGTTCCCCCTGCACCCCCTGTGAGAAAAATTCCGATAGCTATGCCAGATAAATTTTCTGGGCAAACGGACATGTTTTCAACATTTTTGGGTCAGTGCCAATTGTATTTTTCTGTGAGGCCGGAGGATTTTCCAACCGATCGAGTTAAAATTGGCTTTATTATTAGTTTGTTAACCGGGCAGGCTGCCAAATGGGCTACTCCCTTATTAGTACAAGATAGTCCATTACTGGACGATTTCCAGGGTTTATTCAACAGATGAACGTTATGTTTGAGAATCCAATTAAATCTCAAACTGTGGACAGAAAATTGAGGATATTATTCAAGGTAAACACTCATTGCAAGAATACGTTGCAGAATTTCACTTGTTGTGTATGGACTCCACCTGGAATGAACCAGCTCACATGGCAGCATTCCAAGAGGGTTTGTCCGACATTATCAAGGATGAACTAATTCATGCAGAGCGTGCTTCAACTTTGGACACATTGATTACTCAATGCTTACGTATTGAAGCTCGCCTACAACATCGTGGGTGTAAACGGACCGTTGCAGAGCCACCTGTGTTTCCTCGTTCACGCACCCGTCTATGAGGGTTTTCCAATCCAGAATTCCAGCAGAGGAGCCGATGGAGATAGGCGCACTCCGCCCTCGTTTAACAGTTCAGGAACGATCGAGAAGATTTCAGGAAGGTTTGTGCCTTTATTGCGGGGTTCGGGACATTTTGCAAATTCCTGCACTCGGAAGGGGACTCGTGGACCTGTATCAAAACCCATTGCTGGTCCGTCGGGAAACGGGGTAGGCCCGACCTCAGGGAAACCCTAGGTCGGGCACAGTATTCACTTTCATCTCAAATTGCTGAAGTTAATTCTGGCCCTCCTCGACATTTACTTTTGGACACTCGCATATTCTTGCAATCTCGGAAGGAGGGAATCCCTGCCGTGGCACTGGTGGATTCAGGGGCTACGACTAGCTTTATGGATTATGATTTCGTAAAACATTTCAAAGTTCCTTTAGTGCCTGTGAATCCCCCATGCAGGTGGAAACCGTAGATGGGCGCGAACTCAAGTCGGGACCTATTCGCTTTGCCACCCAACCACTGCGTATGCGTATTGGGGATCACGAGGAGGCGATAAGTTTTTATATCACTTGAACCTCCATCTTCCTTTGGTGCTCGGAGTATCCTGGCTGCGTCTACACGATCCGTTGGTGGCTTGGGCGCAGAACGCTGTTTCTTTTCCAAGCCTGCAATGTGTGGACCACCTGAGACATGTCTGCGCAGGCCAACATATTGTCGCTTCTGCTGCCTCGATTCCTTCAGAGCTGTCGGATTTCCCGATGTTTTCAGTGAACAGGAGGCAGATCAATTACCACCACATCGTGTTTACGACTGTCCCGTGGATTTGATACTGGACGCTCCATTACCAAAGGGAGGTTGTATTCTTTGTCTGAGCCTGAACTAGTTGCACTTCGAGAAATTTTGAATAAAAATCTAGCTCGGGATTTATTCGACCTTCGTCATCCCCTCTTTCAGCACCGTTCTCTTTGTCAAGAAGAAGTCGGGAGAACTTCGTCTTTGTTGTGACTATAGACGCTTAAATGCTATCACTGTGAGAAATAGCTATCCTTTACCGCTCATCTCCGAATTGTTGGAGCGGTTACGGGAAGCTACAATTTTCACGAAACTTGACTTACGTGGAGCTTACAATTTGGTTCGGATGCGTAAGGGAGACGAGTGGAAGACGGCTTTTGGCACTCGTTATGGTCATTTCGAGTACACCGTTATGCCATTTGGTTTGACCAACGCTCCTGCTGTATTTCAACATTTAATGAACGATATCTTTCGAGACATGTTGGATAAGTTTGTTGTCATATATTTGGACGACATTTTGATTTATTCAAAATCTAAAGAGCAACATCTTCAGCAGGTGCGTCAAGTGCTTCAGCGTCTTCGGGAACATAAACTTTATGCTAAATTAGAAAAATGTTTCTTTTTTCAGTCGTCTATCGAATTCTTGGGACACATTATTTCTCCTGTGGGCATTGCTATGGACCCCAAAAAGGTTGAGGCGTTGTGTAGTTGGGAAGCTCCTCGTCGGGTTAAAGATGTGCAGCGACTTTTAGGATTTGCCAACTATTATCGGACTTTCATTCCAGGTTTTGCGAAGATAATGGATCCCATAACCCAGCTTCTTTGTAAGAAGGTTCCATTTGTGTGGGGGCCTCCACAACAACAGGCTTTTGACACTTTGAAAAAGCATTTATAACTGAACCCATATTGAAGCATCCTGATCCGGATCGCCCATTTGTGGTCGAGACAGATGCTTCTAATGTCGCTATCGGAACAGTGCTGTTACAAGCTTCGGAGGATGGCGCTCTTTTGTTTCCTTGCGCTTATTATTCTAGGAAGCTTACAGCTCGAACGCAACTATACCATTTGGGAAAAAGAGTTGTTAGCTATTAAGGTTGCTTTTGAGACTTGGAGACATCATTTGGAGGGAGCTCGACACAAGGTGGAGGTTCGGACAGATCATAGGAACCTGGAACATTTGACCACGGCTAGGAAATTGAATCAAAGGCAGATTCGTTGGTGTTATTTTTTGCCAGATTTAATTTCTCGGTTACTTACGTTCCAAGTGGTCAGAACCGGAGGGCGGATGCATTATCTCGAAACCGGAGTATACTTGTGCCGAAGATCCTCTTCCTTTACGGACAGTGTTACCACCGGAATCTCTAGCCGTACTGCAGGAACCGGTAGATTTATGGGCCCAACTACGAGAGGCACAACGTTTGGATGCGTGGGCGCAGCAGAGACGGAGGACATTGGCCCAACTTCTCCATGGTCTTTTGAAGGCGATCTGCTTCGATATCGGGGTTTATTATATGTGCCTACCAGACCGTTGAGGGCTCTCATCATGACACACACATCATGACCGCTGGTCATTTTGGATTACACAAGACCTTGCATTTGGTCACTCGGACTTTTTGGTGGCCTCGAGTTCGTCATGATGTGTCTTCTTACATCGCTTCTTGCGTTCAATGTAGGCAAGCGAAAGCAGCATCCGGTGCACCTCCTGGACTTTTGCAACCCTTGCCGACTCCAAGTAGACCATGGGGAGCGATCTCTATGGACTTTCTGACACATTTACCGTCTTCATCGGGGTTCACAACAGTGCTTGTGGTAGTGGATATGTTGACTAAAATGGCCCATTTCATTCCCTGTCGGAAATTACCATCGTCCCGCACTGGCTCAGTTATTTTTGCAACATATCTTCCGTCTACATGGACTGCCTGATAGAGTGGTTTCTGATCGTGGGGTCCAGTTTACGGCAGAATTTTGGAAACAGTTAATGGCGGCTTTGCAAGTGAAAGTATGTTTAGCGTCAGCGCACCATCCGAGAAACTGATGGCGGGACGGAGAAGGTGATTGGGATTCTTACTCAATATTTGAGATGTTTTGTTAATTTGCGACAAAGCGATTGGGTGAAATACCTCCCGTTAGCAGAATTCGCGTTTAACAACTCGCAGCATACCTCCACCCGTGTCACGCCATTTTTTGCAAATATGGGTTATCATCCGCGTTTCTTCCCATTAACTATGATGGATTCCCGGTTCCTGAGACCCGAGAGTTTTTGGAAGAACTACACGCAGTTCGCCGTCTACTGATACAACAATTGAACAAGGCAAAAGAAGATTATAAGCGGTTTGCAGATCGGTCCCGTCGAGATACACCTCCGTTAGTTGTGGGTGATAAAGTGTGGCTATCTACAAAACATCTGAAGGTCGATCGCCCTATTAGAAAACTTGATCATCGGTTTATTGGTCCGTTCCCGATTGAGGCAGTTATTAATCCCGTGGCATACCGCCTCACTTTGCCATGATACATGCGTATTCACCCCATCTTTCATCGATCTCTTTTGATTCCTGATTCTTCTGTTTGTCGATTACGTGATTCTGCTGAACCGGGTCCGTTATCATTGCCTTCTGAGGAGCCTGCTGTTGACGATACGGTGGTCGACGTCCTTGATTCCCGTTGGCTCAAAGGTCGCTTCCAGTATTTGGTCAGGAGGAGGGTAGATGACTCGGAGGTTTGTTCCTGGACGGATGCGTCTACACTTCATGCTTCGGATCTGCTTCGAGACTTTCATGCACGCTTCCCTTGAAACCGCATCCGGATCGCCAGACCCGGGGGAAGGGCCCTGCGGTGAGGATAGTGTTGTGATTCCGGCATCTGCTACAGGTTTTTGAATGACAGCTCCAGCGAGGAGGACTTATATGAATCAGCAAGTTCTAACGATGAGGAGGAGATGAATGCATTTGATTTGCAAGATCGGCTTGAACCTTCAAACTCCTCCACCCTTCAATTAGGTGGTCAGCCGGGAACGGGTGATAATGAGGAACCAATGATATCTTCAGGTGAAGAAGATGATAATTTGGATGATTGCTGGGTAGATGTCAGGACAAGACGTCTCCTGACAAGGAGGAACCAACGAGGATACAGTAGGAGAGCAGACCAGCAATTAGACTAATTAGTTACTCTATAAAGGGAGAGATATGACTTTGCACTTTGTCCGGAACAAAGTGTCCATTTGCAAGGAGAATTGAAGAGCACAGTTTGGAGGATTTTGATCTGAAATATCTTGTTGGGATTTGGATTTAATTCGTTGGAACTTCTACTTATTGGAATTATTTTGTGAAGGAGTTTGATCTGAAGAATCTTGTTGAGTCTTGGATTTAGTTCGTTGGAACTTTTACTTATTGGAGCTATCTGTGAAAATTCCTGTTTGCTGCCTTTCTTTACAAGGACTGTTGCTTTCAGCCTTATCTGTTTACTTTAAAAGGTGGGACATAACATTTTCCTGTTTGCTGCCTTTCTTTACAAGGACTGCTGCTTTCAGCCTTAACTGTTTATTTTAGAAGGTGGGACATAACACATACATTTAAATCATTTGTGTGTGTGGGACCAAGTGGCCAAACATCTATGATCTTCAACCATAATTGTGTACAACAATTAAAAAAAACTGAATCAAGGTGTGATGAAAACTATCTTAAGAATATTAATCCAAATCCAGTGGTATACTATCTTAATTGTTAATTAAGTTGGGACCTGCTTGGTTTTTTTTTAATTGCTCCACAACATTCATGCTCCCTGAACATTCCTTGAGTTTTAACTGCTCCAGAATGGTAGAATACCTGCAAACACAAAATCAGTGCAATAATGGACTGATTGAAAAATAGCATCTCTCAATTGCACAGTGACACTATACAACCAGTGCTATCATGTCATTTTTCCTATCTTGTTATTTAAATATTAGGCAGCCCTAAATGATGAGCAGGCAATTTACTGACACACACATAACAAAACAAGCCCTTAGCTTCTTACTGCAAACTGTGGCTTAATTTTGCATCTGGTGGTTCTAGCAACATATCCTGAAAACCTTGATCTTTCTTATCTGCATCTTAAAAGCATTGCTATAGAATTGTAGCCTGGCCTATGAACTAAATAGCAGACCTGGAAGTGATTGTATTGATATTATTAAATGTTAAAATAAACAGTAAATGCCCATTTATTACTGAATTGCATCATCGCTTCATGTACCCATTTTTGCAACCTTAAATGTTTCCATTGTCCATGTGCCATAAGATATGATTAGTTAAGGAATATCCTATTGAAAGAAACTATTTAATATAGCAAAAGCCACACTGTAGCATAATCCAACATATGGTTATTGGCATCCTAAGGATAGCTTAAGAAAATAGCTAGCAAATCCATCATGGGTAAAGGAGATGTCTTTTAAGGTCAACAAAGTTAGTTTTATCTGTTAACCAGAAATGCAGAAGTGGATTTTATAGAACAATCTTTCATAGCAGATGCAGAACAATATATTTTATTTTATCTATTTTTGTATTAAATATGTATGACATTTTTCTCCTAATATAATCTCTTACAACAATTAAAAAACTACAGAACAGTCAAATATGTAAAATTCATATAATATAATTTAACATTTAAAACTTGATCAAAAGGTGTGCTTTTGTCATCTTTCAAGTAGTGGGAAGAGTTATGTTATTATAAACTCAGGTTATATGTTGCCCTAATTGCCTAATACTAGTGTGCACACAACACAAGATTATTTGGCGGTGTGTGGAGGTGATAAAATATCAATAGTTGTGCTGCTAGTCAACCTCAGAATTGTATTGTTATTTATTTAGTGTTGACTTTAGGCCCTGCTTTTTTATTTCAATACTTATAGCAATTTTTAAAAAGCATAAAGCAAAGCAAAATCAATACAATACAATTAAAATCTAATCCTTAAAATAATAAATAATTAAGAGTTTGGTGGAAGACATGTATTTTTGACAAATTTCAAAATGTTGGAAATGTTGTGGGAATCACATTTATTTCCTTAGCTCAGTAGCCACCAAGGACAAAGTGCTTTTCTGTGTACCAGATTGCCAAACTTATGGCAGTGAAACATCTTCCTTCTCAGGGCCTTCTATGTTTCTCTAAATAACTACAGGTGGTCCTCAACTTACAACAGTTCATTTAGCGACTGTTTAAAGTTACAGCAGCACTGAAAAATAGTAACTTATGACTTTTCCACACTTACAACCATTGCAGAATCCCCATGATCAAAATTCAGATGCTTGGCAATTGACTCATATTTATGATGATTGCGGTGTCCTGGGGGCAGGGGGGGGCATGTAATCACCTTTTGAGATTACGGGGAAGCCAGATTTACTTAACAACCATGTTACTAACTTAACAACAAGCAGTGGTTCACTTGATACCCTTGGCAAGAAAGGTCATAAAATGGGACAGAAGTCACTTAGCAACTGTCTCGCTTAGTGATAGAAATTTTGGCTCAGTTGTGGTGGTATGCTGAGGATGTTGGTAGTTTAGTTTCATTCAGTCACATATTGCAAGTAAAAGCCAGGATCCATCTACCCCAGAGTTTGGCATACAAAAATTGCTACAAATTATGGATTTGTTCTGAACCAAACCTTGCTCCAAGGAAACAAACACGAAACAGAGATAACAGAGAAACCTTTTTAATGATTCTTTACAAATTCCATTCCTTCACGATTAAAAGGCTGTTTCAAATTAATTATCTCTGATAAGGACGAGCCTTACCAAGGTGATGCAAGGCTGCCAAGAACACTAGATAAAGTTAGTAAGAAAGATTTCAAACACTAAGAGTCTCCAAACACCAACCAAGATATTCCGAACGTCCACAAGTCTTGAGTGCAAAAACTTCTTTGCTTCCTGCAAAGAACTCCAGTTTCTCTGCTGGCTTTTATCTCTTGAGGGAGGGGCCATTACCTTGCAGCTTTACTCCCAAGTTGCCTGTGCTGCTGCAGCTGCTCTTTTCTTTGAGCAGCCCTGCGCACAGGTGCACTGGGCCCAGGCTCCTTGGGGATCTCTTCATCACTGTTGCCAGCCTCCACAATCTCCAAAGGCAGCATTCCACTCCCTGATGGTCCTGGCCCCATCCCTGCCTCACATGCAGGCCCCTCATCTGAGTCCTCGCTCTCCAACACCTCAGCCATCTGCACCTGCTGCTGGCGAACCACAACAGGATTCAAGAACATTTCTAACTCCGGAGGTAGGGAGAAATGGGCAGGTACAGTACAGAGAATGGTAAACCATCATTCTCTGTGTTATACCAATCTTGGTGAAGACTTGGCCCAAGTCAAAAAACTGTTTTCTGATGAAAAAAAGGAATTGTGTAGCAGTTCTTGGCTATTTGCATACTTCAGCTTGTGCACCAATTGCCGAGTTGCTAAATCAGCAAGAAAGATGTTTTTTTAATAACAAAGCATTACATAATATATTTAATACCGTAGTGTTTCTATTATATGTAAATGATTTTATTCCAGTATTCTGTGTTGCCTTTCTCATTCCTATTTACTGCAACAACAATGTACCATAGGGCCAGAGGGAGAAATTTGTTTTGATTGTAAAATCCCATTGACACTAATGGAATTTTATATCCAGAAAGAACATCCTTAGATAGCTTTTGTCCACAGTTAATATCAGCATTGGTTTTCTCTTGGCAACAATTACAATTGAAGATTTATTTTTTTACAAAGGAGGAACACTTCAAAACAAAACCCACCAATACATTGCATTTTCTGTGAATGTCACAATAATGTAGACTATTAAAAATCTACATTAGATTTTTGAGGACACAATGCAATTTTTTTTTGCATTGTTTCCTTTTTAGGGATTCTGCTGATCAAAAAAAGAGGTTCAACAGCTGGAAATCAAGAGGATTCCTTGACAGCAGGATGGTGATTACAGGTTCCACTTCAATTTTTTTTTGTCATTTCCAAAGAAACCAATCCATTCAGTTTTTGAAAATATTAGCATGGGAGAGGGAATTCCAGATGCACAGGAGCACTGTGCTTGGAAGCTGTTTTCAGCGGATTCTAAATTCTGTAGAGCAGGTATGTCAAACTCACATAGTCACATCATGGTCATGTGATGTATCAGGACTTTTTTCCCCTTTACTAAATCAGGGGTAGGAATGGCCTATGGGTTGTGAGTTTGATACCCCTACTCTAGAATTAATTTTTATTTATTTGTTAAACAATTTATATGGCTGCCCAATTAATGCATGCTGACTCCAGGTGGCTAACAACATTAAAAATCCCTAATAAACCCAGTATAAATTGGATTAGCAATAATATGGAGTCCTTGGTGCTCTTTGACCTGTTACTTGCTTGCAGATATTTCATTACCTGATTAACTAATAATTACTGGTGGGTATGGGGCTTTATATACAGAATTTATCCTGCCAGCACAGTAAAAGTGCAGTTTTCTCTTTGATAGCTCCTTGATTAGGACATTGCTTTCTGCTTAATTGTTTGTCTGGTGTGAATCCCTGCTTATCTGGGTGTTGGTTGCTGGACAGTATGTGTTCTGGTTTTTTTCTTACCTTCTTAGCTTTATTTTATTCTCTCTTTTGAATAGTGTGTTAATGTAGTTTATCTCTATGGATGCCAACCATCCAGGAATTCTCTAGATTGTTTTAGTTTTAGCTTGGTGTAGGATGCTGATGATTTCCCAGTTAAAACTATGGTTGAGACTATCCATGTGTTTTGAGATTAAGGAGCTCTCCTTGTGTCTTCTGACAGCTGTGGTATTCATGAATGTGCTCTGCTAGTGTTCTATCTATGTAGCTTATGTAATGGCTGCAACAATCCTTACATTGTCTGTTCTCTTCTATTGGTACTAATAACGTTTCAACTTAGGAATTCCAAAACAATATAACTTATGAATTTGTATTTGGGTGTCAGATAACTCTGTCAGTCAAGGCATGTATGTATGTTTCTGTGTGTTGATTTAAATTGCTTCATCTTTATAGGCTATGCAAAAGATTAAAGGGGGTGGTTTTTGAAGCAGAATACTCCTCAAAGCATTAAAGTAGCCACATCTTCCAAAAAGATTGGCATGGTTGCTTTAAAGGCTTTCCTTTTGGTTTGTTTGTAAAAGGGAGGGGGGGGGGGGGAGGGGAGGGGGGGGAGAATTTTTGAGAAACCTGTGTTGAGTCTGGCTGTGGGCATGTCCAAGCAGGACCATTTTACTTCACAGATGATGTGAAGTTAAAGGGTTGGTTTCTGTACAGCTGGAGAATACCTTTGAAGTACCCTAGCTGATATTTTCTGGATGATGTGGCTGCTTTAAAAAAATTGAGGGGGGCTCTTTTCTTGTACCAACACAAAGCTCCCTTTCAAATCCACAAATTAAATTGTGACCTGGGATGTCAGTTGCTCTGTTCTTTTAGCTCCTTTGAATTAAAACTAGTCCTTTGAATTAAAACTCCTTTGAATTAAAACTAGTCTAGTATATGCATCATTTCCATGCATTTCAAAGAATAGTTCACCTCAATAGAACTATGATCAACAAAAAGGATGGTGACATCAGAAGAGATTTTCAATATGGGTAACAATACAGCACACTATCCCAGTTTTCTCTCCTCTAGTAAGCCTTCAAAATAGCAAATAATTAAATAATAAAAGCATAAACAATTAGCTACTGGTCAAGAAGAGGTCTTAACTGGTTTCCTAGAAAACCAGAGGAGTGAGAGGTGGATATGGTATTTGAGGGAGCTCATTTCATGGCTTGGGAGTCACCCATAAGCTCTATGTAAATAATTGTTGTGCCTTGTTATAGATTAATATTCGCATATTCCATGCACAAGCATTTTGAGAGAGAAATAAACAGAGAAACGATGTAGGAGATGACCAGGCTGAGCCCAAGGGAGGAGTCAAGCCCATCATTAGTTTAGAGTTCCTTCACACCCACAAGAGATCAAACTCCAGCCTTCCTTGAATTCTGTTGACTCTTATCTGCCACCAATTTGTCTTGACCATGAGTAGTTCAGTTTTTTGTTTGGAGGTAGCATGGAATAAACTTGTACTCATCTTGGTTGGTTTACACTTACCACTGGCCAGCTGGTTTTTGGGTTTCTGCTGTGCATGCACAGGGGCGGGGGGGCCGTGTGCATGCAGGGGGCAGGGCACATTCACGGGGACACGCACACATGCACAGGGACAGGGCACATACACAAAGGACATGTGACAACTGTTTGCATTTATGTTTTTTTAATTAAAAATAATAATTGAAACAAGAATCAGCAGCAAATCAGAGTAATTGTTTTGTCCTGGAGAAAGGTGCTTCTGGATCCTGACTGCCCCTTCTGCTTGGCAGGGTCTCATAAATGAATGGCTTTTTAATCAGTCCTTGATCCATTTATTAAATTAAATTCTGAAGAAAATCTTACACTGAAGAAATACTTCTTGCATTTTCCCATTTTTAACTATGAGGAGTTACTATTGAATTGCCTTTTTTCCCCCAGATTTTGGGAAAAGATTAACCAAAGACTATGATGAGACATTTCCAAACTCCATAATTTAGCAATTAACAAAAAAAATTGCAGAAATGCCACCCTTTGGCTTTATCATTATGCATAGATGTTAGCGTGATTATCCTTCATTTTGTTTTGCATAAAAACAGTCTATTTATTTCACATATTTTGAGGTTGTTAAATGTTGGGGTAGGAAGAACATACTACGGACCATTTAGAATTCACTCCCGGATGCAATAAAACTCCAGGATACCAAACAAATTTGGTCTTAGGGTATAGGTCATGTTGATTATGTTTCATAATCCATGATTATACTCTTGGGTGAAAGTTTCTCCACACTAAATTTGTTTAAACATATTGTCAGTTTGTTTCCTGTTGAACCACACCATGCATAACCAAGCCATTATCTTGCCTTCAGAAGTTTGCTTGCCTTGTGGGAGCTTCATCACTGGAGGCTTTCAAGAAAAGATTGGACTGCAATTTGTCAGAAAAGGTGTAGGGTGTAGGGCCATGATAGCGAACCTATGGCACGCATGCCAGAGCTGGCAAACAGAGCTCTCTCTGTGGGCACATGAGCTGTTGCCCCAGCTCAGATCTGCCACACATGCGCACACACACTTACCACTGGCCAGCTGTTTTTTGGGTCTCTGCTGTGCACGCATGGGGGGGGGGCGGTGTGCATGCAGGGGGCAGGGAGCATTCACGCACACATGCACAGGGACAGGGCACATGCATGAAGGACGCTCACATATTGCATTTTGAGGATATGCGCACACGCACACTTTGGGCACTTGGTGCTGAAAAGGTTAGCCCTCACTGATGTAGGGTCTCCTGCTTCATAGGCAGGGGGTGAGTTTCCTACTTGGGCGGGGGTTGAACTAGATGACCTACAAGGTCCCTTCCAATTCTGTTAATCCATTTAATCTTTTAAAATCACCCCCAAGAGCCCATCAGATTCAAATCCAGCCTTTATAAAGGTTAAATAAAAGTAGTTTTGCCATCAGCCTGCTCCTGGATTCCTTTGTTATTGTTTCTCTATGCAAAGAGGTCACAGAAGCCTCATCTTGTGGCTTGAATCCCTCCTTCATATCTTTTTTTCTTTTTCATTGCTAGAAGAGCAGGGACAGTCCAACAATTTCAGTTAACTGCCCTTTAGTGCTGACCCATTGGCCGGTGGGAGGAAGTGCCTGCTGGTTTAAAAGAAAAATGCAAGAGCTTTTAAAACTTTAGGAAACCGAGGAAATATACCGCTTTAAAAAGCTTTGAGAGTGAAGCAGGAAGCTGGATATTTTGATCCTTGCTTTCTTTCACTGGGCAAAAAGTTGCTCTTCAAATTGAATCCACACGGGTGCTTAATGCACAGAGCACAGTCTACCTTTGCGCTAAATACTTTTTGACATGTATGCTATGCACACTTCTAAAATGAACCAAAAGTAGTGCCTTGTCTTTGTGAGTCTAAAAAAAAGGGAATCCATCTGATTTAAGGAATCCATTTATTAAAGTTAATGTTTATTAAAATTAAGGCAAGTTAAGGCTTACAGTGAAGCATGAGAAAGGTCAGAAAAATCAGAATCCTTTAGGAAATATCACAGAAGCACTGTCCTCACCCTAGATTTGAAAGCCTTCCTCCAAATACAGTAATTTTCAGGGCAGGCAAAGCCCTTATTAACAATATCATCCTTGACATCTTATCCAAATCACTTCAAATGCTGTTATCTATTATCATTCCCCCCCCACCTTATTTTTAACCTACTCGGTCCAAAGGGCTGAGTTCATGTTTTAGGTTTTTTTCCCCTCTTATCTTTTCTGAAAAACTACACTGCAATGCCAGAGGTTGAATCTGAGGAGTGGATAAAGTCACATTTGTGTATAGGTAGCGATGTACATTTGACAAATGGGGTAATCTGAAAAGTAGTCCTGATTCCTTTTAGTGTGATCATGCAGCTGCAACATAAGGATATCCAGTATCTTGCAGTGGCAGCAGGACAGGCAATATTTTCTGAAACCAAGAGGTAAATACGAATTTCTAGTCTTTTATATATGCAGTTTAACTCCTCATTGTCAGGGTTCCGATGGAAGCCCTAATTAATTCATGAGCCTCAAGCCAAGTTTCAAATTATTTATTAGGAGCAACATGTCAGCCCTTTCCCCAAGTGCAGTCAGGTCTGCCCTACGTAATTTACTGTCCACCTCTGACCCTGTTTCCCCCCTCCTCCCAGGGTGTGTCATAAATCACACTCTCCAACAGAGCCCTTTCACGGGCTGTAGAAAACACCCCTCTCCGGCTGTCCCTGGTAACCCAAGACGCAATCTTGAGAAAGGGTATGTGTGGAATGTGTTTCTGATCATAACAACCAAACTGCTCCCATCAGATCTCCCCCCACCCTCCTTTTTATGGTAACTTGAGAGCAAGCAAGGAATTGTTGTGGTTCTCCGGCAGCAGGTGTGGACGGCAGAGTTCTCTGACAGTGAGGACGAAAGGGAACCAGTCAGGGAGCCTGGCAAGGACCTGGTCCTGCGTCTGATTCAGGGATGGAGCCAGGACTATGGGAGAGTGGGGTGCTGCCTTCAGAGCTATTGGAGTCTGGCTCTGCCGCACAGTGAAGCAGAGGACCCAGGGGAACCTGTGCCCAGTGTATGTGTGTGTGTAGGGCTGCTCGAAGGAGAGAGGGTGTGGCGTATTCTTGGAACTGTTGAAAGGATGGTGTCCTTCCATTCCCCACCATTCAGTCAGAGCTGAAGAAGCTTCTTGAATGAGAAGCGAAACGTCTTCAAAGAAAAACCAGAAAGTCCACTTGAAAAATAAAAGCACCGTTGGGATTAGTGCAGTTTCTAATTCCCATGCAATTGAACACCTTACAAAAGGAGGATCTTCTCCTCCTCCTCCTCCTATTAAAACAAACCCCTTTGGACCCCAAGATTCCCTTTCCCCTTTTATCCCAGTTAGGATTTCCATGGCCACATCCCCATTCCCTTAACCCACGTCCTTTTCCCCTTTCTTTGCTGAACTAGAACCGCTCTTGTGCCCAGTCTCCAAGCTTTGTAAGGGAGCGCGACTCCGCTTTGGTCTGCCTTCTGACCGCAGGAAGGCGGTCGCTCCATTCCCGCATCTCCTCTTTGATTATCGTCCGGGTGGGGAGACGTCGTTGCCAGCTCTGGAGTCGATTAAGCTGCAAGTCACAGCCCGCCCGCCCGGGCGAAACGGCTCCGAGTGCGCGCTGCCTCTTTTCTCTGCCGCACAATGGTTCACATTGACTATTTATTTACGCCGTACAACAAGGCTGCTTGTTTGCTCAGTCAGAGGAGCCTTTTCAGCTAAGTTAGCAGGGAGTAACTCCACGGTTCGTCCCTCTTTCTCTCTCCCGCCCCCCCCAAAAAAACTCCAAATCAGGACCAAGAATTGTGACCAAACGCTGTTAGCAGGCTGCGAGTCTCACCTGAGAGAGAGAGAGAGGAAGAGACGGGGCGAACGGCGGGCTGTTGTACGTAGGCGGCGGCTCCCTCTTAGTTGTCCAATCAGAAAGGAGTTAGGAAAACAAATAGATTGGGGCTGGAGATCCCTGGCTGGGGATTGCCTGCGGTGTGGAGGTGGGGGGGGGGGAGGTGGCAGGTGGAGTGGGGGGAGGGACGACACGACTGGGAACCAAGGAATAATGGCCAAGCGGCCAAGCCCCAGCTGCCACACTGCAGCAAAGGCAGAAAGAGCGAGGGATTTCCCCGACGGTCTTCTGACGGACGGCAGACCTCAAGCGGGGTGGCCGGGAGAAAGGTCGTGTGCACAATTTATAGGGAGATGAGAATTCAGCAGCTCCTACAGTCCTAATCCGAGATGCAGCTTGCTTGCAACTGCAGAGCCACTGAGCCCGAAGTGCCGTGGCTTTACGATTTTGGGGTGGGTGGGTGGCTGCGTGTAAATACGAGCCGCAAGCTCCTATTTCCAGAGGGTTGCAAATGCTTTTTACTGCTATTGTATTGCGGCTCCCTTAGCTTGACTTTGGCTTAATTTCGAAACTTAGCGAGGGGGAAAGACCGCTGCAAAACCTGAAACGCCTGGAATTGGACGGTGGGCAGAAGGCTGCCAGGCAAACCCGCTATCCCCTCAAAGCTGGATTTTAAGAGTCTTTACGGAATGGATGAAAAGTCTATTCGAAGCCGCAGGGAATGAACACAGATCTCTCTCCCCACACCTCTCAGAAGACATTCAGCGTCACCAGTCCCCTTCCCCGCGCCTGGTTTATAAAGGCGCGTCCCATTCCCCGCTACTTTTAACCCGAAAGACCTTGAGGCGGTTCGTCCGTATTCTCTTCTCTTTGAGAAATAAAGTAGGCTTGCCCTTCATTTTAGCCTGCCCAAGGTGGCACGGCTGCAGTCGGCATGGGGAAGCGGAAGGGGGCTTCGATCCCTTTTTGGGGCGGATAACACGAGAAACTGCCGATGGAAAAGTGCCAAAGTGGTTCCCAAACCACCGGTCCAAAGAGGGAAAAGCGACTCAGGGTCGATTGGGGAAGCTCGGCGATCCCCCACGGGCAGTAAATCACGCCAACCTGATTGGGTCCCATCATTTCACCCTCCTTCTCCGATGCTGCTCAGATTGCCACTTTCTGGGACTCCCAAGGGGGTAAGGGAAACACTCTGCACATGCTTAAGAGTGATCTCTTCGGTCCGTGTCCTATTTCCCACCGATGTTTTTCCCGGACTTTTTGCTTGCTAGACGGCGACTTGTCTGTCACTGCGGTGCCTGAAGTCTAAGTTCTGGGACGTGTCCGCAAAGTGGGAGCGAGGCCCTTAGGAAAGGCAACCCGGGGACTGGCTCCGAATGGCTCTCCAAAAAGGAAGAGCCCATTGCCTGGGTCTTCTCTGGAGCGACGCCGCCCCTTTCCGGAGTTCCCGCCGTCGCTTCTCCCTTCTTGCTCCCGCTTTGATTTGAGGCCGGAATCCTGAAGGAAAAGAGGCGCTGTGTCTTTAAAGGGCTCTGCGCGGAACTCCCGGCAGGAGGCGTACCTCTCTTTAGCTTGTCCGCCCGCCTCTGCTCGGCTGCCGCGGCTGCTGCTTTCAATCGAGCTCCGCGCGCCGCCTCTGCTTTTCAGTCCAGAGCCCGGTCTGACTACAGCAGCTCCGCGACTTTTTTGCGGAACGACCGTCCCTTCCACCTGCCTTGCTTCTCGGAACGACCGACGAGGTAAGGGGACTTGCAGATTTGGTCGCCCTCCCCCCAAATACCCCCCAACAGGCTGCTAGTGTGTGTGTGTGTGTGTGTGTACGCGCGTGTGCATGTGAGTGAGTGAGAAAGAGAGACAGAGACACACACAGAGAGACAGATAGAAAAAGACACACAGAGAGAGACAGAGAGAGACAGAGAGAGATGGAGAGGGGGAGAGAGGGGGAGGGAGAGAGGGGGAGGGAGAGAGGAGAGAGAGAGGGAGAAAGAAAGAGAGGGAGAAAGAGACGATGAAGAGAGGCAATAACTACCAAGGGCGAAAGAAAAGCACCCCAAAGCAATCGGGATGGGGGAGGATGCCGGACCTTTGCGGACAGCTACCTTGCTCAGCGTTCTTGAAAGCAAATCCAAGCGAGAGCGCAATGAAAGCGACCCGACCGGCCAAACTCTTTAGCGAAAGCATTCTCCCCCCCGCCTAAAGATAAATAAATAATAATAATTGCACCCCACATCTTTTATTCACCGATCTATCTATTTTAGCAATCCTCTTCGTTCTCCTGTTCGCTCCTTCCCTCCCTCTCCTTCTGCAATCTTAAATCCACTTACAGGACTTGGAAACAACTTTAACAGCGACCGCCACGGCTCCTTTTTCAAGTCAAGGCCAAGGCTGAGCAGTAACTTTGCTGTCACCAGCCCAGCCACCCGTCAGTTGCCCACCCTGCCTGTTGGCAAGGGAACCCCACCCCCACCCAAACCGGACCTTCGCTGTAGCCTCCCTCCGAGCTGTCCGCTGGTTTTGTAAAGCGGAAAGCCGGAGCGTTGGAAGGGAGACTACGGGGCTCCGGAGCAGGGCTTGCGGGTGTCGATCTCCGTCTGCTTCTTTCTTTCCCTTGCCCTCCCTATCCTGAAGCTTTCTTCTCCATAGCAACTCTCTCTCTGTGTGTCTCTGTGTGTGTGTGTGTGTGTGTGTGTGGAGAGAGAGAGAGAGAGAGAGAGACACACCCTTGTTCTATAGTCACTAGATCTGGTTTGCTGGAAAGGTAAATACCTTAGTTTTCGCGACCGCCTTCGGCTTCTCACTACAACCTCTGTTTGCAGTAGTAGGATTGTTTGAAAGTATGTGGGGATGCATGCAGCCTTTGTGCAGAAGTCAGAAAGGCGCCGTCCTATCCGCCCCCGATCGGCAATCAGCTAAGGCATCTTTCTGGCACTGAACCGTTCTCAGTCCGACCTATCGCCAAGATACACCGAAATCCTTGGACTGAGTCCAATCGGACTCAGCCGTTTTAATACATTCCGGCTTATCTAGGACTTATTGCTGCCAAGCGATCCTTATTCGGCTGAAAGCCAAGCATCTCTGTTTAATTGATTTCTAGATTAGGCTTTTAGCTTGGATGGATTGCCGTATATATTCAACCATCAAAGCCAATATATATATAAAAAATAATCTGGCACATTGTTAAATAAAGTGGGATTTTTAAAAAGCAGAACCTACTTTATGGAACCAGACGCAATTGCCATGCTTTGGAAGGATCCAGCAGTCTATTCCCAACAATGACAACACTAATCAGAAGCTTCTTTGTGCAGCGGTAGGAACCTTGAAACGAAGTGTTGCATATGTGTAAAAACTTTAAGAAAAGGAGGATGGGGGGGAAAACCGGAGTGTTGATTGAAAAGAAAGAAGGCAGGAGGGCAAGCAGAGGATCTTCAAGAGAAGGTGGCAGGGGTGTTGGAGTGATGCATGGATCAAATCACAAATATTTGCATTCCTGTGGTTAAAAAATCTGCAAAGAATTGCATCACGGTGGAGTCCAAAAAAAAAATAAATAAAAAATGCTCGAACAAGTAAATCTATCATCTCCTCCACTCCTTAATTAAGATGCACATCTCTTAGGCAGCTAAAAAATTAATTACCCTGAATGCCAGCAGATTTTTAAAAAAACATTTTATTTTCTTTTTTCTTTTTGCTAGAGGGGGAAAAAGCATTTTGGAGACTCAATCTGTCAAAGATAGGTTCTAAATATGTATATTGATGAGAAAGGTAAAGGTAAATCAAACAAGGGCCAGGAAAAGCCAGAAAGACTGCCCACATCCTTTATGTATATTTACTCAAGATTGTCTTGTTTCAAACCCCTCTACTGGGATTGAACTCCTAAGCGTTGTAGAGTGCACCTAGCTTTACAACTTTAAAGCCACCCTAGTTTTGTCAGATTATACCTGGTAATAAATCCTAATGAATTCAATGTAATTAATTCTCAGTAGACACGCCATTAGTCTTGTTAAGTCCTGCCCAGATGGAGTCAATTTAACCTGTAGATGAAAGAAATTTTTCAAGCTTTTTGGGGAAGCATATGTATGCTTTCAAGGAAGCAAACTTGACAAATTGTTTTTTCCTAGATCAATGTATGTGGTAGTGATGAGGAAAGTGCTGACTGGAGTACCAAGAAATGATCTGTCAACATCATGCAACTCTAAAGCTTGACGTAACATTAGTGTCCAGCACAGACAGTTTGGATTGGCTTCATGCTTTTCACAGACCACCCTTCTATTCTTGATGTATGCATTTTCATTTCCATTTTACCTGCACACTTGGCTTGGGCAGGAAAGAAAATATGTTCTTTCCTAGGCTTTAAATATTGATGGAAATGAGTACATCAAGTTGCCAATGGCACCCAAGCATGGAGTATTTAAAGCTTCTCCTCTACTCACTGCAATTCAGTGAATGAGGCAGGAACATATATGTATATATAACAGACCTGCCATATCTGGAAAAAAAAATTAAAAACCAATTATTTCAGAAAATTATCCTTAAGATGGTGCATACCTCTTGAGGCAAATTCATTTTTTTTAAAAAAATCACATATTTAAATTTTAAAAAAATTCTAGGACCAAAATGAGGTACGTATTTGAGGAAAGAACTTTGCTTATAGAAGTAAACTTAAAACCATTGCAAGTAATCATTTACAAGGTTTTAACACCCTAAGTATGATAATTTTGCTCTTGTGCAACCCTGAATTTTTTTTAAAAAAATAAGAATTTGGGGTTAGGGGATAGTTTCATATTATGTTTTAATAACCAGTGTGAATTAGGTAATCGGAATCAGTAATTAAATCATTTTGTTTCTTTTTGTATCAAGAAACCTTGATAGGGTGATTTTATTTTTATATTTTACAACATATTGTGCACATATGTATAGCATTCAGCATGTTAGCAAGTTCAAATGTGTGTTGCTCTCCATGGTACTGAAAAGGGAACCAATATTTAGTTACTAAAATTCCAGTTTATCATAGTGGTAAGGCATCGGGCAAGAAACCAAGAGACTGAAAGTTCTAATCCCATCAAAGGCACACAGCCCAGATGAGTGACCTTCTACCAGTCACTTTCCCTCAGCCCTGGGAAGGAGACAAGGGCAAACCACTTCTGCAAATCCTTGCCAAGAAAACTGTAGGGATTTGTCCAGGCAGTCTCCAAAAATAGGACAGGATGGAAGAAGAAAAAGAAAAATCCAGCAGAGTAGATTTGATGATTTCTTTCTGTTTCACAATCCTCCAACAAAGGTTGAGAGTAAAGAATATTGCAAAGTAAAAACAGATGCAATATATCACGCCAGAATTCAATTTCCTAAATAAAAGACCCTGGTGAGTCTTATAAAATGATGCCAAACTGTCGAGATAGAAAAACAAAGAAAATACAGTAATCCTCATGAAATTAATAACAGGATTCAAATCTAGCAGTGACTATTAATAAAAGTTAAGTTACAACATTTTT
Source organism: Notechis scutatus (assembly GCF_049901735.1). Taxonomy (NCBI): domain Eukaryota; kingdom Metazoa; phylum Chordata; class Lepidosauria; order Squamata; family Elapidae; genus Notechis; species Notechis scutatus. The sequence goes on along the minus strand of NC_142009.1, from coordinate 109,339,545 downwards.
GAAAAGAAAAGAAATATATTTTCAAAACTTATACTGTCTCATCTAGACTAGCATGATATTTATTCATTTCAATATCAGCTTGGTTTTACCTTGTATTACCCATTTGTTTTTGATCCAAATTAAAGTATTACGAAATGAATAGTATAATCCAACACAGACAATCTCACACTGCAGTTTCATGGTAAAATATTCCAGTAGTGCACTGAAGGGGTCGCTAGATCCCCTTCTTTTCATTGTTAATAGCACCCCTCCTTCCAGTTCATTTAATTGCCTGCTAGTCTGCAGAAGTGGCCATTGCTGATACTTTCTTTTGACATTAAGAGTTCCAAATTTTAACAGTTAAAAAAAATCCCAAGGTTATTTATTTATCCCTTATTAATATGTATATTTCAGTTCAATTGCAGATATGATAAATACCTTAAAGCTATTCTGATTTGTTTTCCCATAACACAAGCTTTAACAGTCATAAATCTTAGTTATTTCCTGATAAGGAGTAGCCTTACCCATCTTGACATCAAATTCCCTCAGCAGTATCCCTGGGGGATTATGAAAACTGTAGTTGCTTACACATGAATGCTATCACATCAAAGAATTGCTTCGTAAGACCTTTGGTCTGAAACAGATGCATGAAAGGTGCAACCTATCATATTAACATCCAATTGTTATTCTCCTAGATAAATCAAATGAATCCCAGGTGGTTTAGATAAAGCAAGACACCAGAAAGAATAAGAAGGATTGGACTCTAGATTTCTTGGTGCAATTGGATCTATCCTTTTTTTTTTTTTCATTCTACAGTCTTAAGGAGAGATAGATCGTCACACAGTTGGTGTGGTTCTATGTCATCTTAATTAATTAAAGATGAATTCCCATTACATTTAAAGTTATCTAAGACTTCCAGATACCTCCATTTCTACATTAGTAAGGACTTCACTAAGAACTACCAATGACCAGATGCTCTTTAGGTTGCATCAGCTACAGTTTATATGGTGTTTCTAGTCTTACAAAACTTAAAAGTGGTTACAAAGGTATATAAGGGACATTAAACACAGAAGTTTTGTAACAGGGATATAAATGAGAACAGAGCTTAGAAATGTGGAAAAAATATTTCCTTCCCTCACATTTCTGACAACAGCATGCAACCATACACAATATAGGTCTACATAAAATAAGCTTTCAGTAGGACTTCCTTCCACTCTAACATCAAATTACAGCTTTGGTTGTAGATTTAATTCTGGCTGTCGTTCTTCCTATGAGTTTATGTAAAATTAGTTGTGTGGATTGCTTCAATGAATGAATAATACTTGTGGGAAAGCAAACGCCTATTGGTTCTTGGTATACATTTGGAATCAACAAAAGCATCGTTTCCCCCCGAGTCTTGAAAAAGGATGTTCTGTCACCCATCAGTCAGCAGTGACTTAATTTTGATAGAGCGATCTTGTTTGCTCTTCGTGCTAAGCCTGAAGCTGCTGCTATGGAAATCGACCCGCTCTCAGTTTCAAGACTTTGGGGCTGAAACTGACGCCGATCCCACGGAAAGGAGCAATGTTGAGAAGGGCCCAGCATGGGACTTCGGGCTCCAAACAGGTGAAGAAGGGATGCAAACCTCCCTCCCCGCCACCATTCACTTGGCCCAGACTTCCGCAGACTCCCTAGTCTCAGTTTCGGCTGCGTCAGACCCAGACCGGCAGGGACCAATTCCCGCTAAAGTAGCACATTTGCTCATCGCCCAGAAAAACAACAACAACAGGTTATTTGGAAGGAAATCGCCCCAACGTGAGGCGCGTCACCACCGCCACATTTCTTTCAAAATGTAACAGGGTTTTTCCTCCCAAAGGTTGGGTTGGCAATGGCATCGGGTTGAATCCGAGAAACCGGGGGCGGCGGGTGGAGAGGGGGGGGAAGGCCGCCTTAGTTGGCGGCCGCCTTAGTTGGCGGCCTCAAGTCAAGGGAAGCTGTCTCGGTTTCTCACACTTCATCTTGGCTGCGCGTCAGAAGCTGTGCGGCAGTTCAGTGGAAGGGAAACCCATCGGCCAAAGCGAGCGCCCGCCTCTTGCTCGGTGGCGGTTTCGCCCGCTCGGATCGCCTATTGATCTCTCTCTCTCTCTCGGCCCCCCCTCCTCTCCTTTCGCTTGTCTCCTAGGTTCGCCTGGCTGGCCGACCCGCCAACAACCTCTCCGCGTTTGGATTTCTCCCGGATTCCTCTCTTCCCTCCTTCCGCTCCCGCTCGCCCGACTACCATGGATGTCCCGCCATTCCTTGCAGGCGAAGGCTGCTCCTTGGCGCAGTGAATGAAGATCATGCAGGCTTTGCTCGCGGCGTTGGGAAGCGGAGAGTCCCTTGCCTCTGTGGTGACCATGCCGTGATCGCGTCTCGGGGCCAGGCACTTTTCCTACGGCTCCTCGGCGCTTGACCTGACCGCGGGGGAAACCTGACGCTGAAGCAAAGGGAGCCGAAAGGGAAGCGGCGCGGGTGTGCGTAGGGAACACCATGAAGATTATTTCCCCGATTCTAACTCATCCAGTCTTCAGAGGCACCGCTCGGCTCCTGCTTTGCTTAATGTGGATTGGATATTCTCAAGGCACCACACATGTGTTGAGATTCGGTAAGGCGGCCGCTTTATTCTCCTCCTCGGCCCCCTTCCTCGGTTTGCCTTATGTTGTGTCCCCGGGATTTTGTCAGGGGAAGGAAAGGGAGGTCGGAGGGAAGGGGAGAGGAAGCTACTTCCGGGCTAATCGGTATGTAGACTCTTCCCGGTTGCATTTTAAGGCGCCCCTTCGGGCGTCTGACTTCGAAGCGAAGCGGCTAAACGAGCCGACGGAACCGCGAGCCAGGAGCGCCCGCCTCGCCAAGCCGGACAGGGCAGGGCAGGGCAGGGCGGGCTGGATTTCTCTTTAGCAAGGAAAAGTGGGATTTGGTGTTGGTCTTTTCCGGAGTTGCGGTAGGGTAGGCGAGCAGCTGTTATGCCTTTGTTCCGAAGTTGGCTTCTTCTGATTTGGTAGGATGAAAGTCATTGTCCGTCTCAACGAGGCAGATGCTTCAGCTTTAATACTCGCCCGGACAGAAAGGTCCCCCTTGGTTTACAAGCACTTCATCCGCGGATCAATTGTTGGCCAACAGGCAGTTCTGGGAAACTCCTGAACACTTGTACTTTCTTTCCCGCTCCATTCCGCCTCCCTCCACATTATCTGGGAAGGGTCCGTTGACGGTATACGGAGAGGGTGAAGCATGCTTACCTTGAGCCAGGCAAGGGCATGACTTAGGAGGAAGTGTGCCTGACACTACAACGGCAATCTAGACCTCCAGAAGTCAGGGGCAGAGAAGGACGGGGGATTTCTAAAGTGGGAAATAGTAGGCAAGTTCTTTAGCAATAGAGTACCTGGGCTGGAGATGTCAATACTGTGTGTCCTTAAGTAGTCACTCTAGTAGGCTGCTGAAGGTCAGTTTCTTCGAAAGAGGTGCTAGAATTGGTCGCTGGATTTTTATTTTTGTAGGCGACATCTCAGCCTTGAGCTTACATCTCTCTTTCTGTCCTGCATTCTTGAAAAATCTATCACTTCTTGATATTTCATAAACAAGATGCAGACTCAAGCTTTGAAGGCTAGAGTAAATGCATTAGGCAATATTGGGGAGGAAGGGTTCAAGGTCAGGCTTCTTGCCATCTCCGGGCAGTAAATCTATCCAATAAAAGTTTGTCTGGCAGGAAGAGAAAGTTAAGATCGAAACAGCAGTTCCTATATGAAGCCCATAGCTAAGCTGGTGTCAATTTGAATCATTCCAGATTGTTGTTATTTGAACAATGAGGAATAAGATTGGTTTAAAGTTGCGCCTAATTAAGGCATGTTTGTCTTCCGAGCTTTCTCCTGCTACTGAAACAATTCCTTCCCAATCAACATTGACAGCTCTGCTTTGTGTGTGTATTGGAGCAAAATAGATGGTTAAAAATTAAGGAGGGAACTCGCAGCTGGGATCTGGGGAGAAGTGAGGATGCTCTAGTGGTCTTTATGTGGCAAGCTCACATTATTCCTAGCTACCTTCCCCCCTTCTCCCTTCTCCCTTCTCTGCCCCCCTCCAAGCCTCTGTCCGCAATTCTTGTCGTGTTGCTGTTAGCAACCATCTTCAGGAATGCCTTCTTTTGAATGAAGCACAAGGTAGTTCTGAAATACCTGTGGGGCATGGCTGGTAGGGAACTGATCTGCAGCCTGCTGAAAGCACCAAGCAGATGAATGTTGCTTGTGACAGGAACGCTGTCACTAAGCGTGACTGAGCACTGACATCCTCTGGGCTTTGGATGTCAATATTATGCTTTCCCTGCAACTTTCACCAGAGAGGTTCTGTGGGGTTAATTAAAGCTGCCCATGTGGGCAACTTCATCCCATTAGGCTTGTTTCAAGGAATAGTTTAGTGAAATGATAATTGATCAGACAATGAAGGTTTCCCTCCCTCCTTCTCCAAGCACTGGATTAGGGGGGGGAGGGCAGGATGTCCTTCTCACTTCCCCAGACTTGTCCGGTGGAAGATTGATCTGGGTGGGTTAAATCTGTGCAACCCCAATGGGGGCAATGGATCCGAAGCTCATCCAAATTCCATTTCTTCAATTTCGTCAGAATCGGATACCATTCTCGTATCAGTTAGCTCCCCTAACTCTGTTCTGGGTAAAAGAGATATGAATAAAACAACAAGCAGAGCTTTATTCTGCCACAGAAGATAGGCAGAAAAGGCAAGAAATCTGGAGATTTCAGAGGTTTGCCTTTTCCCAGTGTAGTTTTATTGATCTGAGGCAGCACAACTGCAGATGCAAGGATGTGGAAGAGAGGGGACCCTGGTAATTGTCAGCTGTGCACATTGCCTGATTTCACCAGAGAATGTAAAAGGATTTGTTGAAGCATTGACGCATGGTGTGTGTGTGTGTGTGTGTGTGTGTGTGTTTGCATGCGTGCAGGCACCGTACGTCCTCAAACTTCAAAAGAAGCACTCCCTTGGATTGATTGTTGGAGTAGTAAACAATAGTTGTAGGGAAATGAAAATGAATGAGATCCATTCAAACGATCAGAAGTTTCACTCTGATGGAATATCTGGCTAAAGGAAGAAAGGAATCCTTTGAGCAGATAAGAGAACATGCCCAGACATTGGCTGTTTGCTCTTTCTGCTCTACTGATCTTGGTAGGTTGGAAGTATGGGTTCTCCAACCACCAGTCCCCTCCTCTTTTTATTCTGTTCCTTCTCCTCCCCGCCTCATCAAACATTCGTTAGACTGTTATCTCATCTTTTCTTCAGATGATCAAGGGACTGTATGTTGCACTCCTCCTCCCAATTTTCCCAAGAACAAGCCTAAGAAATATTGACTGGCCAAAAGTCATCCAAAGGATCTGTGTGGCTGTTGGCAGACTTGAACCTAATTCCGGGGCATCTTAATTGCTCTATCACAGTAGCTTTCCCATGCCTTCAGCTGGTGTTTTTGGTCCTCGATTTAAAGTAGTGGTTCTCAACCTGTGGTTCACGGGACCTGGGGTGGGGGGGCACAGTGTCATCACAGGGGATCCATGAAGGCTTGAAGAAATGTTATGATTGAAGTCTTGAGTTAAATCTTGGTGGTCTGTGGTCCCTGGCCACAAAGGGTATTTAAAGGGGGTCTGTGGTGAAGAAAAGGGTTGAGAACCACTGATCTAAAGCCTAGTCAGCAAATAATTTTGTCCATTTCTTTCTTTTTCTCTCCAACTTCCTTCTGGGTGACTCCATTATGCGTAAATCAGCACAGCTGTTGCCTAGGCATCTCCATTAACACTTGCACACTAGTGTGCATTGGTACAGTCAACCTCAATGGAAAGTGGTGCTAGAAGAGAACTACTACGTTTGTGGTTAAAAATGAGTATTGTTTTTGTATTATTTGGCATTAGATGCATGTAATAGTAAGTGTGGTGGTTTTGCAGCCTAGAAATGGTAGCCTTACATTAGACAATAATAATTATTCCTGTGGAAGGGAGAGGGAGAGAAAGAGGGAGTGAGGAAGGGAGAGAAAAAGCCAGTGGCCATCAAGGCCAGGGAAATAAAAACCAAATGCCAATTCAGATTCTTGGCCAAGAAAACAGTTCAGCTTTTGGCTGACTATTGTTTCTCTAATTTTACTCTTTGCCACCAACAAATATGCAAATTTCCTATTTTTCTGAGGAAAAAAAAATCCCTTAAAAAAAAAAAGATTTAGAACACAATCCTGGTGGTTACATTCACATCTGAAAGGGTCATTAAAGTGAGAGAAAAGCCCAAGGAAATATTTATTGCAATGGGACAGTCCTAGGACCAGCAGAAGCAAGAGGATTGCTGTGGGAGTCTTCAGACTGGTCTCCCAGATATTCATTAAACTATCTGATGAAAGCTTTCAATCTTTAGATTCTTTCTTTAAGGGAAGGCAGCAGGCAAGCAAAAGCTAGCTCAGTACTCGTGAGGGTGTGCAGTTCAGTGGATGGGCCTTCATTTTGAAGGCAGGTTTGAGACTTCTTTCCACATCAATATTTTGTTTGAATGCAGATTTATTTTATAATTACCATGGGAAAAAGCTGAATGAATGTATGTTGTGGTATCATTTCAGAACCTGATACAGTACATGTTCTTTTGAGGTTCCACCCCCCCATAAAAAATATAATATATTTATGTATTTGTTTAATTTTTATTTTTTTATTTATTTGATTTGTCAATTGCTTACAAGTTAATAGGAATAAGGATAAACATGAGTAACAATACAGGAAATAGGTACGAATAAGTGAGGACAATAGGACAGGGATGGTAGGCACGATTGTGCATTTATGCACGCCCCGTACAGACCTCTTAGGATTCGAGTGAGGTCAATAGTGGATAGTTTAAGGTTAAAGGAGTGGGGGTTTGAGGATGTAACAAAAGAGTCAGGTAGTGCATTCCAGGCATTGACCACTCTGTTGCTGAAGTAGTTACTTTCTGCAATCAAGTTTGGAGCGGTTTACATTGAGTTTGTATCTATTGTGTGCTCTTGTATTGTTGCTCATCTCATTGGACTCTGGGAAGCTTTTCTCTTTCTTCTTCTATGGAATTGTGTCTGCAACCCTGAGATCTTGTGGGATTCTCAGAGACTGCTTGGACAGGTTCCGGCAGTTTTCTTGGCAAGGCTTTTCAAAAGTGGTTTGGTATTCTAGGGCTGAAAGAAAGTGGTTAGCCCAAAATCACCCAGCTGGCTTTGTGCCAAGGTGGGAAGAACTCCTGGCCTCCAAGTTTCTAGCCTGATGCCTTAACCGCTATACCATGACTCTGCCAACTTACAGAATTAAAACAAAAAACAAAAAATAACAACAACACAAGGACAACCACCCAAATAAATAAATAACAATAAAATTAACCATAAAAATATAAACTATGGTAGATTATTCTGATCCGATGGAAGGCTTATTCCATTGTTTTTGCATTTTCCTCTGTATATTTGCACATCCCTTTCTAAGCATCGATATGCACAATTCAGATTCCTGCATTGATGACTTTCATGTTTTCAATATTGAGGCTTTTTGCTATCCTTTTTTTAAAAACTGGCAACATTTCCCTTTTTGAAATCGGTTTTATGCCAATCCTATCTGTATAGGATAGGATCCGCGCTTAAATGTGTGTCAGGTTTTCTTGCTGGTATGAGAATTTATATATTTTAATAAATAATTATGTTCATAATTGTGTCTGTGTGTACAATTGATCTATCAATCTTAAGAAAGTAATGATTAAACGTAGGCATGCCATCTGATTAAAGAAATCATAACCAATGTGTAAGTGCTGTATTATATAACTTGTACTCAATTCATCTATTTGCATACATTTGCATATGATAATAGCAGTGGCATAAAAGTAGACAGGTTGGTTTATATATTATATTCTTGCTGCTAAATAACCAGGATTTTGAAAGAGTCATTCTATCTCCTAAGGGCATGAAAGAAGACAGATTTTCTAATTGCTCTTGTAATCTGTACTTTTCATAAACACTAATATAATATTTTATTAGCTGCTTCCAGAGTAATAGACAGAATATTATATAAATTTTTGAATGAATTATTTCAAACATTTCAATATATTTTCTATAAAATCCTAAACTGATTTGTACTCACAACATCCACAATGGACCGTAAAGACTGACTGCAAATACATTTTTTATTTCTTTGTGGTGTTTCTCTACAATTCCATGACAATGGCCTACAGGGACTGAGGGATATAAATCAGAATTTAAAATTTGATACAAAGTTAATAAAAAATATATACAGCATAGAAACACTTCCTGAGAAGTGTGGAGAAAATAAGAAGTTACTGCAGAAGGAATAAACTGTGTAAATTTTTCTTTTAAGATTATGTCATATGCAGCATGAATATCCCATTCTTCCTTTGGAACTATTAGTCATAATTAATGAAGTATCATATGATTAGAATCAAAGACTTTTGAAATATAATATTAACCTTATCTTTACATGAATTTGCAATACATTATCATCATCATCATCATCATCAATCATCTCTATGATGAAGAGCTTCAAGATAAGAGTTCTGCAGTACAGTATTTAGGTCCATGTTTCTTGTGAATTAACCATATATTTTCCTTTGAAATTTTTTTGAGGCCCATTTGAGACATGATGTATAGCCTCTCAAGGCTCACATACGAATTATCTTTAAATATGTGGTACATACAAGACTTGAATTTACTCTTCACTATCATCTAAATTATCTTACATGCTTCACCTGTTAGAGTAGTAGCATATTGCTTATTGCCATAAAATCCAGCTTTTAAAATCTCTTTTGTTGTTCCTAAAACCATTCAAAGGTATTCAAATATATAATAATGGCAGCTGAGAGAGCAACATGTATTTACCATTTTTATATTTTGAACCAATTATTTATTATTATTATTATTATAGCCTTTGGTTTCTTTCTTACTGTTAAATATATATATTTATATATCCTGGTTGTATAGTTTTTAACTGTTAATTGTTTCAATTTGTTTTACATTGTTATTTGTATATGTCTTTTGGTGTTCAGCTGTATGTTGTGAAAGAGCACCTTATTTTGTTGTTCTCAGGTTCTGAGTACAATGACAATAAATTTATCTTTATCTTTATCTTTATCTTTAAAATGCAAGGAGCTCAGTGTCTAATAAAAATAGAAAAAAAACCCATAACAAAGCAATATGAAAGAATGGTTAAAACAATAAAATTGAAATACATAATTAAAAGTAATTCAAGATTCAAACTGAAAAAGATACATTTGTACTGAAGAATAAGGGTCATCTCTAGCTTCAAAGCAGATATGTCCTACAAAGATTCAAGACCATATTGGTTGGAAACATGCAGAACGGGCCTTTATCCTGCAATGTATTTTTTGTATAATCAATGTGCTGAGCTTTATGGAAACTATTTATCTTCCCATATGACATCTAGAATCTTGGAATTTTTACCACACATAGACTTGCCAGCTATTTTTCTGACCGGAAATGATCGACAATGGCTAGAATGATGATGTCCTACAAAAGGAAAATATAGGTCAAGAATTGGATTTAGCCTCCCGTTCAAGGGTTGGATTTGAAAAAAAAGCTAGGCATGGCCAAAATTAAACAAAAGCATTACTTATTTTAAAGTCAATTAAATTAAGATAATTATTTTCTCAATTCACTTATCAAAAGTGAATTGAATATCAACGCTTTGGAAGCATCTGACCTGGAAGCTTAGATTTTGCACTTGTGCTTTGTGAGAGGGTAGATTAGAAGTTAGAGAAATAGAATTTCCCTGCATGGGTGACAAGAGGCTTCTGTAGGCAGGATCATCTTCAGAAGGACTTCTAGGCTATTAGTTCCGGAAACAAGATAAAATCTTTACCAAATAACAAGAGTTTACAAACTTAAAAAATTAAAATCAGCACTTTTAACTCAGTTCAGAAAATTGGCAAAGTAACATCCTGAGAGTCATCTTTGCAGTAGAAAGAGTCCTGCATTTTGTTATATGGATTTTTCAAGGACTTCTGGTGTTTTTATTTGCATGTGAATTTTTCTGAATTCTGAACTTGCAGGCCTCTTGAGTCAAGTCTGCCTGATTACTCTTTTGGAAAATTATTATATAAAATTACAGGCATCTTGAGTAACAAAGGAACAGACTAGGCATAAAAGGATATTAACATTTTCATGTATGAGTTTTGTTTTTGTTTGTACATGACCTTTAACAAATATGCTATTTTACTGAATCTTCTGACAAGGGGAATTTAATTACTGGAGCCAGGGAGAACATTTATATTAAATACAGAGACTCCTCTGGAGCAGCAAAGATTCTGGTTATGAAGTTGTGACACCCATATTTTGAATCCACAGTATCTTTTGGAGATTTAAACTTGACTACACACAAGCTATAAGGACGTGGTGGCTCAGTGGCTAAGATGCTGAGCTTGTCGATCAGAAAGGTTGGCAGTTCAGTGATTCGAATCCCTAGCACTGCGAAATAGAGTGAGCTCCCATTACTTGTCCCAGCTTCTGCCAACCTAGCAGTTCGAAAGCATGTAAAAATACAAGTAAAAAAATAGAGGCCACTTTGGTGGGAAGGTAACAGCGTTCCATGCTGGCCACATGACCATGGAGACATCTTCGGATAGCGCTGGCTCTTTGGCTTTGTAACGGAGATGAGCACCACTCCTTAGAGCCAGAAATGACCAGCACGTATGTGCGAGGGGAACCTTTACCTTTACACACAAGCTAATGAATCTTGCTTTGGATTTTCACCCATATCTAGCACTTCTTTAAAACTTTAGAGTGCTCTAAAGATTATGATTGAAATAATGGCACTCCATTATCGAGCACATTCTGAGACCCCTGGCAGCCAATAAAGGGTGCTCATGCTTTTATAGGAAGGTTAAGAAATAGAGACTTTCATAGACAAGGTAGAAACTAAAGCTCTTTGGTGTGACTTCTGCTAGAAGAAGCTAACTGAAGGCTGTTGGAACAGGTCTCTGGTTAGAATATCAGAAGTGACAACCAACAATGTGATCTAATCATTACTGAAGGTGCGTTACTGTTGCTTTTCTCGGGGTAGGTAAAAGAAATCAGAAATGAAAATGGCCATGCAGACAGCCAAAATTAAATCTCACCTCCTATTCCATCTTTGATGATGGGAAATAAAACCCAGTGAGGGTTTTAGAATAGAATAGCCTGCATGATATTCTTGCTAATGGTGATGTAATGATATAGTACTGACAGCTGGAGGGTTGCTTTTACAAAGCCATTATTATAGGTACAGGGAGCGAAAACGGCTGGTATTGGGACTGTCTATGTGATTTCTGTGGTTTTTTCCTGAATGATAATAGTGTCTTTTACTTGAATGTGCCCACAGCAGGGACTTCAAGTCAGATTTCTTTACAAAGATTTGCTTTCAATCCAGAAAAAGAATTCTTGCTGGTTCTTGCAACCAATCCTCTGCACAGGAAAATAAAGTCAAGCTGAATTATGCATTAACACATTAAACTTGAATAAATCATCACTACCCCCTCACTATTTTTCTGCAGGTGTTTAAACTGTGCTTGAAGATATTTGTACAGTAGGAGCTAATTTTGACCTTTTGAATTAAGGACTGTGTAGAAAAGCTGCTATGGGGTCATAGTGAGAAGCCCTGACCCACCCACCTCTATTTGGTTACCAGGAACCAGGGGAAATTTCGTGTGCTGAAGCCATGGGCTGCAAGAAGTAGAGAATAAGGCTTCAACAGTAAAATGCTAAAAGAAAAAAAAAGAAAAAAAGGGTGGTGGTGGGAAGGGAAAGAGAGGAAAAAAAGAGCAAGACGTTTGGAGGAAAGTGGAGGTTAAGAGTCCCCTGAAGGAATGAAAAGGATGTAGAGCATGGTTATTGACTGGTCCAGATTAAAGAGCAGAGAGGAAGATTTCAATTTGATAACGTCATAGCCCTTCCTGTTTTTCTTTGCTGCATGTGCCAACTATTTTGTAAGGTAATTAAATTGGCTGATTGAAGTCACAGTGGTCATGGGGCGATAAAGACCATTTGGATTTAATGGAATTTAAAAACAACAGCGCTCCATGCACAACTCTTACCGAACAAGAATTTTAATGATCCATTCAGGGTGCTGACTAAATAGAATGTCCTGGAACAAGTTTAATTGAAAGGCCAAACCTGATTAGATATATGCTGTCTTTATGACCAGAGATAGGGAAATTAACATGATCCTTTTAAAATGACTCATTAATACATTATCAAGTTTTAAGGCAGGTCAAATGAAGAGTTTCATATGGGGAAAAATATTTCGGGATCCTTACTCATACATTTCAAGTCAAATCAGTTTGAATGAAAGAATATCCTGCTAGTTATAAATACAGCTGTTTTATTTTTAGCACCTGTATTTATTTTTTGTGTGTATTCTGAATTCAATTAACACTAACTGTGCAAATGTGAGCAATAATGAATGATGTGTTTTCTCCTTTAGAGGTAAGGGTGGAAGCTTAATTTTTCTACTTAAGTTTAGTATTTTTGTTCCTTAAATGTCTGATAATGATATATTGTTGATGCCTATTCAGAACTAAAAATAAATAACTGGATGGCAGGGTGTCTACACACACTTTTCATTTAGAGACTCCATAACACCTCATTATAAATGTGATACTATCATGTGTGTTAGGATATCAGAGAAAATATAATACATAACAATATATAGTCATATTTCCATAGCTGGAGAATAAAAAAGGCTAGCTGAATAAAAGTGCAGTAATCATTTTTATAATCATCCAAATTTATACTCGTTGATTTGGATCAAAATTTTAGATATATCATTTTTGTCACAATGTAGCTTGTATTTCCATATGTAGACACAGAAACAGACTTGTGATACAAATATAATATACACCTATGGGTTCATATTGTGCAGCAATGTGTAGCAAATGTCAGAAGCGATACTTAAACATGACAGCTCTTTAAATACTTTTAGTTCACTAATATTAAGGGAAGATAACAACTTTTTTTTAATGGATAGAACAAGGCTTTTAAAGTCACATAGAAGCAAATAGTCACTGTTCCCAACAGTGATATTATATGGCTGCAATGGCTCTCACCTATCATTGGACAAACTGCTGTATTTTGCACCCGTTGTAGCTTCTGAATAGTCTTCAAGAGCAGCCCCATAAAGAATGAGTTACAGTGACCACTCTTAGCATGTTTTGTTCTAAGACTAGCCACAAATGTACACCAGCCAAAACCTGTAGGCCGTAACTTTCACATGTTGATTCAACAAGAATTTCAAGTCTAGACAATAGAGGAGAAAAAGGAACCATAATAGCTGGACCATTTATACAGTAGTTTAGGGAATTTACATTATGTTCTTCCCACTTCAGGAGATACTTTATTGAATAGTATGCATTAAATGAGAGACTGCTGAAATCATCAAATCTACTAGTATACATATATGCATAGATAAATGCATATATCTATTAAGAGTAAAGTGCTATGAAGCAGCATATAAGTCTTAAGTGCTATGGCTACTACTCAAATTGCTCTTTAATATTTGTCCATAGACTCTAAGAAAGTTATTCTTGACTCCACTTATTTTTCTTTAAAAACAACTCCAGAGACTGAAGCTTTGCATGGAGTAAAGTGCAGAGCATGGTGCTCTGACTAATAATGAAATGTATGTCCCAAAATTAACAATTAAGTAATTATAAAAATGAAATATGGATTCTCCTGAATAGGAGAAAAAACTTCCACATCCAAAAATCAATATTCTTATCTTAATTAGTGCACAACATTATTGAAATACTTAGCAATGTCTAAACTGGAATGGAATTTAAAAACATGCAGTGAGTATTCAGAACCCAATTCTCCCCATTTGTTAATTACACTTTGGAAGATAACTACAAAGATGGCTCTGTTTTTTCTCTCCTGCTCAGTGAATGATCCTACCCTTGTAAAAAGGAGGGTTTGGGCCTTTTATCATTCTCTTGGAGAGACAAAGTTCTGGGAAGGAAGAAATGCAATTTAGTTTGCAAAATTGTAAAACTTTTTCTCAATTCCTACAAAGATTACAATCATGAAGGATTCAGAATCCCATTTGACCTTGAGTTTTCTTGCAGGATTGACTATGCAATCTTCTTTCAAAATTCTTTCGAAGTTTTGCTTATACAGCTGATACAACTTTCAAGTCCTGGCCACCGCTGCCAGTTGTCTGGTGCATCCCTGATGACCATGGCATGCTTACCCTCCCCAGCCTGCAACCAATTGCTTGTTGCCGCTGTCCCCAATTGGCTGGCAGCTTCTTGTCCTGTGCAGGCAAAGGCCCCAGTCAAACGGTGTCTGGGCAAATGGGCAGGGATGAAGGGCAAGGAGTGGAGGGCCAGTGGGCCATTGGCCATGGAGCATTGCCAGGGCAGAGGCAGCGGTGGAGGAAAGCTGTCTGCGAATCAGCTGAAGCTGGTGGCTGGTGGTGAAGAGGGCATGGCAAATGGTGGGCACCTAAACAACCAGTGGTGGGATTCAAATAATTTAACAACCGGTTCTCTGCCCTAATGATTTCTTTCAACAAGTAGTTCACCAAACTGCTCAGAAAGTTAACAACCGGTTCTCCTGAAGTGGTGAATCTCACCACTGCCTCCAACTGCATGCCTATTCTTAATTGGGTATGTATCAGTTATATGGGACCAAAGAAAAATAGGAACTTTTTCAGGGTTAAATTTTCTGGGGCTCTCGTCTCTGCTGGAAAGCCTATATATTTTGACTGGGCTAAGATTGCCAGGTGGGTGACTTTGGGCCAATCACTCAACCCAACCCATGTCATAGGATTGTTGTGGGAAAAATAGAAGGAGGAAGGTGTGGATACGTTTGAAGGCTAGTGTAATTTGGGCTAACCTGTTGGCTATTGGGGTTTTCTTTCTTGTCTTTTACTTTTTGTATATATTAGATGTTGGCTCAACTTTATTAGATAGAGACCTCCTCATCTGAAATCTTTGTTTATATATTTTTCTTATTAAATAAGAATGAGAAAGTTTGTAACTATTTGCAGATCCATTATGCAAAGGGAGGAGAATTTATCAGGTATTTTTTTTATTTTCAGCATCCGGACAGCATGGAGTTTTTCCCCCCTATGTTTAATATTGAACGTATTTGATGTGTGGGTCATTATTTTTCTTTTTTGTACACATTTTTTCTTTTTTTAAACTTTTTTTTTCTGTTTTGTATTTCATTCCCATCGATAAAATATAATAAATATAAAACTAAAATAAAGCTGTTTAAAAGGAACAGCAAACTATTACAAGACATTTTAACTTAATCAGACTGCCTATCACACAGAATGTCCTGAATCCTTCTCTTGTTGTGACTCAGAATTTATTCAGTATACCTCACCAAAGGTGAGAAAGTGGGTGGAGGTGAGAAAGAGGGGCGGGGCAAAGAATAAGGGAGGAAAGATCATAAAACTGATTGAAAAATATATGGAAAACTGTTTTATTTATTTACAGATATTAGACCCATAAAGAGAGCTGCTAGCACTGCGTAAGCATGCAATTATGAGAACTGAATTCTAGCATACCAGTAGTCGTCCACTTTCAACCTTTCATTTAACAATAGTTTAAAGTTACGGTAACCTCAGAAAAAGTGACTTATGACCTGTGCTCGCAATTATGACTTTCGTATTGCCCTTGGGGTCCTGTGATTACAATTTGGAGACTTGGCAACTGGCTCACATTTATGACCAGTTGTAGCATCCTGCAGTCACACGATCATAATTTATGATTTTGTTCTGCCAATTTATGGTAAAAACGCTCCTTGGAGAATCTGGATTTTCTTAATGACCATGGAGATTCACTGAACAAATGCTGTAAAAATGATCACAAAATCAGATCTGACTTTAACTTTTATGACCACAACAACTTATCATACAAACTGTGGTTCCAATAGTGGTCATAAATCAAGGATGATTTATGTATCTGAAAGATACTATATGAAGAACTAGCATCTAATCTAAATAGTATGATGTAGTAGAATTTGGACTGTAAATAACCAGACTCATACCAACTCAGCAATTAAGATTCATTAACTGGCTTTGGACCAATTATCTATTGGTTTAACCCTTCCCCATAGGGAGTCATTATATATGTAAAAGTTGAAAAAAAGAGAGCAGCATTGATGCTGTTTTGAGTTCATGGAGGGAATATTGGACTAACAAAGTTTAAAACCAAAGAAAGCCAAACAACAACTTAAAATAATTCTGCATTGTTCCAAATGATCTCTTGATTTCTCTAAAAACTACCACACTTTAAAAGCTATAATTATAATCCTGTTCTTAGTGCATAATGTCCAATAGGACCTTCTATTATATAGCTTATCATGAATACTACAGATTTTCCGAGGTCTTTCAATGAAGGAGAATTAATGATAGCAATAGCACTTATATACTGCTTCACAGTGCTTTACAGCCCTTTCTAAGCAGTTTACAGAGTCAGCATATTGCCCCCAACAATCCTGGTCCTCATTTTATTGATCTCGGAAGGATTGAAGGCTTGAGTCAACCTTGAGCCAATGAGAATTGAACTGCCAAACTGCAGGCAGTTGGCAGTCAACAGAAGTAGCCTGCAGTACTGCATTCTAACCACTATGTCACCACGGCTCCATTATGATGAAAATAATTGACCTAAATATTCTCTTTATTCACCAACAAACTCCTTTTAATACATTAAAATCATAATTATTCTCTTGCAAAGCTATTTCTCATGGAATAATTCTATTTTATTTACTATTTATAGTAGCACAAACATCTATATAATGCATACTTAATTTGTTCTCATAAATATTTTGCTCATCTCAGCAGCTGAAAGTCAGTCTTATTCTTATCATTCCAGCAATAGAAATCCTACAGAAATTCTAAGAATAAGGTCAAATATTGCATAAATCATCCATTCTTCTGCCTGCCTATTACTTTTCTTAATCAAGACCAATCTCATGACTCAGCATCTTGGGAAGACTTGTTCGCAGCATCTTATTTCTTTAATTTTCATCTGGTTTTACAAGCTTTCCTTCAAATTAGTCATCATAACATGGTGCATCTTTTGTTGCCTGTTCAGTTTGTGCACCTGTGCTTAAAATCTCAGATAGAATATGAATTGAAAAACAAGAATTTCCGACAATATTCCTCTTATTATGTAAACTGGGAACTTCATTCTGCCCAATTAGAGCTACTGGGTCATTCCCAAGGGTGATTGCACATACAGGTTGTCCTCGCTTACTGACTGCCTCATTTAATGACTTTTCAAGGTTATGATGCTGACAAAAAAGAGATTTGCAACTAATTCTTGCATTTAAGATTGTCCCATGATTATGTGATTGCCATTTGTGTGCTTCCCAACTGGCTTGTGACAAGCAGAGTTAATGGAGAAGGAAGAAATAAAATCATAAGTTGTGATCAGATGATGTTTTATTTAATGACCAGATGGGAAGTGATATTGTAAGTCCATCATGGTCATATGGTTTTCTACTTAGCAGCCATGGTGCTTAACAGTACAATTGCTGATCCCAACTGTGGCACTAAATGAGAACTATCTGTATAACAAGCATATCACAACCCTTCAAACAGCTAAATGAGATTAGAGATCTCCCGACAAAACTTGAAAGATTCAGAACTAGAAAGCATGCAGCACACTACAAGAACAAACTTCTTTTTGCATGTGTTTATTGACACATGTTGAATAGTCATTTGTTTCAGACTTTTATTGGTCTTTCTGTCAGCATCTTCCACTGTAAATTTTTTGTAACTTGTTTACATTAAAAAATACTGTAGCACTGTTTGCATTAAGATTGAAAATAGTGAACATAATTTTATTGCCTTGAAGGAAAAAAAACCTGAACATACTTTCTATTACTTTTTACTGATCTTTTAAAAACCAGTTTAGTCTCTGGAAAATTTTAGGCAATGGGATAACTACAAAACACTTCAATAACATAAAAAAGTGAAACCAAAAGCTACCATTCTGTAGAAATGTTTGAATTTCAACCTGTGCTTGATGAGTGGACTGTTTGGGATATAAGATATAAAAATATATGTTTTTAATACATACTGTATATTTCCTTAAACTCTAAGTAGCTCAGGCACACCAGTAGAGTGCTTAATTGTGTGCTATGATTATACTAATGAATAGGGGTGGGATTCAAATTTTTTAACAACTGATTCTGTGGGCGTGGCTTAGGTGGTGGGTGTGGCTTGGTGGTCATGTGACTGGGTGGGTATGGATTGGTGGTCATGTTAGTGGCTGGGCGTGGCCAACTCAACGTCACTCACATCGAGGCACGCATCTCCTCGCATGGCCTCTCGTGACTGTGTGGATGCTGCAACAGTCATAAGTGTGAAAAAGGGTCATAAGTCACTTTTTTCAGTGCCATTGTAACTTTGAATGGTCACTCTACACAAGGAAAGTACCAGCAAAGGAGGAGAAAAAAACTCCAGAGAGGAAGAGACAGGAAGTCTAGTCCTGCCAAGAATGTAATAAGGGTTAACGGAGAGGCATTTTCTGTAAGCAACGCCAGAATGTTTCCTTCCTGCCTTCCTTACATGATTAGGCCAGTAATTTCTTCCAACAACTGGTTCTCCAAACTGCTTAGAATGTTAACAACCGGTTCTAGCAAATAGGTGCGAACTGGTAGAATCCCTGCTAATGAAGTATCTATGTGTGTGTACATCGACACACAAACAATATGTTAGAATGAAAAGAATAGAAACAATGACTCTTAGTAATGTTTCTATGCCTGTATAGATGAATTTCAACATTCTTTGTATCAGCCTACTCATTTAGGTTGCAATCTGTGCCAAGTAATTTAAAAAAATGCAATGTAAAAAGAAAACATTAAAAAGATCATCTTAAATACCTGAAGAGAGAGATACATTTAAAATGAAACTAACATTAGCTAGCAAATGGACATTATCTTCAGCAGTGGGCACTGCTGATCTTTTGTATCATATCACCACAGGTTAATTTAAATTATTAAGTCCAGTGCCTTATACCAAGATACAATTTTACTCAAATAATTTATAACTCTGATAAGGGGGAAGAATCTCAAGTGATTCAGATAGCATTATTTTATTCCTTTTTGGTAAAACATCACTCTTACATATTCTTGGTAACTATTTTGGTAACAAACAACCATAAAATAAAATTTAAAAGCCAATTTTAATGTTTGCAGCAATGTGAATAGAATTCCAGAATTAATTTGGTAGTTACAGAAAGAAAGAAATAATTGTAGAGCAAATTTATTAGCATTCCCCAATGCAATGGCAATTCAGATCAGTTTTGTCAGAAAATCAACACATCTCCAAGATGCAAAATTTAAAATAAATAATATATATTCCTTAATAGAACCTTAATATTCTGACATTCCAATGGCTCCAAATTTATCCCTCATACTAATTATCTATTTTAATGATCATTAATGGGACTCCTGTGATGTTTCTATGTAAGTATAATATCATGTAGACCAGTGCCTTTCATTTCTTCATGTTCTAGACATGGCACCAGCATTGCAGAAACACTTCTCATCATTTAAAAATTCAGGTAGAATGGAATAAAGTCCTTGTTACACCCCTACTGATGTATGGATTCAGAAATTCAGATAGCATGAATTAACGTCCAAGCTACATCCATACTGATGTAGACATAAAGAACTCTTTTGTGTGAGAAAACAATCTGTCTCATTTGAGTTTCACTGGAAGAGGAAGAGTTTTCTGTCACTGTACAGATGGACGGCATAGCATACTAGATGTGAGAACTTGTGAAGCAACCCACTTTGTACTTTGTCACATACTTTGTCTTATGTACTTTGTCCCAAGTTGTAGGGGATAATGGAGGTGACCTTGACAGAAAAAGGCAATGCAGCTGAAACATTATTTAAGTCCTAAGAAACAAGTTAATATTTGGAAATGGCTCACCTCCCTAATTTACAGGGATATAAGAAAGAGGAGATGTAAAGCACAATCAGAATTGTAAAGGTTTGGTTATTATAGCTTATCTCAAGTAGCTATGGTTCTAGTCTTCCTCTTGAGTTGATTTTCTGGTTTGGTCTGTCTAGTGGGGCTAACACAAGTGGGGTCAGGAAGGAGTTATGTGGGAAATCTAGATACTTGCTACAATTGAATGTGGATAATAGTGAGCTAGATAGATCAATTATCTACCTCAATTTAAGGCACCCTTGTATGTTCTTACAGGAAGCCTACCTGTTTCAGATATATAACTTCTTTAATAAAATAAATATTGTAAAGGAATGTAAACCTGTAAAGCGGAAAGTTGAAAGTCTGAAATCTTCTCTCCCTGAATACCTCTGGGTTTTTTACAACTCAACTAACCCTGCCTCTTGCTTTGTGATGGTAGATCCTGCTGCCATAATCTATCTTCTAGGCGGATGGTAGATCCTGCTGCCATAATCTATCTTCTAGGCATCATATAATGGGATGTGAGAATAGCCTCGAGGAACAGGAAAAAGAGTCAAACTAAGATTTTGGTTGTATGAGAGAAATCTGAGGCCAACGCAGGAATGTAATTTGAGAAAGCATCTCAGTTTTGAGCCACCTAAATAATGTACAAATAAAGATGGGAGAGGTACCTTCAGACTTGCAAGTTATTGAAATATTATAATAAAAGTCGTAACTTTCACTTTTTGATCTGGACTACTTTGAAGGGCTGACATGGCGCCTCATCCAGCATTCATCTTCAGTCCTAGTGTATGCAATAGATAATACACATCCTGTACTGCTTTTCAGGCAATTAACAGGTCAAAACAGAAAAAGTGAAACAGTTTCTATCTATAAAGACATCTTCTGGCACAGAGCATCATGGATATAGGTTTTCTCTAGGAGAAAGATCAATCTTACAAAAGATAAATCAGCTATATTAAAGAAGAAAGAAAAGCTAAATGTGAAAATCCATAATTTAGATAAAAGGCTAAATTACAGTGCTGGCCAGATTACAATTAGCAGGTTGGTTTAACTTGAAAATTTTTTTCAAAAGGAAATGCAATGATCCAATCTATAAATAGAAAGTTTATAAAGTTTAAAGTGGAACTGCAGGGATCTCAAAAGTTTTTACAAGTCACAAGAAGGTTATAAATACAAATAATGTCTTCATACTCAGCCTGAAGAATAGATAAAATAATGTACTAGCTGATATAGAGGAATACAGAAAATCAGACAGCAACACACTGATAACCAATCAAACCTAGCACAATGTTCCTAGTTACATAGCTAATCCCGACAGTAGATTTTTCTGAAGAATATTAACCTGTGCTTTAGAGTTCCTGAATTATTCTGGACTTTTGGAGATTTCAAACTTTTCTTAGAGGCACTTGGAGAAATAAAAAAACTGGCTTCTTAGCTAATCTCCTGTAGGAGAGGAAGTTTCAGAATGTGGGGGCAGAGGGATCAACCTGGAATCCCTATTTAGCCACAAGTGAACTAAGTTCAACTGTCTTTGAATTCCATTGACCCTTATCCATTGATTCCAAGTAGGTGCTAATCATTAGTTGATAAGACTCCTGTTCATGTTTAGCAATGAATCAGTTTAATTGAACCTTCACAGATAGACTTGATCTTTCATGCCTGTGGACTTCTTTTCTCAGCTTCTCCAGCACTCAGCCTTATTTGGAAGGATCAAAAGTGCTTGATATTTCCAAGATACAGTGAGGCTGGGGCAAACTGACTCTATAGATAGTCCTTGACTTATGACATGTTGCTTTGCAAAACTTCAAAGTTATAATAATAAACTCTTTAAAAAGTATTTACAATCTGGAGTTCTGACAATTGAAATTTCGATGGCTGCTCCTCATCCCTCTTCGGTATATGACTGTATTTTGGATGCTCGGCAGCCAAGCCACATCTATGGCTATTTTCAGCATCTCACAATCATGTGACCACAACTTAACAACAGTTTTGCTGGAAAGAGCATTTACTTCCAGTTTCCAGCAAAAAATGCCCATGGCAAACAATGGGTTTGCTTAACGGCTGCTGTGTTTGCTTATCAATTGCTGTGTTCACTTAATAGCTGCCACAAAAAAGGATGTAAGATCAGACATTGTCACACAACGACTCATTTAACAACCATCAAGAGGCACAGTGGTGCAGTGGTTAGAATGCAGTACTGCAGGCTATTTCTGCTGGCTGCCAGCTGCCTGCAATTTGGCAGATCGAATCTCACCAGGCTCAAGGTCAACTCAACCTTCCATCCTTCTGAGGTCGGTAAAATGAGGACCCAGATTATTGGGGGCAATACGCTGACTCTGTAAACTGCCTAGAGAGAGCTCTAGAGCACTGTAAAGCAGTATATAAGTCTAAGTGCTATTGCTATTATGACATACGACCATAATTACAGGGTCAATGATAGTCATCAGTTATATACTTCAACTGTATACATCAAAGAGTTGTATCTTACCTGAGAAAATGTGATCTGAGAAATTAAGTCTGTTTAGCAAGTCGGCTTACACTTAATAACAATTTTATTCAGTGATGATCATTTTTTCTTTTTGTTACCTGAAGAATTTCAGATTATTTAATACCATGGCATCAATAGGAAGACAGGATTGGTAACTCATATATGCATTCGATCCTCATAACCCAATGGAGGTATTCAACATAAAGAAAATAAAATGTGCTTTTGAAACTAACTATATTATTTTCTTCACTTCTTTGTTGACTTTTTTGAGAGAGGGTCACTTTCATGGTAACCAGTGGAATGGTGAGTCTATTCAGTTCATCAATTTAAGATTTTGCATATTGACTTATTACATTTTGAATTAAAATAATTCTGTGTGAATTGTTTTGATTTACTTTTTGGAAATGCACTCCTGCAGGCAATGGGACTTAAATAGTGTTTGTCACACTTATTTAGACAAGGAAGAATTCTTCCACTGACTCATTTCCAGGAGTATAGAAGATTTTGAAATTGCAATATGAGAGAATGACCTTTATGACCTTGTATTAAAGGCAAAATAGATGAATCACGTACTGCTATTACATCCAGGAATTTGGGAATTGTGGGACAATAATGCTATAACTGAGAAAATGGTTCAGCAGATTGTTCTGAAGCTTGGTAAAGTAGGTATGATAGATCCAGGCTAATTTAAAAACTATTTTATTTATGTATTTCAAAAAATAAGAGCTAAGATAATTCAGTACAGCAATTACAGTAACAGTATAACAAAATTAGATGGGACCTTGAAGATCTTCTAGTCCAGGCCCCTGCTCAAGCAGGAGACCCTATACCCTTCTGGACAAGTGTCTGTTTAATCTCTTCTTTAAAACGTCCATTGATGGAGCACCTACAACTTCTGAAGGCAAGCGGTTCCACTGATTAATTGTTTTCACTATTAGGAAATTTCTCCTTATTTCTAGATTGGATCTCTCTTTGATAACTGTTACTTCTTGTCCTGCCCTCAAGTGCTTTAAAGAATAGGTCAATTCTCTCCTCTCTGTGACAGCCCCTCAACTATTGGAAGACTGCTATCAAGTCACCCCTAGTCCTTCCCTTTGTTACCTAGACATACCCAGTTCCTGCAACCCATTCATCGCATGTTTTATCCTCCTAATCTTTGTTGCACCTTTCTGCATTATTTCTTGAGTCTCAACATCAAAAAAGATGTTTGTATTGTGGTGATCAAAACTGGATGCAGCATTCCAAGTGTGGTCTTTCCAGTGCAAATGTGCAAATACTTCATGTGATCTTGATACTATCCCTCTATCAATGCAGCCTAAGACTACATGCATTGTATATTTTTAGGGAAATGTTTTTCCCATTTATGTTAAATGTCTGTTGTGCACCTAACCCTTGATTGATTAATTATGTGCCATCAACTCAACTCAAGTTGACTCTTAGTGACCACATAGATTTTTCTCTGTGACGATAACTCTTAATTGTCCTCTTCTCTTTCCTTCTCTTTCCTCCAGTATTAGAGCCTTCTATAGTTAGCTCTTCACATCATTTTCCAAAGTAGAATGATTTGAATCTGGTCATGTGTGCCTCAAATTAGAATTCTGGGTTGATTTTTTTTTTGATGACCCATTCATTTTGGGCTACAAGAAAAACATGCAAGGTTTTTAAAAAACCAAACAGTTATTTTTCCGTATAGTGATGCTAAAAAGATTTGATTAGAATGCTGTAGATAATCTTTTCAAAATATAATTAAGACCCATTACTAATAAATCTGCTTTAATTCATTACATTAAGGACTTTTCAAGTTGCTCAAGTCCCTAAAAACTGGGAAATTTATAATCCCAAGGTATACTTTTCAGCCAAGAGGAACATAACATCATTTTTGCTGGGAGCTTATTTTTGGATTTGTTAGTTAGATGAAGCTGGATGATTTGTTGGTAGCTCAGATTTTCCTGTTCTAGTGATGGTTCCAGCATTACGGGGGTCCATCTTTCTAATCTGCCTCTTCTCTGTTTTATTTAATTTAACATAAACTAAATATTTTATATTTTAGTATATGCTTGGATATTTTATGCTGATACCATGCTTTTATGGTTTGTGATTTATTTTATTTTGATGTTTTGTTTATAATGTTAAATGCTTTACTATATTTTGTGTAATATATTCTTTGGATTTATTTACTATTTATTATTTTTGTTGAAAACTACTATGATTGGCTTGATTAAGATCAGACAGCATATACATCTTTTCAATATATTTTCACTAGCACTGTGGTTTAGAGTCCTGCAAAATTCTACTTTACTGCAGAAATCTTGCAGACTATGGTAAGAAATATAAAATAAATACAATCACTTATTATTATTATTATTATTATTGCCAGTAAATGATAAAATGGTTGCTTCATTCTGAACCCCTGTTGTTTACTTTAGCACGTAAGCCCACATAATTATTAAGCTGCTTGGTAGAAAAATATTTTATTTAAATGCTTCTCAAAAGAAGGATTCCCTACAAAAATTCATT